>NC_056576.1:6285652-6620933 GCF_018340385.1 Cyprinus carpio | reverse complement strand
CATTAACAACTGTTTCTATTGCTTATGCCTTCACCGCTATTTAAAAATGAACAATGTCAGATCGCTTTGTCACAACCAATGTGAAAACTCCATAATAAGCCAAATCTCTGCAGTATAGTTGTCTGTACATATTGGACCAGTACTGTAGAATGTGTTTAAAATCCAGCTTTAAATTTGGAGAGGGATCAGTGTGTCAATTGCAATTAGAATTTTTATTTTAATTTTCAGTGTAATTGAGTGATGAGTTAAGAGGCAGTTCCAGTATAGCCCATCATGTATGATACATCTCACATCTCTTCGTTACAAGTGGATACCAGTAACAGAGCTGTGTGGTTTAGGCAGTGACTCACTGCTTTCAAGATATCTAATGGGAATTGTCAATATACTCTCCCATTCAATAATACAGCTCAGCCCTGAGCCTGCATTATCAAAACATAAAAGTTAATAGCGGGTTTCCTTAGTGGTCGTCATGACGACCAATGTTAATCTGCACAAATGCAAGACTGTAAGTGGCATTCAGCGGGAAACTACAGGGGGCACAAAGTTGCATGCGGCCCTGTCTGGTACTGTCATTGCGTGTGATTTAGAATCACTGTTTACAATCAAGATGTGTGAGCTACAGAACATTGGACTATGACTTTTTGAACATTGTATTGCAGCATTCCTTATTTTTAGGCTGCTCTGGATAAAAGTGTCCAGCATTTATTCACTTATTGAATAAATGTAAATTAAGCTTGAATGTGAGTAGTATTTGATGTCAAAATACTTTCTTATATCTTGGTTTTAAGTCATTTGTAGGTTTATTTACTTGATAACTGTAAAATTTTGACTTTGCTTCTATCTATTGTTTAAAGGAATAGTTCACTCAAAAATGAAAATTTGCTGAAAATTTACTTACCCTCAAGCCATCCAAGATGTAAATGAGTTTGTTTCTCCATCAAAAAAAAAAATCAGATTGGGTGAAATTTAGCATTACATCACTTCCTCACCAATGGATCCTCTGCAGTGAAAGGGTGCCGTGGATATGAGGTGGGACTGTCTTTCTGGTTGACCATTAGCAGACTAGGGTAGTGTTTGGGAAATTAGTTTGAAGTATAGGTTTCAAAATATACCAGTTTTGACAAATTAGTCTGCAGGAACTGCCAATCAGCAGCACCCCCCCCCCCACATGCTTTTATACAGTTACAGTTACAAAGTCTTTCTCTGCCTCCATACACTCTTTTGAGTGGGATTCTTTAGCCAAAACAGAGAAAACACAAAAATAAACAAAGTTAAAGATTAATTTGATGGATTGGGTTATTTTCAAAATTATTTTTAACTATTTTTAGTGATTTGGGGGCCCCAGGCAAAATATATGAATGGGGGCCCTATGTATTTGCACACATTTTACAAATTTAGCCTTAAGGTTCCTTTTTTGTTGTGATGCTTGCTGGTGCATTATGGTGCCCCCCAGTTGTGTGCAATGTTTCTACATTTCCATGTATATGTTATAATGGCTTTCTTTCATGATGTAGACCACAAAATAGCAATTGATTTACAGTTTCGACAAAAATAAAATAAATTATAAAATGATAAAGCTCACAATTGAGCCTTTAAGCCATTTATTATTTTTTTAAGAAAAGAAAGTCGGAAGTATAAATTGTGATATTAATTTAAAACAGGGTGAAGAGGGTGAATTTTAACATTGGTCTGAACAAAAACTGCAGACAGGATTATTGAAAATGTACATTGATTCTCTGCCAGCAGGAAATGCTTTTGGAACATCACAAAATCAGTGGTTTCCCCGGTAACGACTGTAAACAAAGCAACGCTTTGTTCATAAATGTAGTAAAACAAAAACAAACAAACAAACAAAACAACGTAAAAAATATATAGCCTATCAAGTCCACTGATGACTGTGAGTTACCAGCTTAAGCCTGTGTGCCAAAGGCTGACTAATTCTAAACTTTAATATACACTTATTTTAGTTATTTTAACTACAAATTTAAATGAAAAAAAAAAAATTCTGAAAAGAAAATTATACATTTACACTAGGGGTGTAACGATTCATCGATATGGATCGATACATCGATACGATGTCTGACGATACGATGCTGCCACACATGTAAAATATCGATATCTGTAGTATAAATAGGCACCAGCTTATTTGGCACTGTCCACATTTTCACATAATGTCGTCTATGCATTACCGCCAACGCGTGCATTCTCACTCAAACTCGCGTATCAGGACTCGATATAAGGACTGCCCTTGCCCGAAGGCACAAGGTGAGCATTCGAGCGCTGTGTGAGAAGTTCCCTTTCAAGGGAACTTTGAACTGCGTCCTCTAGGGGTCGCTATGGGGGAACACTTTGTCGTGACCCGTGTCTGAAGCATACATTGAAAAAACACCAACGAGTTGGCCGGCGACAGCCTCTGACGTCACTACCGGCGCGACTATAAACAGGCACCGGGATAACACGTCATTCTCTTCTTCGTCTACAAAACTGACCGTATTGTTTAAAGCGTACATCTGAAAGAACCGGTAAGAGCGCTCTTTCTCGGTCTATCATGGCGATTACTAGCAAGCGTTTAGACAATGTGTGCATCCGTGTCGGTGTTATTTGACACCCAATGACACACATGATCTTTGCGTCATTTGTTTGGGTAAAGAGCGTGCACGCGATGTCTTTGAGGAGGCAATCTGCGTGCATTGCGAGTGTTTTTTCAAGGAAAAAGCTCCACTCTCGTTCGTCACTCTTTCCGAGGAAAAAAAAAAAGGCAGCCATCTGCTTCCCGCGGTTCAGGACCCGCCGCTGCTGAGGCACGGAGGAGAATGAGCTCGTGAGAATTTCAGGTGGATCTGTCTGAATGGCTTAAAGAGGGACTTTCCCTTTCGCGCTCATAATGGCTGCGGACGAAAGAGAGCCTCGGGAGGATGATGTTATATCTTTAACACTTTCTGATACTGAGGTTAGTGCTTTGCTGGGTTTTTACCCAGGAAAAGCAGGAGATATTTGAGGATGGTGAAGAAGCTGAGGCTGAGCCTTCTCAATTCTCCTGCCCTGCGTATGTAGAGCTGTTGGAGTTTATGGATCGTGCCTCGATGAGCTTTATCTTTCCGACCATAGCCCTCCAGCTCAGGTGAGCCTTCCATTTCTGCCTGATCTCCATACAGAGATCGAAAGGAAATGAAAGAGGCCGTTTTCTTCTCGCATCCATCGGTTTCGGCGTAAGAGTTTTGCCGACATCGAGGCGATGCGCGAAAACGGCTATGAGAGGATGTCCCCTGGTAGAAAGAGCTTTCATTCTGCGGGAGAGACATCCTCTCTTAATCTCCCTCCTTGCCATCTAAGCCCCTTCAAGAAATACATCTCGCTTAAATGGCAAGGCATACGCAGCAGCAGGTCAGGCTGTGGCTTTATTACACATGATGGTGGTGCTTCAAGCATATCAGACTGATCTGCTGAGACCTGGATAGAGGCGAAGACCTTTTTCCTGATCAGGTAGCCGAGCTGCGCCACACCACAGGCCTCTCTCCGGGCTACCAAGCAGGCCGCCTCTGCCAAGTGCAGGACTATGGCGGCCATGGTGGTGGCGGAGAGACTTCTGTGGATGAGCCTGGCAGACATCGAGAAGAAAGAAAAGGCTTTCTTCTCGATGCTCAGGTTTCGCCTTCTGAACTTTTCGGTATTTCCGTTAAGATGGTGATCGAGAGGTTCGGGGAGACGAAGGCGCACTCCGCTGCTTTCAGATCCTTCGTTCCAGGAAGGTCCAGGTCTGAGCCCGAACAACACAGGGGTCCTGGCCTGTCTCGATCTGAGGATCAAAGACGGGCACAGAAGATTAGTGTCGCGACTCGCGCTCCTCCCCCACCTGCGGGCAGGGGTAAGAGGAATTGTGGGTCACAAGGAGGTAAGCAGAACCTAAGGAATGTGATCCGGACGAGGCAGCGTTCTCGTCTGAGTCAGAGTGATACTGAGGTATCTACTCGTTCCCTTTAGGGATTGTTAACTTCTGCTTTTATCCTCCCCTTCCTAATTCCCCTGTAACCACCAGCTCTCCACCTGATTGAGGTTAGGTGGAAACCTCTAATGCATAACAGTCTCCTATGCTGGACCTATAATTTTTTTGGCTGGTTCTATGTTCATAGCAACTACCTTACTGATGGTCCGGACTAAAAGGAGGCGCCCCTTGAGCGGGCTCCAGCGCAGGAGGGTGGGAGTATAAAAATAACCCTTTCTGTATATACTTATGTGTAAATTGCTGGTGGTTATGTGTCTACTAATAAACTCTGTGAGTTTCCTTTGCAGTGCTCAGTTACAGTGTTTACTAAACACTCGTCAGCACCAGCCATCCGGCTTTATGTTCCGGTATTAGGCGGCTGAGATCACAGGTTTCTGCGGGAGCCTCCTTGATCATCAGGCCTGGCACAGCACTGCAGGGAATTTCATGGATGTCCAGCCAGGTCACCCTGAGGGGTCTCCTGGCCGCTTAGTTGCAGTCGCATCCAGCGGGAAGTGAAGGTGGCAGTTACAGAAGTCTTCTTGTATATGCTGCCTCAGGTGATGCTCCCCTCGCTAGAGGTTTGTAAAATTTGAGCTTGCCTCTCCCGTGCGGTTCAGCCCCTCTGCGATGCTTAGGAACCTTTAGGTACACACGCTAAGCTCTGTGTACTTTCTGAAAACCACATGGTGGTCAGCGTGCACGTGAACACTTTGCGTACATTCTAAAAATCAACCCACTTGTAAGTGTGCACGCAAGACTCTGCGCACTTTCTGAAATCCTGTATAGTAAGGTTTATGCGCTCCGCCTCGTTCCCTTTCTTGAGATGATTCGACCTTGGTTCCTCGGGCTCCATTCAGCCAGTGTGTATTCGTTTATACACTTCAAGCATCGCTTCCCTCAACATGAGGGGCTATTTGGGCGATTCTCATGGTAGTTTAGCAGCATTCCACTTTTGCAAGAAGGGTCGCCTATGAGCGCGCTACTCTGGATTCAGTTCTCCTCTCATATGAGACTGAGTTCACTGTTTTCCCAGAGCGCTCCAGCATTATTTCCATAGATCGAGTTGATGACTCTCAAACATACTGTTTTGAGATGCACCATTCCATCTATGAGCTGCTCTATCAGAGTGCCACGAGAGCCCTTCCTTAGAACAGTATTTAAAAATCCATGCTATGGTAAGTGTGCACGTGAAGTCTTTGCACACTTTCTGAAATCCACACTGTGGTAAGTTCGCACGTTAGTAGTCTGCGTTCTTTCTAAAATCCTATATGGTGAGGGCTTCGCGCGGTTGCTTCGTGCCCTTTCTTGAGTTGGTAAAAGCCCCGTTCATCTTGGGTGCCACTCCACCTATGTATCCTCAGATACCTATCTAAACAGGGTGTTGCTACTGGAGATCTGTTGAGACAGCTCCTTCAGCAAGCTTTTGCGGAGGCAAGCGGTAGCCCCTGTGTGACAGGCAAGACTTAGTTTCCTAGCAGTATCCCTTTAAAGGAATCTTTCCTGATTCCAAGCCTTCAGCTCTACCCCGGGCCGAGGCCCTAACAATTTAGTTGGGTATGTAGCTTAGGCCTTTGGCCGTAAGGGGTACTGTCATAGACAGCCGTCTAAACGTCCCAGGGGCAACTCCCATGGAAATGGTAGAGTTGGTACTTAGTGTTCGCCATGATTCTGGTCTGCACTCCCCTCAGCATGGCGGCATGGGTATACTGTTCCCCATAGTGACCCCTAGAGGACGCAGTTCAAAGTTCCCTTGAAAGGGAACGTCTCAGGTTACGAATGTAACCATGGTTCCCTGAGTAGGGAACGAGACACTGCATCCTCTAGCTCCCTGCCATGCTTCGGACGCAAGCTTCAGACGAATAAGTAAATGACGTGTTATCCCGGTGCCTGTTTATAGTCGCGCCGGTAGTGACGTCAGAGGCTGTCGCTGGCCAACTCATTGGTGTTTTTTCAATGCATGCTTCAGACACAACTCACGACGAGGTGTTCCCCCATAGCGACCCCTAGAGGATGCAGTGTCTCGTTCCCTACTCAGGGAACCATGGTTACATTCGTAACCTGAGACGTTTTCAGCGCACACATCTGAAGCGTGCGCACGCACACAGACAGCCGCGTCTAGACCGCGTGAATACTAAATCGAGCTCTCTTCCGCTTTTTTCTGCATGGATGAATAAATACAGACAAAATTACATCAAAATGCGCATTTTGACGAATATCCTAGTAAACACAGTCGTTAGGCATATGTCTTAACGTAAACAGTTCAGAAAGAAAAGGCGTGTGTATCAGTAGGCTATATTAAATCCGTGCTTCGTTCTTAAAGTGAAAGCAAACTAATAATAAGTATAATGCTCTCAAAGAAAAATACAAGTGCTCACTGCTCCTGACTAAATAACCGTTATAACATCAGAAATGATTCATCTATATTTAAATTATAGAGTCAAGACTGTGCAGTTATTTTACATTTGATTAGCCTATTACATTTCTGTAGCGTACCTGAAAATTTATTTTTGACTGAGCTGAAAAACCTGAAAAGCACTGTTTATTAAACTTGTGTCTTTGTTGTATTGTAGTTATTTTCTGCTATTTCTTTGTAATTTGGTTATCTGTAGAAAAGATTATCACTGAGCCCATAATAGCAGCCAGAATTGTTTATCCAATTGTTTATTTTCTTTATTATTAAAAAAAAATGTGTAGGCCTATTTTTTTGTTGTGAATGTCCCAACTGAGGTACAAAATGTAAAATTTTCAGATAAATGTTCTTGTTATATATTTTGGTTGCATTTATAAGTTAATAAAAATGTAGATGGTTGTTTAAAATAGATATAAAATATCAAAATATCGATATAGCGATCGATATACTCCTGTATCGAATCGAATCGTAATCGTATCGAAGAATTTTTTGAGGTATCGGAAAATATTGTATCGCTGGGTATGAGAATCTATATCATATCGTATCGTAACGAACCATCCGATTTACACCCCTAATTTACACTCCTAGGGCCCTATTTTAACGATCTAAGCGCATGGTCTAAAGCGCATGGTGCAGGTGCACTCAGGGCGTGTCTGAATCCTCTTTTGTTAGTCTCATCTCCCATCTCCTTTAAAAGCCAGTTGCGCTTGCGTCATAGCGGGTTCGCTATTTACATGGCGGAATGTAATTTTTCATTTTTAAAAATGTTTGTGTGCTGCTGTGTGTCCCTGTGTGCAGTTGGCAAAGTGTACGCATGTTGTGCACCCACTTACAGGGACAAATTACTAACACACTCTTTAAATAACAAAGAAAAAATATTGTGCCAGACTTTAGACCAGGTTTGAGTTGGTCTATGGCACAGTCTATTTTCAGTTCCTCAAAATATCAATGCGCCAACAATGCACCTGAACACACCTCTTTTTTAGACCAGCACGCCCATTGGCACACAAATGGGTGCAAATGCATTTGCTATTTAAACATCGAGGCGCAGGATGGGAAAATGAGAACTGCGTCACGCTGAAACTAGCAAAAACACTTGCGGTGCACCTTGCACCGCATTGTGCTGGGTGTATGATAGGGCCCCTAAGGATTTTATCAACCAAACAAGTAACTGCGTATGCATCCTCTACTTGGGTTCTTATGAAGAAGTAAGCAGCATTTAATAATAATTAGCATGCCTATTATTAACATATTGGCTGTTTATTAGTACTTATAAAGCACATATTCTGCATGACCATATTCTACATCCTACCCCATATCTAAACTTAACAACTGGCTTAATAACTGTTAATAAGCAGCAAATTATGAGGTTTTTGGCACAAAATTTGTAGTTAATGGTTTTTTAATAGTGAGAATTGGACCTTAAAATAAAGAGTTACCTTATTTTCTTTTATGCTTCATAACAGAAAGTAAGTGATACAAGTTTGAAACGACATGAGGGTGTGTAAATTATGACAGAATTTTTCTTTTTGGGTGAACTATCACCTATTTTTTATGAAAAGATACTCTAAAAAATAAACTAAAACTGGCAGTAAATGTCTTTATGAGTAAGTCATTCATTCATTCATTCATTCATTCATTTCTTTCATTCATTCATTCACTCACGCGTTCATTCATTCATTCATTCGTTCATTCATTCGTTCATTCATTCGTTCATTCATTTATTTTACCTGACTGAAGACAATCATTATTTAGTATGGTGATGCTAGTACCACGGAAGTATCATCACCTTTACATGTAGAACTGCTTGGATCCAGCACTCTAGATGGGTTTGAATGTTAAACAGTCAGGCTAAACCAACATTATAAATGCCTGAAGTATGTCAAATGAATGCAGAACTTCACTTTAGAACTTTTCTTTAGTGCTTAGTAATGGTTTTGTTGACAGTAACTAATATGCTGCGGATTGAGCATTTGGTGGGAATGCGTCAAATAAGTACTTGTTTGCATCCACAAAGAAAAATACAGCTTTTCTTTCTGTGTAATCTTCCATTCCAGCCTGTAATTAACATGATGTAATGTAGTCCAATTAACTCTCAATAGTTTTCATGCTGCTTCTTAATTTGGTAACAATGGTCCTGTTTTTCTCAAAACATTCAGAGCACCACACAGTTCCATTTGCTAGTGTAAATAATTTGGTATTATATATAGCCTTTTGTCTATTTTAAGTGAATTGTCTTGCATTGTCATAGGTTTTGTTTTTAATTTATCAACTGGTCATTGCAGAATTTTGTCAAAGCATATATTATTTTCAAAATATATCTGAATAATGCAAACAATATATCTGCAATTGTAATGTTTGTGTAAAATTCTTTCTTTCTTTCTTTCTTTCTTTCTTTCTTTCTTTCTTTCTTTCTTTCTTTCTTTCTTTCTTTCAATAAAATACAGAACATTGAAAAATTTGAAAATTAGCTCTGCCCCAACAATTATGGAAATAAATGGCTACAGTGTTAACCTCTGCACAATGGGGGACTAGAGGAAGCATTTAGCATGTTAGGATGGCATCTTGTTGAAGTGTAATTTTGATTAATGATGTCATTAAAAATTTGACATTCACTATTTTAGTTTTCAATCTGTCTGTACACATTTTCATTTCTCTAGCCATTCATAATTTTTCTATATGTTCTATATGTTTTTTTTTTTTTTTTAAACAGCTTAAAAGATGATTGAAAAACTTGACTGACTGACTCCAGCATAACACGTGAAGTCAGAGTGCTACTCTATTCTGAGATTTCGACACTGTGCAATCAAACATAAAGTGACTATCAGCCTACAACTTTGCAGGATAATAGCACTGCTGCCATTCAACTGAAGCTATCTGCTGAAGTGAAGAATTAGAGCAATTTTGTTTGGCTGTGATAGAAGGGTTATAGTCCATAAGAGTTATCAGATACTTCTGCCAGAAGATTTTTTTTATTTATTTTTTCTCAGTCTATATGTGGTTCCATCATCGGTGCAAGTGCATACACAAAGGTCACAAATTAATTTAGAGCACACTTCATGACTCATGGCTAAGGTCAGATCTCAAGGCATCTCATCTGCCTCATCTCATCTCAAAGTACCTGTGTTGAACTCGTTTAACTTTCAAAATTCCAATTAAGCTGTGATAGCATAATCTTTGATTTGCCATCATGCATCAGCAGATTCAAAGGGGAAAGTGTGTTATATCCCTGAGTGTACCCACAGTCTGCTTTGCCTACTCAACTATTAAAATATCCATGCCTGCAGATGAGAGCACTGAGCAATCTTGCATTGCAGTTTGTCATTCACTATCAATTATGTCATCATACACACCAGTTAGTAAACACTTTTCCATATCTAGAGGAGCGCTATGAAGAAAGCAGTGTGACTGTTGCAAATACTTCCCTTGAGAAATGATTTGCATCTAGCTTCGCTGAAACAGTGTTGATTTAATTGGCGCAGGAAACATGAATGAGTTATTACCATGTCTGAAAAGGGTATTAAAGGCTTAGCTGGAGCTGATATGTGAAGGTTTAGGAAATGTACACATACGTTATGGGTTTAACAGTAATAGGTTGTGTATGCATCTCTCAACTACCACATTTCTTTAGCTCTTTTATTGAGCATTTTAAAGACTGGCTCGTTGACACTGAAGTCTAAGAATCAGTTACTTCTGATTTGTCAAACTGTGTGCTTTTCTTTTACTATTATTATACCCAGTAGGTTTAAATAGTTAGAAATCTAGCATTCGCTCAGAACTTATGGAACATTAATCAATCAATCAGTCAATCAGTCTGTCGAACAATATTTCCAAAGCTTGGGATTTTTAAAATAACAAACAAACAAACATTATTATATGATTTAAACTATCGAACCAATATATGTTGTGTAAATGTATAACAAATTAGATTATTTATGAACATCATTCTTTTTTTTCCATATTTCTGTCTTTTCCATCCATCCATCCATCCATCCATCCATCATTAATCTTTAAAAACACTAATAATTAAATAACACTGTTAAATGTAATTTTTAGCAATCCATTTTAATGTTGTGATGTCTAAATTAAGATTGTAGCATTTTAAAAAGATTGATTTTAGTTTTTATTATTTTTTTTATATTATAAAAATGCAGATGAAAGCTCTGTGTATTATTGCATTGCTGTTTGTCATTCACTATCAATGCCTAAATTCATTTATGCATTTGCAATTTAAAATCACATTTATTTTGATAAAATATTATAGATTTTTAATATCAGCCATTTATTGGGTATTAGCCACAACATTAAATAAATTATCGGCTTATCTGTATCAGCCAGATATTTAGTATTGGCATAGTGTTCATTTCAATGTTTCCAATTCAGGTTCAATTCAAATGTTTCCAACTACATTTATTCTGACAAGTGTTTGTTTAAAATCCCAAAAGTGATATCATGGTGAAACCGAGAAGAACAATTTAATGACTGTTTACAGCAACCTCATCAGTAGGCAAAAATGTAACTGTCATTTACGCTCAGCAGCAGTGATAAAGTCGTCATTTTCCATTGTTTAACCTATTATTATAAAGCAATTGGTTAGACTGCAGTGGAATACTGTCTAAATCATGACAATGAGACACCAGTGGCACTGCATAAAAGAGAATATAAGTGTTCATAGACAGAGTACAACAACGTAAGCTGTGCTGTGAGAGTCTCTCTGGTCATAAGAGTAAATTATATGCAGTCTGGTAGAGGAAAAAAGCCGTATTTTACCAGAAAAACAGTGCTAGACATGAGCCTGGGGTATCTGGTATAATGATATTTTTCCAAGAATAATGAAACAAGAGTTGTTTGAGAAACATCTGTATCGCTCGTCACATTACTGAGAAATAATTCTATGAATTATGAATAGCTGTGAATAATTCTAACAGGGGGGTCAACAACTCAGGGAATTAGTGTAGTAAACATTTGTTCAGATTGCTCCTATAAACAGCTCTGATAAGAGTAGTACAATAATAGGAGATCAAGCATGCTGCAAACGACCTGCAACTGGAAATGTAGATAACTGAGTGTGTTATTGTGCACTGCGCACAGCATGGCTAAACCAGTCACCGATTCACTGTGCACCACGATCACCTTTGAAATGTGCAACTGGTCACTAATGATTTAAGAGAGAGATAAAAAAGGGTTAAAATGATTAGAGGTTATCAAATACATTACACGACTCTTGGTTAAATGTCCTTTTAGAAAATTACATTATAATGCTGTGATGCCTAAATTACATAACTGAAGAAGGAAAAAAAAAAGAGTTTAAATGATTAACATTACATGACTCATCTATCTATCTTTCTACCTTTCTGCCTATCTGTCTGTCTGTGCTTGAGATATATTTTAAATAAAATCAAACAAACAAACAAACAAACAAATAAATAAATCAACAATATGCTGTGTAAATGTAAATTACAAATCATCCATCCAGCCATAATATAATTGCATAATAACGGCATAATGTAAAGTTAAAGGGGTCATATGATGCTGCTAAAAATAACATTATTTGGTGTAATGAAATGTGTTTATGCAGTTTAAGGTTAAAAAAAACCACATTATTTTCCACATACTGTACATTATTGTTTCTCCTCTATGCCCCGCCTCCTGAAACATGTCAATTTTCACATGGCTCATCTCTCTGAAAAGCGAGGTGTGCTGTGATTGGCCAGCTATCCAGAGCATTGTGATTGGCCGAATGCTTCAAGCTTGTGATGGAAATGTTACACCTCTTAATATATTGTGATGCCTTGTCCGGCCGGAGCGACGAGACAAAAACATACAACCCATTATAAACGTGATATAAACATGATTTCTAGTCGTTTTTTCTTTTGGAAGGCAAAAACAAAGTAGTTTTGCTTTCTCAACGAAACAGCATCACACACCACAGCCTTGAGTGAGCAGAGGTCGGAGGCCTAGAGTGAGCCGTGGTCTAGAGTGAGCCGCAGTCTAGAGTGAGCCACGGCCAGCTTGAGTGAGCAGAGGAGGGAGGCTTGAGAACGGTGCGGCAGGTGGATTCTACGAAGGAGCGTACCTTGGTCTTGCAGCAACCACATGTAACGACCCCAGGCTGGACAACACTTTGTCCCCGGTGAAAGCCGATTCAGCAGTCTACAGTGCAAAGTTGATGTATTTCCTCAGCGACCAGCGCGGATCAGCCCCAGGCATGACGAAGTGGATATTGTCCTCTTTTCGGAAGGCCAAACAAAGTAGTTTCGCTTTCACAGTGGAACACACTCTCTACACGACATGGCGGCGGCAGCAACAACAATTCTACAACGAGAATAAAAGATACGCCTTCTTTCGTTGTATGAACATCTACGTGGCATTATGCAAATCTTCCCACATACTGACATAGATATGTGGGGGCATGTTAGAACGAGCCGTTTCAGGGGGGCATGGACAAGTGTTAACTTTTATAAAGAATATCTCTTTGGATTTGAGACTTTAGTCATTGCAACTTCATCTACTTTATTCACCAAGAGCTTGTAACAATCCAAAGAGAAAGGAAAATTTGAAATTGCATCATATTACTCCTTTAATCTTAAAAAAATAAAAATAAAATTGCTCATTTAAAAATGTTAAAATGTTATTTTTTAGCAATTACATTATAATGCTGTGATGCCTAAATTAACCAGCTGTAAGGGGTGGACAGTTTAAATGATTAGCGGTTATCAAGTACATTACGTGTCTCATCTATATATCTTTCTGCCTTTCTGCCTGTCTGTCTATGTCCTGTTACGCCCGTCTAGGGGTAGAGCGTAACATGAAAAAAAAAAAAAAAAAAAAAAGAGTGTTGAACAATCAACTTCTTTTGACTTTTTATTTGGGAGTTCACTTTCAGGAGCTGATGGTGCCAAAAATGTTCTAAATATTAAACCCTCTAAATTACCTATCCAAAATAAAGAAACAAAAAAATACAAATCTCTAACCTAATTACCTAATCCAAAAACAGAGATCCAAACGTTACTAAAACAAAAGATTGCGTCTGACTCCTTACTTTCCCAAAAACTATTTACAATATTCACAATAAATATTTACAATGAAACATCAAGTTCAGAGGGATATCAAAAATCAAAATCATACAACAGGCAAGGGTCGAGTAAGCCATTACAAAACAACAAATATCCAAACAATCTCTCTCTTATTATACAAATGGGGTAAATCAGCACAAGCACAGCACAAACAGCAAGGAAGGAAGGAAATGCTGGCATCTGTTTTAAACCAATCAGAGGACAACAGCAATGATTCTGCAGGAACCAATCAGCAGCAACCTGGGCAGACACACACAAACCAACAAACCAAAACACAACAAAACTATAGGGTCGTAACAGCTGGGAATATATTTGAAATAAATAAGTTAATAAGTAAGTAAGTTAATAAATAAATAAATCTTAACAATATGCTGTGTAAATGTAAATAACAAATCAGAATATTTGTGAACATTTTTTATGTATTTCCTTCTATCCATCCATCCATCCATCCATCCATCCATCCATCCATCCATCCATCCATTCCATTCCATCCCATCCCATACAATCCATCGAAAAGAGCAGTTTAAATGATTAGCAATTATCAAATACATTACATGATCAATCCACAGTTTCATTCACTATTGATATAAAACCGAAAATACAGCAGAATCTGCTGCCGATGCCACTGTTATTGTGTATGAGACTGCCAAGGTAGCATTATATCTTCACACTAATGATCTTGTAATTAAACTGAGAGGAAAAAATGTCTGCATTAATTATCGTAAAAATTGTTACAGAGTTTTTCCAGTCTAGGCAGATAAAGTGCTAGCCTGAAGGTGCTGTCTTACATTAAATTTGGCAGACTATCGCAATGTGTTCTGAGCCTAAGAGTTCACGTTATCCTGTTGAAACAATGCCATTCCTCCCTGTCTTTACTCTCTGATCACATAAATGTGATCTGAAGCAAAAGGTTAGTGAGAAGACTAGATGAGGTATGATAATACCCTGGCACAGAACGTAACAGGCTGACAGCCTTTGACAATCTATACTCTTTAGCTGTGTACCTCGGCTTGCCTGCTCGTTCCAAATTTATCATTCTTTGTCTGATCACAGCCAATACAAATGTTTACACAATTTCCATTGTTTACTGTGGGAATAATTTTAGGAACATTTAGTGAAATGCATTTGAACAAACACTGCCACATTGACTTCTCATAGTCAGTTAAAGCTCCGAATTGTTTTAATCTGCTGTGTGAGCGACAAACTGTATATAGTAAAACATCACATTCTATTCTTGTTTGTAATTAGCATTTAGGCAAAAACATAACTGACATAAATAATTAGATCATTTAAAACTGGAGTTAGAATTGAATGCTGACATTGTTAAATGTTATCACGTCTTTGAGGCTGTATCTGAATAAAACAAAACAAACAAACAAACAAACAAACAACTATTTTAAGGCTTTAATTTCTGTATCTTTAAAGAAAAGAACAGAATCTTAAAAACAAAACACTAAAAGTGTTTGTTATATATATATATATATATATATATTTATATATATATATATATATATATATATACACACACACACATACTGCCATTCAAAAGTTTTTTTTGTTTGTTTTTTAAATGTTTTTGAAAAAAATATCTTATGCTCACTAAGGCTGAATTTAATATATAAAAAATATAGACATAAAAACATTAATACTTTAAAATATTATTACAATTTAAAACAACTGTTTTATATATATATATATATATATATATATATATATATATATATATATATATATATATATATGTTTTAAAACTAAATTTTTAGCAGCCATTATTGCAGTTTTCAGTGTTACATTTGTTGAGCAATACTTTTTGGAAACCGTGAAACATTATTTCATGATTCTTGACAAATAGAAAGTCTTTACTGTCACTTTTGATCAATTTAATGCATCCTTTCTGAATAAAAGTATTAATTTCTTTAAAAAAAAAATTAAATAAAAAGCTTTTTGGACCACAAACTTTTGAAAAGTAGTGTATTTGTTTTATAATATGTATATATGTATAAAATGAGAACTACTGCCAATAGTTGTATTTTTGTAAATGTACTAATCATCTCAATCAGAAAGCAGCTGTTGCTCAACCAGTTGTTACCATGGTAACCTTCTGTGTCAACCTTCAGTTCAGCTGTTTAGCACATTCTTAGCAAATAACTTTAATTTTTTATGTTGTCTGTTGTGCAAAAATTAAACAATCCACATTTTACTTTTGTATCAAAAACAATGTTCTCTACCCACAATGTTCTGAACCCACTGATCTCCTTTGAGCCACATTACTCTACAAACAGACTGTTCTTAAACCTTCCTGCTGGAATGAACTGTAATAGGAAAGCTAATTTCTAGATTAGGCTAAATGAAACTACTCAGAAAAATTAATAAGAAGTGAAAAGTAGACATTTCTTTGAACTGACTCAAAGCGGAAGTAAATTAGCCCAAAACCATGTTCATTAGGAAACTACAGTTCATCACAGACAAGCTCCGCTGATGAGATTTTAAACAATGATTATTTGCTTTGAGCTGTCTCCTCTAAAACACAAGCATAGCAACTCTTGCCCAAATACATCAGTGCAGCTGAGTTTATGATTATCTGCTGTGTGTATGTGATTGTTGTGATTATGAATCACTATGAATATAAGTAACGTAACTGTGCCATGTAAAGTATTACACTGAGAGCCTCATTAAAGTAAATTTGTAAAATATAATTTTAGAGACTTTTCATCATGCATGCAAAGAGTACATGTAAATAATTTTAAATTAATCAAAATATAAAATGTAGCAAACTAAAGGAAATGTAATAATAATAATAATAATAATAATAATAATAATAATAATGATGATAATGATGATAATAATAATATAATTACTTATTTATTCAGTTCTGCCTAGGAACAATACAGCAAAGTATTCAGTTGCACTGAGACAGAAAATCAAATTTTCCCTTTCATGTGCTGTAAGAACACTTACCCTTCAATCAATGTTTAGTCATATTAAATTGTAAGTGCAGTATAAACTGTTACTCATTCTCATTCTTTAATGATAAAATCAAAGATTCAATAGCAAATACAAAGTACATTTATTGAGAGAAGATCAGACGTAGGAAGCGTGATCGTGTAATTCCGGTGTGAGCCCTTGGCCCTGGAGACGAAGAGAAGAAGATGATTCGGGAATGGAGATCTGGAAGATGGTGACGTGAAGAACCAGGAGTGCTGAATGTGGAGATCACAGGAGACTGGCCGGGAAACACGAGCGGGAACATCCACACCGATTTGACAAAGACAAGGTGATAACAGAGAGACTAAAATAGGGTACGCTGATCCGTTGCAGCTGGTGCACTGATCGGAATCAGCTGGCTTGCGGATCAGCAGCCGTGAACAGCGACCATGCCCACCAAACACTCACACAACATGAAACAAGAAAGAGACAGCAAATATACCAACCGTGACAGTACCCCTCCCCCTAGGAGTGCCACCTGGCGCTCCCAGAGGAACTTACCTGTTGATTGTAATCATCGATAAGGGAGTGATCCAGAATGTCCCTAGCAGGAACCCAACTTCTCTCCTCCGGACCGTAACCTTCCCACTCCACCAGGTACTGAAATCTGCGTCCCCTCTGCGAGTCCAGTATACGATTGACCGAATATGTTGGTTCCCCGTCTACGAGCCACGGCGGTGGAGGAACTGGGGTCGGTGGATTAAGGTGAGAATGAAATACACGTTTCAATTTGGAGACATGAAAAACGGAATGAATTCTCCTGTACGCCGGAGGAAGTTTGAGTCGGACAGCCACCGGACTAAGAATCTTGGTGACAGTGAACAGGCTGATGAATTTGGGAGCTAATTTATTAGACATGGAGCAGAGAGGAATGTTCTTGGTAGAAAGCCACACTTTTTGACCGACGATGTATACGGGAGGCCTTGACCGGTGGCGATCGGCCTTGGCCTTGGTGCGCGCCCCCAACCGGAGCAGAGTCTCGTGGGCTCTGGTCCACATGCCGTGGCACCTCTGGAAGAAGGCGTGAGCGGAGGGGACTACGACTTCGGATTCCAGACTCGGAAAAATGGGTGGATGGTACCCTAGACTAAACTCAAATGGAGAGAGGTCCGTGGATGACACTGTTAACGACGAGTTATGTGTGTACTCAACCATAGAAAGTTGTTGGCTCCAGGATGAAGGATTCCTGGACACCAAACATCGCAACACTCTCTCCAAGTCTTGTTTGGCTCGCTAGTAATCTACAAAACTCCTGCCAAAATTTGGACACAAACTGGGGCCCCCTGTCGTAAACCACGTCCATCGAGAGGCCATGTAAGCGAAAGACGTGATCCACGACAGTCACCACTGTCTCCTTGGCTGAGGGTAATTTGGGCAAGTGAATAAAATGTGCCGGCTTCGAGAACCGGTCCACTACAGTCAAAACAACCGTCATGCCATTAGAGGGTGGGAGGGCGGTGACAAAATCTAGCGCTATGTGGCACCAGGGTCTCGAAGGGACAGACAGCGGTTGGAGTAACCCATCAAGAGGTCGGTTAGACGTCTTACCAATGGCGCAAACCGAGCAAGCCAAGACAAAACTGTGAATGTCGCGAGCCATTAATGGCTACCAGAATCGTTGCTTTACTAAACAGCTGGTGACCCCATCGTATAACTTCGGACCATAACTCCTCCGGTACAAATAATCGACTCGGTGGGCAACCAGGCGGAGGCGTTACCCCTTCTAAGGCCGTCTTGACCCTCGATTTGACCTCCCATATGAGTGTGAAGATAACTACTTTCTCGGGTAAAATACACTTGGGAGTCACCAGGCGTTTGGATGGATCAAAAATACGAGATAAGGAATCGGGTTTGATGTTCTTGGAACCCGGGCGGTACGAGAGAGAAAAGTCAAAACGTCCGAAAAAAAGTGCCCACCAAGCCTGCCTGGAGTTGAGTCTTTTAGCAGATCTAATATATTCAAGGTTCTTATGATCAGTCCAAACTATAAAAGGTACCCCTGACCCCTCTAACCAATGATGCCACTCCTCCAACGCCAACTTGACTGACAACAACTCTCTGTTACCAATGTCATAGTTATGTTCGGCAGGTGATAAACGGAGGGAAAAGAACGCACAAGGGTGCATCTTGTCTCCTGCGGAAGAGCGTTGGGAGAGAACTGCACCTAGCCTCGGCTGTATCGGACCACCTGAACTTCGTTCTGGGGGAGGTCAAGGCTGTCAGAGGTGCGGCTATTTGGCTGAAGTTGCGAATGAAACGCCGATAGAAGTTAGCGAACCCCAGAAACCTCTGTAGGGCCTTATGGGAATCTGGACTTGGCCAATCCATCACAACCTTGTCAGGATCCATAGGTACTCCCTCAGATGAGATGATGTAACCTAGGAAAGGAATAGACTGTGCATGAAAAACTAATTTCTCCGCCTTGACAAAAAGCCCATTCTCTAGCAACCTCTGAAGCACACGTCTGACACGTTGAACGTGTTCCTGAAGAGAAGAGGAAAAAATCAGTATGTCATCCAGGACGACATATATGAATTGGTCAATCATGTCCCTCAACATGTCATTGACGAGTGCCTGGAAAACCGCTGGGGAGTTAGATAGCCCGAAGGGCATAACCAAATATTCAAAATGGCCCCTGGGGGTGTTGAACGCGGTTTTCCATTCATCCCCCTTCCTGATGCGAACCAAATGATATGCATTACGTAAGTCCAATTTAGTGAAGACGGATGCTCCCTGCCACCTCTCAAAAGCTGAAGACATCAACGGCAAAGGATAGGTATTCTTTACCGTGATGTTGTTCAGCTCTCAGTAATCAATACAAGGTTGCAGGGAACCATCCTTCTTTCCTACAAAAAAGAACCCCGCCCCCGCTTGAGAAGAGGAAGGACGGATGAATCCGGAGGCTAGAGAATCAGAAATATATTTCTCCATGGCCTCCCTTTCAGGAACCGAACGTGAGTAAAGTTTGCCTTTAGGAGGCTTTAGGAGACTTACCTGGGAGTAACTCTATAGCACAGTCATAGGGACGATGCGGAGGTAGAGAAGCAGCACGGGACTTACTGAACACCTCCTCCAGGTCAAGGTACTCCACGGGCACGTTTGATAAATTCACCGCCTCCCTTTGAAAAACAGAACTAGACACAGACGAACAGGCAGACATCAGACAAGACGCATAACATTGAGTGCTCCAAGACGAAACTGAATTATGTCCCCAGTCAACCCTCAGACTGTGTTGTACTAGCCAGGGAGGACCAAGGATGATGGGAGCCAGGTGTGAGTCCAGAAGAAGAAATGACAATTGTTCCGTGTGATTGGCGGATGTGACGAGTGTCAGAGGGTGAGTGTAATGTCAGGGAGTACTTGTCCGTTGAGTGTGCTGACTGAAACATAATTCATGAGAGAAGTGATAGGTATCCTGAGTCTTTGAGCTAGAGTGTAATCCATAAAATTACCTTCCGCTCCCGAGTCCAGAAGAGCTTGACAGTGGTATGACCGGATTGCCCAAAGCAGTCTTACCGGAAGGAGAGTAGAGGATGAGGTCTTGCCCTTGGAGATCCCGCCCGACAGTAGCCTCCTGTTTACTGCCAAGCTCTTTCTTTTACTGGGCAGGTGTTCAAGAGGTGTCCCGCTCCGCCGCAGTAAAGGCAAAGACCCCTTGTTCTTCGACGCTCTCTCTCCTGCCTGGAAGGTGGAACAGCATCGATGTTGGTAGTGCCTGGAAGGAGGAACAGCATCAATGTTGGTTCTCCCGTACCGCCGTTCCCCACAAAGCTGCCCGTCCTGAAAGTAGGGTCAGTATGAAGGCCACCTTAGATTCCTCCGTGCAGAAAGTCTGTGGTTGAAGGAAAAAAAACACTGAGCATTTCATCAAAAATGCCCTACAATAGTTTGGCTCACCGGAATATAATCCAGGAGTAGGTAAGCATGGTTCAGGTTGGCGTCCAGGAGTAATAGGTGTGGGGGGAACAGGCGGTGTGCTGGGCGCAGTGGGTTTAGCTATATGTTGAAGCTGTTGGGTGAGCTCGGACACCTTGGCTACCAAGGCTTGCACTGCTCGTCCCGTAAAAGCCAGGTTTTCCTCTTGTTGATCCATTCTGGAATGCTTTGGGACAAGAACTCGTTCAATTCTGTAGTATTTGCTGAATCTATGTTGGTCAGATCGTTCTGTAATTATAAATTCAAAGATTTAATAGCAAATACAAAGTATATTTATTGAGAGAAGATCAGACGTAGGAAGCGTGATCGTGTAATTCCGGTGTGAGCCCTTGGCAGCACAGGAACGCTGAGGACAACCCGATCTCTCTGGAGACGAAGAGAGGAAGATGATTCGGGAACGGAGATCTGGAAGACGGTGACGTGAAGAACCAGGAGTGCTGAACGTAGAGATCACAGGAGACTGGCCAGGAAACACGAGCGGGAACATCCACAACGATCTGACAAAGACAAGGCAACAACAGAGAGACTAAAATAGGGTGCGCTGATGAACAGCGTGAACAGCGACTACGCCCACCAAACACTCACACAACATGAAACGAGAAAGAGACAGTGAATATACCAACCGTGACACATTCCAGTATCTTTAGAAAGTAAATTTTGCTTCTCCATCACGCTGATGCCTAGCCAACCTAAATGATGTCCCCTGACTGTGATTAAACTCCACTGGAAAGGTATGGCTATTTATTTATTTATTTATTTATTGTTTGTTTGTTTGTTTGTTTGTTTGTTTGTTTGTTTGTGCAAACTTTAGTGTTTGCTTGGCAGACAGTTGAAAATACACACAATTCTTTAATCAGAGTATAAACAGAAAAGTAAATAAATAAATAAAGTACATAATTAGAATAAGAATTCAATTAGAATTAAGTAGAACATTTAGATACAATATTTACTGTTACTTTGTCTACTTTTACTCTGCCAACTAAAATAGTTCCAGAAGTCAAATCAGAATAAACTGTCTATGTCTATGAGCAACACAATAGTTCATTTTTGAATTAGTGTTTTTGAAGTAATCGAATAAGTAAAACACTGAAAAGTAGAAGTAAAAGAGTTTCATTAGTTTAATTCCTAAACATTTTAAAAGTTTTTGAACAAAATGGTTGAGTAATTGATTCAATCACTCACTCATAAAGACATAAAGTAATTTGTCGTCTATTGCTGTTATCAGTGTAATCTGCGGAAGGAGTCACAGATTTTTTCCCAGTTCCTCAGTCTGTCTGCAATGCGGAAAACAAACAGCTAGTGTAATGCTGTGCTCAACCAATCAAATTTGAGGTCAAAAAGAGGGAATAAATAGTAGGCAGTGAATTCTGTAATGTACAGTGGCGGTACAGTACAATAAAGTGACAGATGTACTACAGTATTTACTTGTAAAACAGCAGTAAATTCATCAATAAGTGACAGAAAAGTAAAAAACAAAAAACAAAACAAAATGCTAGAGTCCAGGATGAAAAACATTAAAAAAATTGAGATTTTATAGTACTGCTCAGTTATTTCACATGATTTTGAGCTTATCTCTGAGTGGAAAGTCAGTATAAAAATATTACATGTGCAGTTCCGGTGTGCAGATTTTGTTACATTGGCTATAGAAGAAATAAAAGCTTCTTAGTAAAGAGAAGCCTCATGTCCAGCTCTGAGTATTGATTGTTCATGCTGCATCACATCTGCAAATGTGCTTAATTTTAACCATTCACCCTTTGTTTTTTATTTATTTATTTTTATTCTGTAAACAAGACATCGATCTAGGAGAAGAGGTTTGAAAGTAGATGATTTTGCTATTGACTGAAATGCAGCCGGTAGACAGAAAGTCATTTAGATTTCAGTTCCTTATCCCCATCTGAAACCCACTATTGAAAGCTCTTAATTAAATTATTTATCAAACATTTCACACTGTAGTGTCAAACATTCTGATTTTCTGTGGATCTAGGAAACCTCTTACCTGACTGTGGTGTGTTTGGCAGGAGAAAAGGGACTGCGGTCAGCAGTACTCGGAAAGCCTTTAAGACATTCTTTTATCAGAAATCTTTAATGCAGTGTGGGGATACAGAGAAAAGATATTCATATGCAGTAGTAAAACTGAATTGAATATACCACGTCTTTCTGCCTTCACAGAATCAATGCCTCAGCCACTCTCTCTCAAAAGCTTCATTACCTTATTAATGACTCGCTTCGTGCTGTTGATCAGGCCTAGAGAAGCGGCTCTATATTTATAACACAGCACGCTCTTGTAAAGCTTTTTGTCTAAGCCTGCAGTGTAGTAAGGCTTAAGGGGGAGGAGAAAACTTTAATGGAAGATCGGATTGAAAAAACTTCTTAAAGTGGTCTTGAAAGAGATCATTTCCAAGGAAAGGGTTGTGAAAGGATGCATATACCTGTCTTTGATGCCTGAGTTATTCATGTGGTCTGTTGTTCATGTGTGCCTGATAGAAGTGGTAAAAGACACAGCGGTTTGTCTCAAATGGCAAGGTTCCTGCACTCTGTCCTCTGCGGTTAAACCTTGCAGCATCAGACATATTCAAGGATATGAGTTACCTTCAGCACTACACCAGAAAAGAGGATCAGTTGTGCATGTCAGCTAATCCTGTGGATATGGCATCAGCCAATTCTCCTGTTTACTGGAGACCAGCTATGGTTCCTATGAATGGATTATTGGCTCGAATTATTTACTTCCAAAAACATTTTAATTATAGATGTATATAATTTATTTAATTGAATTAAAATATTTTAAAGTTTTTGAAAGACATTTTATGCAAAAAAAAAAAAAAAAAAAAAAAAAATGTTGTGAAATATTATTACAATTATTTTTATTTTTTAAATAACTTTTTACTTCAGTCTTCAGTGTCCTTTAAAAATCATTCTAATATGCTGATTTGGTGCTTTATTTATTTATTTTTTTAAATTAATACTTTTATTTAGCAAGGAGGCATTAAACTGATAAAATAAGGAAAAATAAGGAAAGACATTTATAATGTTAAAAAAGATTTCTATTTCAAATAAATGCTGCTCTTTTGAATGTTCTATTTATCAAAGATGAACCATGAAAAAAAGTATCATGGTTTTCACAGCAATATTAAGCAACAAGTGATTTCAACTGATGGTAATACAAATCTTTATTAATAAATGTGCACTAATAATTATTGATAATTGAGCACCAAATCTGTGTGTTGATTTCTTTAAGATCATGTGACACTGAAGGCTGAATTAATGAATGCTGAAAATTCAGGTTTACTATTACAGAAATAAATTTCATTTTAAAATATATTGGGATTTTAATTGTAGTAATATTTTACAATATTACTATTTTTCTTTTTTCTTTTTTTTTGAATGGAATGGATTTAAGAAAAAGCTGCACAAGAATTCAATATACAGTTTATTTCCTTTATGTTCATGTAACATTGAATATAAGCATATTTCATTGTACATAAGCATATCACATTGCTAGCTACAGCAATCCATTGTACAATTGAATTTGTCAATAAGTCTCAGGCTGTTTACATAGAACATATTTTTATTATTTTTATTTGTCCATGTGCACATGCAGGTGGATGGTTTTTAGCATGGCATCTTGCATCGTAAGTGCAACATTTTTAAGATGGCAAGTTAAAGACTTTTTTTTTTTTTTTTTACTTTTAAAAACATTTTTTTTTTTTTTGTTCCATAAAATTATGATCCATCCAACTATTTTGATTCTTGAAAACAAGAATGTGTCCTGTGTGTTCCTTTCTCATTCTCAAGTGTGGTCTGGTGGTACTTCTTCTAAATGTAAGAATGAATTAGAATGGAACGTACATAAACAGGGGTCACAGGACTAATAAAAGTGTATTTTATTATTAATTTTTTTTTTTTTTGCAATATGTTTTGATTTTTACTTGCCATGCCAACAAATATTTAGCAGTAAATTTTTATATTTGCTAAAAATAATGAAATAATACTAGAGAGAGAGAGAGAGAGAGAGAGAGAGAGAGAGAGACAGACAGACAGAAAGACAGACAGTGTACTTTCCAAAGATTTTTTAATGTGTTTGAAGAAGCCTTTCATAATAAAAACAGTAATATTGTGAAATATTACAATTTAAAAATCCTATTATTTTTTTCTTCTTCTCGGTTTTATATTTTTAAAAATGTACTTTATTCCTGAATATCTGCGCTGAACCTTCAGCATCCACTACACCAGTCTTCAGTGACACAAGCCATTCCAATATGCTGATTTGGTGCTCAAGAAACATTTCTTAGCATTGATGAAAACAGCCCATTAATAATTTTTATGCACATGGTGATTTTTTTCCCTAGGATTTTTTTTGTGTAAAAATTAGTTTGAAATAGAAATATTTTGTAACAGTGTGATCACTTTGGATCTATTTATTGCATCCTTGCTGAACAAAAGTATTAATTTCTTCAGAAAAATCTTACTGACCCCAAACATTTGAATGGTAGCGTATGTATAGTTAGCAAATGTTTCTTTAGAAAACTTTCTTCTCCTCACGAAAATACTTTTTTCAAAGAACATTTAAAAAATTGAAGATAAGATTAGATGTTTCCCCCTATTCATGAGTATTCTTCCTCACTCATCTGTTCAGTCATCATTTAGGAATGCTCATGCTGTCATAAGAGGATAAGCCTGAGCCATTTTGGATAGGCTCGTACATTTTCTGTGTTCCCACAGCTTACATGCCTCAGAGGAAAAAAGAGAGAAAAAAGTCACTCTCTGAGCTTCTTCAGCTTATTCATCCTCACTTAGTGAAAGCCTCTGTTTTGACTGTGGTCACTCTGTTCCTCCTAACAAGCCTAATACATTTGCTTCGCAAGTTGTGACCAAAAACATACTGACTGTTGCCATCAAGCTAAACAAATTGACAAAGCTTTGTAAACAAACACACTCTGTGTGTTTTCATTTCAAAGCATGTGGTTCCACGTTTCCACGTATCAATAATAAACCAGGCCACGTGCAAGCGCTATGCAGGTTTGCCTCATACCCAAAGCAATTTTACACTTCATGGTTCAATTTCAAAGCCACTCAAGTGCAGCAAAAGCATGGCCCTACATCTACAGGAAATTGGAGAACATATAAGCAGCTTGGTTACATTTTCTGCAATATTCTTATTTTCCAAGTGAAAAGATATATACCAGTGAAAATATACAATAATGTGTGTTGACCAGTCACTACAAATAGTGTTATGACAGTAACAAGAAGGTTAATTCTGTTAACATTAGATAATATCACAAAGTAAAAGCAAAATATATATAGCATTTATTAAACTTGGTTTATATTGATTTCTACAGATGCTTTGACATTTTTAACATTTCAAGTAATACATTTAACTCTAATAAATTAATTTTAATATCAAGTATAAATCAGTAGTTAACCATGCATAATTGAATACATATTTATAGATTAACATAAAACTGCATTAATAAATTCTGTAAAAATGTTGTTCATGCTTCTTGAAAACTAAAGCATTAACTGATGTCAATAAATTAAACCTTATTGTCAAGTGTTACGGTTATGACAATCGATGTAAAGAGTCTAAAATTAAAGGTATCAAAAGTATTTGAGACATGATGCTGATTACCACAAAGATAAATGTATCCCAAAAAATAAAGCAAAATTCTATGTTTAAAAAAAAAAAAAAAAAAAAAAACTTTTTCAGTTTAAAATGATACCAAATTTTACAACTATTGCCATGACACACATAACTCTTAAAAATAAAACCACAAAAATGATATTTTATTTTATCTTATATTTTATTATATGATATATTTTATAACATTATATGCTTCACATTTTTGCTTTTAAATCCTCCATTTACTAACATTGTAAGTGCCTTGCTCTAAAATGCTTTTATTGTATTGTATTTTTTTTTTTTTTTTTTAAGAAAACAATGGACAAGTTGAAATTATTTTTGTGGTAATCAACGTTATGCAACAAATGCTGTTGATTGAAATTAACTTGTAGAATCAAACATTTTTTACATGTAAATGTGACCATATAGTTTGCCTTTTTATCTGTATTTTGTCAGGTCAGTTGTTTTTTATTCAACTGTTTGTGTGTGTGTGTATACATATTTATATATATTTTATATATATATAAAAAAGGGAAGTCTTGGCCTAATGGTTAGAGAGTTGGACTCACAATCCAAAGGTTGTGAGTTTAAGTCTTGGGCCGGCAGGAATTGTCGGTGGGGGGAGTGAATGTACAGTGCTCTCTCCATCCTCAATACCACGACTGAGGTGCCCTTGAGCATAAATGGCTGCCCTCTTCTCCGGGTGTGTGTTCACTGCTGGTTGTGTGCACTTTGGATGGGTTAAATGCAGAGCATGAATTCTGAGTATGGGTCACCATACTTGGCTGAATGTCACGTCACTTTCATATAAAGTCTATTGCCAGGTGACAACATTCCAGGCATCACATAGGAAGTAGCCTGGAAAATAACCTGCGTAGTCTATGACAACACAACATTTAGGCAGGGATCAAGAGATAGGATTTGTTAGAATGCTGCACTGAAGGGCTGCCAGTATTAAAGTGTGAGGCAAAGATTTCAAATGACTTTCTCCAACTCATTTGAAATGCTGAAAACCTCACATTCCATTGAGCAGATACTGCAGCCAATACCCATTTTTCTTCCTTTCAAAATATGTCGGCATCGTATTAAATAGGATAAAAATAAATATGGACATTTAGAAGGTAGCAAGGGAAACAGGCTTCCTTCAGCCATCCATCCACTCTGTCAAGTTCAAACTGTGTATATCGCTACAAAGCTTATGCGGTTTTGGAGCTGGAAGTGGTGACAGCAATCCATAATTGGACTGAGTAGCTATATGCCACTCCACACCCCACACGCTGCTGAATCTGCAGCTCGCAAAGTGGTTTGTGACATGACCAATTTGCGAAGTTAGTCAACCGGAATTATTTTAGTCATAATATCTTATAAGGTTATATTAGCCTTCACCATGGTACAAAAAAATAAATAAATAATATAGCCCACAATATATATATATATATATATATATATATATATATATATATATATATATATATATATATATATATATATATATATATAATTTGAAATATTTTTAAGTCCCAGACAGCGACATAATTACATGACTTATAAAGTACATTGTAAAAGTATCATTGACTATCATTATTCATTTACCTTGTGGATTCAGTGGAATAAATACACTATATGTTTCAATCTTTATTGTGTCTGTAGTCAGATGGCTAATCAAATGTAAAAATCACAATGGTGTATTCATTACAAATAAACTGATTATTAAAAAAATAAAAACAGTCAATCAAGAGCAGCTAGTGATTCCCTCTTTTATTTTATTGTTATAGATTCAGATTATGTTTAATAGAAAATAATTTTTAATAAAGATAAATAAGAATTTGTACACAAGACTTGGAATGTAGAATGTGCAGTGGTTTAATGGTGCCTTTCTATTAGTCCTTCAGAAATCATTCAAATATGCTGATTTGCTGCTCAAGAAACATTTGTTATCTTTTACTTTTAATTGGCTAAAAAATCAAGCACACTGCTGGACAATAACCAATAATTTGTATTATTAATTAAATATGTAATGTTTTCCCTATATTTTCCTAATGGCAGTTGTATGGTTTGTTTATAAAGGCTACTACACTTTTCCCATTTTCTATCACAGAATAAAGCAGAAAATATATTTTATAGTTTCTATAGGCCACTTTAAATGCTATGTAAGTTAGCACTGCATTATTCAGATACTTTATTTATTACTTGGAGGTGACTTGTAAAATACACACAAACCATATATTGTAGCAATCCTGCATGTATTGTCTTTACGTTTTTTATTCAGCTTAGCTACAGTGACAGCTTTTTTAAAAAAATTGTATATGCTGAACATTTAACATTCATACCATAAATAAATATTACAAACAGGACAATCACATTTTATGAAAAAAAGAGAACACATTAATACATTAATAATCACAACAGATAAAGTTACGCCTTCTTTCTTGTGTGAACATTTGGGCGGTGTTATGCAGATCTTCCCACATCGTGACGTAGACATGTGGGGGCGTGTTTAAACGAGGCATTTTAGGAGGGCGTAGATGACTCTTAACTTTTATAAAGAATATCTCTTTGGGTTTGAGACTTTGCAACTTTAAGGATCTTGTCTATTCACGAACAGCTTGTAACAATCCAAAGAGAAAGAAAAACTTGAAATTGCATCATATGACCCATTTAAACAACCTGCTGAACTTCCCAGTTTTGTTCACAGAAGAAAAAAAAAATCATGTGTTTGAAACAACATGATGGTGAGTAAATTAAGACAGAATTTCCATTTTTGAGTGAAATATCCCTTCAGATTCAATGTTTTAAAAAACTTTTATTATTTTATGTTTTGCACTTTATAAACAAGCTTTTGTCAGTGAAACAAAAGACAAAAGAAGTATGTAAGAAGTATGCATTTGTTTTTCATGACATACAATCTTGTCAAGTGTTTAAATTCTGACATGGTGTACGCACCCAAAGCATACATCTCATTCATTAATGCCAACCATTTTCATCATACTAATACAGCATTTTCAGGCATAAAGATATACCCTGTGCCAAGAAGCTTCTTTACACATGTTCTTTGTGCTCTCATGTAGTATGAGCTCCAGAGCATGCCATATGTTATGGTATTGATTGCTCAGTGAAAAAATAAATAAATAATAACACTTACACATGAGAAAATGATGCTATTTAACTTTAAAAAAGCTGCTATTTAATGTTTTTAAGCTGCATTTTAAACTTTATGTTTATCATTTGTTCACCTGTTGCTTTTAATGGCATCATATAGTCTTTGTTGCAGCACTGAATAACAGTTACACGTAACTATGTTGGATACACCCAAATTTTTATTGTTTCTGACGCCCATGCACTTACATATGATCAGTTATGCATATTGGACGTGCTGTCCGAGGGGAGGGCTCCGAGCTCGGATTTTGGCCTGAACCAACAGTACTCCCTCCATGCCCCTATCTGGGAATAGGATCAAGCCAAGAGTGAGGAGATTGGGTAGTGGAGGGATGCAGAAAACTGTTGAGGAACGTAGGTGAGTCGACTATGAATACATATTGGCCTCCTCTCAAGCTGATTGGGTAGATCATTTGAACGTGCTCCGCCCCGAGAGTCAAGGAAGAAGAAAAAGATTTTCAGAAGGATACGATGTGTGAAATTTCAAACCCACAGTTACCATGAATCAAAACACCAGGTGTGACTTCTTTTCACGGTCCTCAAACAAAAAAATACACTGCATATATACTGCATATATTCATACAAGCATTCAGTGGTGTTGTACTCAATGCTGTAGCTTTGTAAATATTTTCTACTTATTTAACATGGTAGGATATCCAAAATGATAGGAATATCCCAGTTAGAACTAAATCAAAGCTTCAGTTTTTGTGTAAAAATCAGACACACTGAATGTCACAAAATATTTTCTTTTGTGTTAATTAATGAGTAAATTCATGCTGTGCAGTTGTGCAAACCAACCCCAGCACCAAGATGATTGGCACACGTAGAGGGTTGTTTGGCAAAAGCTTTAAAAGACATTTTTTTTTTAAAATAAACAATGTTTATTTTAAACTATATTTACATCTACTCAACACTCATTTGAGTGTTAATAACAGACAGTATTGAACATGTTTAGAAGAAGTGTATTGCAGAATTTTTTTCCCATTGGCCCAGTAATGAATAAATAAAGGCTGAGTGCCTGCCGAATACCTGCTGTTTTTGCTGATATACTAACATCCCATGGCATGTAGCTCAGATATCGCCTTCCCCAGGTCAATAAAATTCGTTTTTATATTGCTTTTCTTATTCCTTTGAGCACCAAAGTACATAGAATGTTGCACACAGAGCGTCTATGTCCCACATGTCTTAAAATTCTGTGGGTTACAGTGGATTTACCAATAAACTTTGTAAGCAAGCTGGAGAATAATTCCTTAGATGGTCATCATGTTATTCTGACTGATTTCAAAATAAGCCACATGCTCAGAATAAATAAATAATTAAAAAAATCAAGACATCAGCACATTTAACATTTCAGTATTCATACGGTATCCTCAGCACTGTTCTGTGTATCACTGTACCACTAGAATCCTGCCTGTGATTATTGCTTTATATATTCTCTTTGAAATTAAAGCACAGCCACGTTACAGAAGTTTGTACTGCTGAAAATGTAGGAACTTCATGTTTTTACGAACTTCCTTGTCAACATGCTCTCATAAGTAAATGCCATCCTACTGACTTTTATCCTGCACCACCAAAACGTCACTCTGGTCTCAGCTGTAAACCTGTACCATTATCTGCCTCATCTGAAAGCTGTAAAAATGACAAAAAAAAAAAAAGGCCCAGAGAGTTAGTAAGGACACTAAAAAAATAGTCTATGTGACATCAGTGGTTCATCCGTAATGTTATGAAGCTACAAGAAGACTTTATTCAACAATTTCTTCTCTTCCATGTCAGTCTCTGCCGCACATTCAAGAGAGTACCATGAATGATGCATGCATGTGGTGCTGCTGATGCAGGAGCCGGCATTCTGATGTAGAACACCTCGGTTAGGTACGTAACCCTTGTTCCGTGATGGAGGGAACAGAAACGTTATGTCGTGATGACATTAGGGATCTAACTTGGGAGCCCTAATCACCTCTGAGTGTAAGAGAAATGGACAATGAGAGTTGGCGAGTGGATTTTGCATGCCCAGCCACTCCCCCATACATATGGGTAGACAAGGCAGCGGCATGCATCTGCTAATTCAGGTTTATGCTGAGGAGCCTAGACCTTGTCCTGGCATTCAGCGAGTGGTTCAGGGTTGTGCCAAGGGGACATAAAGTCTCGGTTCTTTCCATCAGGGAACGAGGGTTATGTACATAACCAAGATATTCCCTATCTGTTGGTCACTACGAGTTATGTTGTGATGACATTTGGGGTCAGTAACAAACGTTCATAGTCACAGGAAGAAGGAGGTGGGAACTGGTGAACATTTAAACATAATTTAATAATAAATAAACACAAAATGAAAGTAAAGCGGCAGTCCCTTGTGGACGACTGCCACACACAAAACACAAAATAAAGTCCAGGCCTGGTCCTCTCTCATCCAACACTGTCGTCACTCCTCCTTTTATCCTTCGGGAGCTCCTCCGTGGGATTCGAGACCGGTGAGTGGCACAGGTGTCACGCATTAGCATTTACTCCTCCAGCCTTGCTCCATTCCCACAGCTCTCGGCCCCGCTCCTCTTGTCACAGGGTCCCTATGGAAAGCGCCACAACCACTGAATGCCATTACAACTTGTGGCTCTGCAAATGTTGACAAGCCATGGCATGCCAAGGCAAATGCATAAATCGTAACCTTCTGAAATTTGGTTTTACAGAGTCCAATTCCATACCGAGAAAAGAGATTCTCTGCACAGGGGAGAGCTTGTTCTTTTCCCAGTTGATCCAAAGCCCCATCTGGCTGAGGTGCCATAGCACCAGGTCCCTGTGATCGCATAGTGATCGCACTCTTGTGACTGGGCCATGATGAGCCAGTTGTAGAAACAGTTGAGGATCCTGATGCTCTCATCCTGTAATTGGGCAAGAGTGTCCTCAGCAAGGACATGGGGTGACAAAGACAGGGACAGCCTGAAGTAATGATACATTCAACCCTCAAAAGCAAACCAAAGAAACGGTCTGTGTTGAGAAAGAACCAAGAATTGAAAGTATGCATCCTTCAGGTCGACTGCTGAAAACCAATCCCGGGGTTGGGTGCATCTAATGATGCACTTCTGGGTCAGCATCTTGAACGGAAGCTTGTGAAGGGCTCGTTTCAAGACTCACATATCCAAGATTGGCCGAAGTCCACCGCTTTTCTTTGGTATGATTAAGTAAGGGCTATAGAACTCCTGCTTCACCTCGGCTGGAGGGAAAGGCTTGATTGCGTCCTTTGACAGCAATCTCCTCACACAGGACAGGGGCATCTCGGACTGCCACTGAAGTAGTGGTGCTGTTCCCACCATCTACTGAGAAAGAACAGCTCCATACATCACTGGGCTGTCCGTGCTAGGGCCGCTTCGCCATTCTTTTCGAGGACTTAACAGTGGCCTGGGACATGGGGTCACAACCTTCCTGCACTGAGCTCAACAAGCCGGCTTTGGTGTAGTCGCAGCACTCTGTAATTTGTAAGCATTCATCCTAAATTTGGTTAATAAAGCTCTGATAACATGGTAAATTTAGTTTTAAGTTTGATAGTCACTGCATTTTCACCTAGGCTGCTTTAGCGTATGTGACACAGTATGTTTGATTGAATAAAAAAGACAAAAGAAACTCCATAAACCCGGATGTGCTGCACCTTGTTTACAAGCAGAAGAATGCACACACATGCGTTGTGGTACTATTGTGAATGTGCATCAAAGACTGACACAGAAGAGAAGAAATTGTTGAATAAAGTCTTTATTTTTGTTTTCTCTGCGCACAAAATATATTCTCATGAACCACTGATGTCACATGGACTATTTTAACAATGTCCTTAATACCTTTCTGGGCCTTGACTGTTTCAGTTGCGTTGATGTCTATGCAGGGTCAGAAAGCTCTCAGATGTCATCAAAAATCTTACTTTATGTTTTGAAGATAAACAAAGGTCTTACGGGATTGGAATAACATGAGAGTGAATAATTAAAGACAGAAATTTCATTTTTGGGTGAACTATCCCTTTAAACAGGAAAGTAACAGGTTCTGTGATGCAAACTTCAAAAAATAAGGGCAATTTGTGCTAAAGCAGCTGCAGCACAACAACAGAGTCATTACTCAGCTCCAGTCAGTTCAGTGTTGGTTCAGCTCAATTTAATAATTGTGTAAAGTTTATTCATGAGTTTGCTCTGCAGATAATAAAGCGGGATAAATGGTATGCATATTTGGCGAGCTGTCCGGGGAGAGTGCTCCAAGCTCTGTAATTTCTACCCAACCCGAAGAACTCTGTATTTTGCCCAGACCCAGAGTGTTCCCCTCGTAGGGTAGGAACAGGCTGATAGTGAAGAGTCGGGGTGGAGGAGGGATGCTGAAAGACTTAGAGAGAATGAAGGTAAGGTGGCTTAGGCTATTTATAGAGGTTCTCTCTTGAGCTGATAGGATAGACGATGTGATTGCTGATAATGAATTGGTCGGGTTAATTATCTGTACAAGCTCCTCCCGAACTATGTTAATAAAACATAATTTCACGAGTTCGCTCTGCGGATAATAAAGTGGGATAAATGGTATATGATTTGGCATGCTCTCCAGGGAGAACCTACGCTCACTCTCTCCATCTCGCCTATCCTCTGTGGTTTCATCCTCACTTCCTTCACTCTCGCAGTTTTCAGCTCTGGACACGAACAGTGCTACGGACACTTTTTGCTCCACTCTGACCTCTTGCTTGGACAACTTTTGCCCAGTGTCATCTAGACCAGCACGCACCACCCCATCTGCCCACTGGCTGTCCGATGTTCTCCGTGAACATCGCTCTAAACTCAGGGCTGCAGAGAGGAAATGGCATAAATCAAGAAACTCTACCGACCTCAGTGTGTATCAGGCTCTCCTCTCTTCCTTCTCTGCAAATGTCTTCACTGCTAAAACATCATACTACCACAACAACTGTTGTGACGCTCGGACACTCTTCAAAACTTTCTATTCTCTTCTTAATCCGCCTCCATCTCCTCCTCCATCGACACTTACAGCTGACGACTTTGCAGTTTTCTTCACAAATAAGACAAGAACCATCAGTGACCAATTCTCCACACCGCAGACTGAGGATAACTTCACAACGACTAATGTGCATTCTCTCTCCTCCTTCTCTCCACTCTCAGAGACGGACGTTTCCAAACTTATCCTGTCCAGTCATCCTACTACTTGCCCACATGATCCAATCCCCACTCACCTCCTTCAAGCGATTTCTTCTTCAGTCACACTTTCACTTACTCACATTATCAACTCCTCTCTTCACTCTGGAACATTTCCTCAGCATTTAAGCAGGCTTGGGTAAGCCCAGTGCTAAAGAAACCTTCTCTAAATCCAGCACTTCTAGAAAACTACAGACCGGTATGCCTTCTTCCATTCATTGCAAAGACACTTGAACGAGCTGTGTTCAACCAGCTCTCTATGTTTCTTGTACAGAACAACCTGCTGCTTTTGAGACCGTTAATCACCAGATTCTCCTGTCCACACTCCAGTGGTTTCTGATAGATCCTTCATGGTGTCTTGGAGGGGTGAAGTTTCTAAGTCACAACAACTTGCTACTGGGGTTCCTCAAGGCTCAGTACTTGGATCACTTCTCTTCTCCATCTACATGACGTCATTAGGATCTGTCATTCAGAAGCATGGCTTTTCCTATCACTGCTACGCTGATGACACTCAACTCTATTTCTCATTCCAACCAGATGACCCGACGGTAGTTGCTCGCATTTCAGCCTGTCTGAGTGACATTTCTAGCTGGATGAATGACCATCACCTTCAGCTCAACCTTACTAAGACTGAACTGCTGGTGGCTCCAGCTAACCCATTGTTTCATCACAACTTCTCTGTACAGCTGGGTTCGTCAACCATAACTCCTTCCAGGACAGCCAGAAACCTAGGAGTTGTGATGGATCATCAGTTTAGCTTCACAGACCATATTGCTACAATGACCCGGTCCTGCAGATTTGCCTTATAAAACATTAGGAAGATTAGACCCTTCCTGTCAGAGCAAGCCACCCAACTTCTTGTCCAAGCTCTTGTTCTCTCCAGACTGGACTATTGTAATGCTCTCCTAGCAGGCCTTCCTGCATGTACTATCAAGCCTCTGCAACTGATCCAGAATGCAGCAGTGAGGGTTGTCTTCAATGAGCCAAAAACAGCTCATGTTACTCCTCTCCTCATCAGGTTACACTGGCTACCAGTAGCCGCTCGCATCAAATTCAAGGTCCTGATGCTTGCCTACAAGACGACCACTGGCACGGCACCAACATACCTAGGCTCATTAGTTCAATCCTATGCGCCCTCCAGAAGTTTGCGCTCTGCAAGTGAACGACGCCTTGTGGTGCCATCCCAAAGAGGTTCAAAATCACTCTCAAGGACCTTTTCCTGGACTGCGCCCAGCTGATGGAATGACCTCCCGATCTCAATTCGAACAGCTGAGTCTTTACTCATTTTCAAAAAACATCTAAAGACTCATCTTTTTTGCCAGCACTTAACCAACTAATACTAGTACTTACCTTTTCTTTTCTTGTCTATCATATTCTTAAAAAAAAAAAAAAAAAAAAAAAACCCCCCGGCTACGTGTTCTGTACTAGACTAACTGAGACTTGTCATAGCACTTGTATACCGTTGTTGTTCTCTTGTTGATCTGATTGCTTCTATTGTTCTCATTTGTAAGTCGCTTTGGATAAAAGCGTCTGCTAAATGATTAAATGTAAATGTAAATGTTTTCATTGCCGAAAGATGATGATGCCTCAACTGGGCATTCTAACACAGTTCCCACACGTGCACCTCAAATAAGTAAATAATAATGCTATAAAACTGGTGTCACATCATGTGCTGAAAGACTTAGATAGAATGAAGGTAAGAAGGTAAGGCGGCTTAGGCTATTTAGAGAGGTTCTCTCTCGAGCTGATAGGATAGATGATGTGATTACTGATAATGTATTTGCTGAGTTAATTATCTGTATGAGCTCCTTCCGAACTTTGTTAATAAAACATCATTTATGAAACAATGTTAGTTTGGCAATAAGCACCTCTTTAGAAGACAGTGGAATCAGTTCAGTCACATCAGTCACCAGTGGAGTCACTGCAGCTTTGTCAGCCACCATGGGCAGCACTGCATCCTCCTTAGCTGGGGGACGTGCCAAGAACTCCACAAATCCCCCAAACGTCAGGTGGTCCAGCCCCCTCACTCTCCACCAGTTGAGGGGCACATCAAGGGCGTAATTAAAGAGGTCCTTGAGGGCCCCATCATTAAAACCCCAGCCTCAATGCAGCACCGCTGAACTCCAGGGCAGAATCCCGCACGTCAGTCCCCTGTTGACGGAGGGAGCTCAAGGACCTAAATTGGAGCATGCACTGGTAGTGGGGGCTGGAGAGAGTGGAGGCTGGTGGATGATGCAAACCCTTCTTCCAGCTGAGTCCTCATGTTGGCCAGTTCGTATTGTCAGGGTTTGGGGATGAAGGGATGAGGCGAGGACTCTGTTGTGCAGAGTAAAGGTCTTTTAACAGTAAAATAAAACAAAACAAACAACAAAAACTACCCTGTGGGGAAAAACAGGCTGGCAAGGCAAGGCAAGGCAGGATCAAGACAGGACACGACACGACAATCGACATGAGAGCACATGGCACACAGGAAACAAAGACAAAAGCCATGTGCTCACACAAAACAAAAACTCAAGCACATGGGCAGCAAAAAAAACACAAGCCATGTGCTTGAACAAAACAAGACACGAACACGCAACTAACAAGAAAACTCATAGGCTGCGTATTCATGCACTCACATGAAAACAACGACATGATGGGAGTGTCAGGGTCCTGTCACAAAACCTTGAATGACACTAGACCGAAGTAATAGAACCCTGACACAGAGAGATATTTTGGTCATTATTAAACCATTTTAGTAATTATACCCCAAAAATAAATAAAAAAACCCATCCTGCCTCAGTGATATACTAGTTAAGATATATAAAGGGGAGGTCGTGGTAAGTTAGGGGAGGTCGTGGCCTAATGGTTAGAGAGTCGGACTCGCAATCCAAAAGGTTGCGAGTTTGAGTCTCGGGCTGGCAGGGATTGTAGGTGGGGTGCTCTCTCCACCCTCAATACCATGACTGAGGTGCCCTTGAGCAAGGAACCGAACCCCCAACTGCTCCCCGGGCGCCGCAGCATAAATGGCTGCCCAATGCTCCGGGTGTGTGTTCACGGTGTGTGTGTTCATGGTGTGTGTGTGTACTGTGGATGGGTTAAATGCAGAGCACAAATTCTGAGTATGGGTCACCATACTTGGCTGTATGTCACATCACTTTTTTCACTTAAACAATTTGTCGAAAAAGAAAGCACAGATTTGTTTGGATGGATGAACAGTGTCATGCAAGCAAGATCTGTATATGTTGTTGTAATTTGGTAGCAAGTAATGAACTCAACTAACTATTGCATAACACTCGTATGAATAGAGTCTTCATATTTTTGAATAGAGTCTTGACATCTTCAAGATGGCGCCGCAAATGGCAGCCAGGACGCTGAGCTACGCAATTTTTCTGATGTTTTTGTTTGTTTGTTCTGTGTTTTGTCTTTCTTCTTCTATAAGTTTTACCAGAGACAAACTCCTTAACATTAAGCAACACGTGTGTTGTTCAAACGCGTGTACAGATGCAGAAGAGGGAAAAGCGCTGGTGCCCTGGTGAAACTCCGCGCACGCAGCTTTTGGACTGTGCTCCCAAGTATTCATCTCGCGAATATCAGTTCCCTTCCTAACTACCAAAATACAAGCAGCACATTACATGTCCCAGCAGAGACAGTAATATATTGGATCACTGTTACACAGCAATAAAGGATACACATCACTCTGTTCCACAAGCAGCTTTGGGGCTCTCTGTTCACTGTTTGGTTCATCTTATAATGACCTACAGGCAGAAACTGGAGTCAGCTTAACCTGTTTTAAGGACTGTTATAAGATGGACTAATGAAGCAGACCGTGATTTATAAGCCTGTTTTGACTTCACTGATTGGAGTGTTTTTGAAGCTGCTGCCACTGATCTGGATGAGTTTACAGAGACTGTAACTTCATATATCAGTTTTTGTGAAGATATGTGCATTCCTACCAGGACATTCTTATCATTTAATAATGATAAACCTTGGTTTACTGCGATACTCAAACAGCTTTGTCATGCCAAAGAGGATGCTTACAGAAGTGGGGATAAAATCTTGTATAACCAGGACAGGAACAGACTAACAAGAGATCAGAGTGGCTTTCAGCAAACAATCCAGCGTCAGTATGGACTGGTCTGAGGAACTTCACCATGTACAAGACACCACCCCCACAGTCTGAGGAGAATCAACAACTGGTTGATGATCTGAATGTGTTTTACTACAGATTTGAAAAGGATAGTCTACCACCCCCCCATCTGCTCTGATTTGCTCTTTACAAATTCACCTACCACCCCTGCAACCACTCTCCCTTCCGCCCCCACCATTCAACCTGTGTTTAAGGTCTGTGTAGAGGACATGAACCAGGTCTTCAGGAAGCAGAGATCTAGAAAAGCTTCAGGCCCAGATGGTGTTTCCCTGCCTGTTTAAAAGTCTGTGCTGAACCAACTGGCCCTCATCTTCACACAGATCTTCAACAGATCATTGGAGCTCTGTGAAGTTCCATGCTGCTTCAAATGCTCCACCATCATTCCAGTCCCTAAAAAGCCCAATATCACACGACTTAACGACTACAGACATGTCGCTTTCACATATGTCGTCATGAAGTCACTTGAGAGACTGGTCTTGGCCTACCTGAAGGACATCACTGGACTCTTGCTGGATCCTCTTCAGTTTGTCTACAGAGCAAACAGGTCTGTGAATGGTGCAGCCAACATGGGACTGCATTACATCCTGCAACACCTCGACAGACCTGGAAATTACGCAAGGATCCTATTTGTGGACTTCAGTTCGGCCTTTAATACCATCATGCCTGACCTTCTCTCAGACAAAGTCACACAGCTCTCCATGCCCACCTCCATCTGTCAGTGGATCACCAGCTTCCTGACAAAAAGGCAGCAGCCAGTGAGACTGGGCAAACTCACATCCAGAACTATCACCATTAGCACTGGTGCCCCCCAGGGATGTGTGCTCTCTGCATTGCTCTTCTCTCTCTACACGAATGACTGCATTTAAAAGGACCCCTCTGTCAAGCTCCTGAAGTTTGCAGACGATACTACAGTCATCGGCCTCATCAAGGACGGAGATGAGTCTGCTTACAGACAGGAGGTTAAAGAGCTGTCTGTCTGATGCAGTCACAACAACCTGGAGCTTAACACACTCAAAACTGTGGAGATGATCGTAGACTTCAGGAGAAAACCCCCTGCACTCTCCCCACTCACCATCATGAACAGCACTGTGACTGCAGTGGAGTCATTCAGGTTCCTGGGCACCACCATCTCTCAGGACCTGAAGTGGGACACTCACATAGACTCCATTGCAAAAACAGCCCAGCAGAGGTTGTACTTCCATCGCCAGCTGAGGAAATTCAACCTGCCACAGGAGCTGCTGAAACAGTTCTACACTGCCATCACTGAGTCTGTCCTGTGTTCATCCATAACTGTCTGATTTGTTTCAGCCACCAAATTAGACATCATGTTACTACAACGGACAGTCAGGACTGCTGAGAAGATTATTGGTGCCCCTCTGCCCAGCCTCCAAGATCTTTACATCTCCTTTACATCTCCAGAGCCTTCTGGTTGGCGCTACAGAGCACTGACCACAAGAACAGCCAGGTACAAGAACAGTTTTTTCTCCGCAGGATATATTCAGTCTGAACAATCAATCTTTCATAATTATTCATCGTCCATCACAACTAACATAGTTATCTGACATATTTATATTAAACTGCACACTTTGTAAATAACATATCTGCACACTAATAACATATCTGTACATTTATCTAAACAATTATTCTATTCTATTTCTGTATATAGTACATTATTTAATGTTTATATATATATATATATATATATATATATATATATATATATATATGTTAGTGTTATATTACATCCCTACTGTGTTATTCCTATGTATGTCTGCACTATGTTTGTACTTTCTTCTACACTGGAAGCTCCTGTCGTCAAGTCAAATTCCTAATTAAGTAATAAAGCTCTTCTAATTCTGATTCTGATATTTTAAGTTCATAATACATGCACACATTTATAACACCATCACGATCCATAGCCAGAGGTCCCTGCAACTCTCTCATCTCCTATTTTAAACTTGCACTGTTAGGCTGATAATCAAATTACTTTTTTAAGCCAGAAGATGATGCCTCTTGACACTCCGTTTCTGCTCAGTGTTAGAACTTCTCTGGACATCTGTCTTAATGAACCTGTAGAGCTGATATTCTTTGCTCGTGCCAGGGAGAAATGTCAAGGTTAAATATTCCCTTATGAAATAAGCATTTATTATAGGGGAGCATGACATGGTGGCTTAGTTTTCGGGTCAGCTCCTCTATATCTAAGCATATGAACAGTATCACTGCTCCCTTCACGGCTCACAGCCCATGAAAAATGTCAGCGACTCCCCTCAGACTAAACTCATTGGCATTATTGACACTTTCAATGCTCTTTAAATCCTACTGTGCTGCTAAAACATCAGGAAAGAATTCCACATATATTCTAATACACCTCATAAACAGCACGGTACTGCTTTTTATTACTGCTCAGCCTCCAGAGACAATGACAGGTGCTTTTGGGGGAATTTTGTGAACCTGTGTTTTTAACATGACACTCAAGCAATCTTTGAGGATTTCACCCAAAGCAGCAAAAACAGTTTGATGCTATTATACAAAGAGACTGATTATGTGAAGTTGTATAGATGACTAAAAACCTCTCTGCTTATTCCTCAAACACCTTCATTAAAATTCCACACCTGCTCTGTGATGCTCACGGCAAAGACTGAGGGAGAGCAGCGGACCCCTAGAGGAGTCATTTTTATTCTGGAGCATGAGTGCCTCAGCCAAGGTGTCATCTAAGAAACAGAGAAAACAACTGGCGGAGAATCCAAACACTTCCGTGGACCAAGCATTCCAAATTAATCCCATAATGTTCTGCATAACCCATCCCCCAACTCTCTTCTCATTAATGCCAAACATGTTTAAGACTCTATTCTATCAGGAAATGTTTATATTAAAACTCTGTCCTTCCTATATTAGAGTTCCCCAAGTCTTTAATCTACTCTGATGTGATATCTCAATATGGTATGTCAGTAATCCCATCTTCACAGTCACTCATTTTGATCCAGTTATATTATGGCACAGTTTCTCTCTCATCTCTTTTAACGCTGCTCTTTTGTCTTTTTTATTATTCTTCTTGATCTCCTTCTGCTTTTGAAAGTGTGCTGGACTCTTGATGATATGAGCTCCCTCACTGTTCTTTGTGGACACAACTTCTGAGGATTCTTTCACTGACAGTTATTTAACTTCAGGGATTGACATTTACGTTTGATTGTAGTCATACTACAGTATGTGTGTTTTGCTTAAAGCATTAGTTTACTTCCAGAATAAAAAATGTCCTGATAATTTACTCACCCCCATGTCATCCAATATGTTCATGTCTTTCTTTCTTCAGAAAGAAAAAAATTATGGTTTTTGAGGAAAACATTACAGGATTTTTTTTTTTCCATATAGTGGACTTCAGTGGGGATCACGGGGTTGAAGATCCAAATTGCAGTTTCAATGCAGCTACAAAGGCTCCACAACATCCCAGCCGAGGAATAAGGGTCTTGTCCGATGAAACAATCTGTCATTTTCTTAAAAACATTTATATACTTTTAACCACAAATGCTCATCTTGCACTGGCTCTGCATTGAGCGTCTATGACTACACGAATTACACTATCATGTTGGTAATGTCACGTGTGGTTAGTTCTTTGTCTGTGTACTCTGGTTCAAAAAGAAGGGTAGGGTGAAAAACTTGATCTCATTTTCAACTCCTTCTTCAAACTCCTTCTTCTTCATTATTGTTTTCCCTTTTTTGTAAAAGTCGTTTGACTTTCTTAGCACATTTGCTTTGTAAACACTGGGTCAGTACTTCCGCCTACGTCATGCATGACCTTTCCAATGTGACTACGTAATGCTTGTGCATTACGCAAGCTAGTTTGTGGGCATTTGTGGTTAAAAAGTATATAAATAAATAAATAAAAAATTATTATTTTTTTTTTTTTAGAAAATGACTGATCGTTTTGCTGGACAGAGACTTTTATTCCTTGGCTGGGATCCTGTAGAGCCCTTTGAAGCTGCATTGAAACTGCAATTTGGACCTTCAACCCATTGGCCCCATTGAAGTTCACTATATGGCGAAAAATCCTGGAATGTTTTACTTAGAAACCTTCATTTCTTTTTGACTGAAGAAAGAAAGACATGAACATCTTGGATGACATGGAGGTGAGTAAATTATCAGGATTTTTTTATTCTGGAAGTGAGCTAATCCTTTAATGCGTCAAGCACATGATTTTAAGGGACAGCTGCTACATATACAAGCGCAACTTCATACAATACTTCAGCTATGATGAATGTTGACATTGGCAGAGATTTTTTGTTTAGAAACTGATCCTGAGATATCCCACTTTAATAATCAAACTTGCTTCTCTTTGTTTTAGACGGTTCTGAATACCTTCGCCTGGCAGTATTTGATTGTTTATGTAAATAGCTGAATGCATTTTAATTTGCCTGCAGACTTCATTAAAACCTGACCTGAATGTATTTCTGTCTTTTCCACAGTGGAGAGACAGGCATTGTCCTACTAGTTCTGAGCCTCTGGCAATGCCCCTGGTACTGCCAGTGCGAGTGTTTAAACACTTGAAGTGCTGACAAATATTGGTGATGAAGTGTTTATGCAGTGAGTTTGTGGTCTAATCAAACACACACAAATGTTTGTTTTTCTATCATGGTTAGAATTTTCCATTGGTGTTCTGAAAGTGTAGGTCCTAAAAACCTAACGCTCACCAATATTTTTATTAAGACATTATTTATTTGGCTGCTTCCCACATATCTGGGCTGTGCACCATTCACAGTTGAACTGAGAATGCCTTTTGAATTTCAGTTCAATTCCTGTATTTGAACTGAATTGGAATTGAGGTAGCAAACAGGCTGCAGAATTTCAATTTGATTGTGTGGAAGTATAGCTGTAATATTTAACTAAAAATCATTATAATTAATTATTATAAAAATAAAATAATTAAAATAAATAATCTTATAAATAATTATAACAAATAATTATTTTACAAATATTTTTTAAGTGATGGATGGATGTATAGATAGATAGATAGATAGATAGATAGATAGATAGATAGATAGATAGATAGATAGATAGATTCCACCTACACATTTTGTCAACCATATTACATGCTCTAAATAAACTGAAGACCGAATGAGTCCTTCCTGTTTGAAATAAATACAAGGCCTACTGAAAACACTAAAAGCACTTTGTATAGTGTATCATATAACAGAAAAAGGATTTTAAACTCTTCATATTGAGAGGACAAAGCCCAGAGCTGAGATCAAATACCCTCTAATGAGGAATCCCTCCACTCCATTGAGTCAGACTGCAACAACACCTGCAAAGCAATTATGGCAAGTGTGGTTTGCTGTTAGACATTATGCAACTATCCGGCGAAAGAGCATTTAGCAGAGGTGCTATCAAATCAAGTGAAATCTTTTTGACCTTCTAATGCACATTTTAGATATCTAAATGTCTAAAAAGTGTAAGTACTGAAGCTGATATCAATTTATTGAACATTTGAGCCCCCAATGCTGGCAAAACTCTTAATTTATGTTTAATACTTCATGTCCGTGATGGGAGCTGTGTACTTTGGACATCTTATTTATTTTTGTGTTAAACTTTTGATGATACTGTTAACAATGAAACAAAGTTTCTTTAGGGACTTTAGGGACATTTACCTAGCATCCAACCTATGTTTTAGAGTTTTATGAAAGAAGCTGGAAAAAGAAAGCCAATCAATTTCTCGAGCTTAACATTAACTAAAAAAAAGCTCCATCTAAGGTATTCAGTTAGGCTATTGAGCTCATTTTGCAAAGACCAAACCATCTGGACATTTATTTAAAGCATTTTATTGTTGGTAATTCTCTGGTCAGGGTTTACAGGTGAAGTTTAACATTCCTAACTGTAACTGGCCCATTATCTGACCCAGAAAGAGTTAAATGATTTGTTTCTTGCATGGTTGCATCATGAAGATCAGCAGATACTGCCTCAGAGTCTTTGCTCCAAAAGGTATGAGCCATGTGCTAGCTTTCTGAACTCAACAGGGCAATATGTCTTTTCCTCCCTGAGCACAGCTGGAAGTCATCCTCCTCCTCATTACTTAAACTGTCAAGATTGGCCCCAAAATATTGTACACTGCATCTATGAGCAAAGAACAAAATTCAATCACACCACAATGGCACTGGCCTCATTTCTTTCAGGAAAGTGCATCATTTCACTACACACAATGAAACTACAGTTTTACTGCAAAGTCAGTTTTTACTGACCTGATTCCTAATGCCTTGATGCAGCTCTTTCTTCCATAGAAAAGTCAAATTGCCTGATTTAAGTGTTTTAGTGTTTTATTGTACATGTTTCCAAGCTTCACTTTATACAGTGCCAATATTGAATAAAATTACTGATATTATATAGCTGGTTTTTGCAATGGTAGAGTGCACGTCAGCATCAGGTAAAGATTTTTTCTCTTGATTTGCTCACTCACATCAATAGCATTACTTGATAATTCATGTTGCAGTCACCCAAGAATAACTGGTGTCTGTGTTTTCACAACAAAGAGCATATGACTGATGATCAGATAAAATCTGAACTTGTGAATTTAGAACATAATATATATATATATATATATATATATATATATATATTTTTTTTTTTTTTTTTTTTTTTTTTTTTTTTGAGTTTACAGTTATTATTTATCAGTCAACATGACTTAGAATAGAATAAAATACAATCTTTATTTATCAGCCTTTGTTTACTTGTTGAAATAAAATAAAATAAAATCTTTATTGACCTTCATTACTTGTTAGAATAGAATTAAAGAGAATCTTTACTGGCCTATGTAGCTTGTTAGAATAGAATCAAATCTTTATTGGACGTTGTTTACTTGTTAGAATAGAACAAAATAGAATCTTTATCTACCTGCATTTGTTACTTGTTAGAATAAAATATGATGTTGTGAATGTATTTACACTGCAGTTATAATTACATGAATAATGTTGTGGGATGTTTCAATTATAACATACTGAATATAAAACAATTAAATGACATTGTAAAAAAAAAAAAAAAAAGAAAAGAAAAGAAACTAAAACCAGTAGGTCAGTAGGTGGTGGCAATTCTTAATAAGTGAGGCACGGAATACTTCATTTAATTGATTCGTTCAATCCCACTGATTCTTTCATGAACCAAGAAAGTGACTTTATGAATGGGTCATTGAATCATTGGCATACCAAATTCATTTAAAATGTAGATCCATTCAGTAATGAAACATTGTTGTGTGTTGCTGTGAGACTATTCTACTGTGTTTTGGGGGGGGGGGAGTAAAAATAGCAAAATAGAACAAAACAGTCAAATCTGACTATAATGTGTCTAAAAATAGTAACTTAATATTAATGTACTGTTGTATAAAGTGAATATCACATTTGCATTTGTGCTGATATTCAGGAAACAGCAAACTTATGTGTGGTATTGCCTAGTTATATAATAAGAAAGCTAGTCTGATTTATTGTGTCATTTTTATTCATTTTGGTACCATTTCTGACCCCACTTGACACTATTTTATGCAGCCAACGCCAGCCTAGCTTTCTTGTTGTTAAGCTTAATGGAGGGCTATAGCCTAAGTTAGGCTGGCTACGTTTAGATTTTAATTGTTGGTTAATTTCACAGTAGTGATAAACAATGTCGAAGCTTTGGGCAAACACTATTGTTAAAACTAGTGAAGGCAGGTCAGAGAGATGTGGATGCTGCACCGCAGGATATTTGATTTGCATGTGTAACTGTTGTGCTTATGTCAAGTGATGATGAAGAGGGCACATGGGCCCATACAGCCTCACAGAATTAATTTAAATGCATGCTTAATTGAGAAATGATACCATGAGCCAAATTTAAATGAAACAACCATAAAAAAAAAAAAAAAGTCTTATCTAGTAAGAGGCCAAAAATGCAGGTGCTGGAACACCACTTGGGGTCATGCCTGGGTATACTTAGAATAGAATAGAATAGAATAGAATAGAATAGAATAGAATAGAATAGAATAGAATTGTATCTTTTTACTAACCTGTGTCCAAATATACATTTACGCATTTGGAGTGTTGCTATCAAATGGCTTTACCAACATCTTGACTATTTGTAATTAGATTTTTTTTTATTTATTTTTTTTATAGTGTACTGTCTTTTTAGATGGTATAATACAACTGCCATTGATTATATTGCCATTGATACATTTGGCTCAGAAAGCTTTGGTTGTTCATTGAATCATTCATTGTGTTTGTAAACATTACTGCATTTCAGAAAAGGGCTTTCTGGAATATCAACTCTGGCTCTTGTTCACACTTGACCCAAAACACTGAGGTGTGAAAAGGACTCTCATGTTAAAAAAGAATATCAAAACAGAGCTCAAGGTGGTAACATTTGTTTCATTTTTAACAGCAAGTTCTCTGTTAATGCTATATCAAGACCTATAAGCTGCCTATTTGCTTTGAGGGCAAATATTTATCACCTGGACAGCACAACAAAAAGGTAACTATTGCGGCTCTATTTCATCAGGATATCCTCTGCCAGAATCTCCATCTATGACTCAGATGTCACCTCTGATTGATGGCAAGCACTTAGCATTTCCACAAGGGGCCTGTGAGCACCTGAGAGCAGTGATGTGGCTAGACAAGACCGAAGCCACATCTGAGTGGATGGACTGACCACTCAGCCTGCGACGTCTTCACACGCACAGGCAAAAGTGAAGGGGGCTTGATTTCACAGGGAGAGTAAAGTAAATATGCCCCCTTGACATTCCAGCGGGACTATCAAACTCCTTTCTGTCAGCGGTAAGATAACACTTTGCGATGGCTCTGATTTATTGGGGACTGTTGATGCATTGATTTACATCCCATCTCTTGTCTGTAAGCCATCCATTAATGCATGAGAGGTGCATTATCTCTATGCATGTTTGCACCACAGACAAGAGCAGGAAATAAGATGTATTCACGCCTTTTCCGCCTGCTAGTTTTTTCCACCTCTGAATTTAATCTCTAAAAACTACTGGGCTGAGGAAGGCTGCCTAGCATATCAATAAGAAACTTCGCAACTTTTCGATGACCCATCCGTAATGAGTTTTAACTCGCATCTGTCATAGAAAGTGTTGACAATGACAAATCTGAGCGCCACATGCTAAGAGGTATTCTAAACAGCCTGGAGAACCGGCAAAAATCCTTGTTTATGCATGGAGTAACTATTATGATTTTGATGCTTTGGGAAGTTCTGATTATGGCTCCGTGGTCGCTTTTTGTTAGGCTCACAAGATTTTTTTTTTGACACTTCTTGTGTGAAGGCAGCGGAGTGGTCGTGGCTTGGGGTACTGCGTATTAGAGTCAGTGGTGAGTCTCCAGTGTGTTCCAAGTCATGCCTTTGACAGATGCCACATTAGCATGATCAGACTGGTCTGGCCAGATAGTCCATCCTGTCATACTGGGCACTGGCTGTCTTGACTGAATACATAAGAAAACAGCCTGGAGAGCTGAAGGCTGGGAGGGCCTCTTACTTTGGAGCCAAAGCAGTGTAGATGTGGAGAATATGGGTCCACAACTCGGGCAATTACTGCCAAGTGATTTCTCTTATGCTCACCAAGGCTGTATTTATTTGATCAGAAAAAAAATATATATATATATATATTTGTCACAACACTTATGTAACTGTAACTGGTTTCCTACCAGTCATGTCTTTTTCTCTTTTAAGTTTAAGAGAACATGTAAGTGTGACCAGCTCTGTTCAGTTAAGGATACATCTTTCTCCATCTCCACTAAGTAACAAAGATATTGAATTAATGGTCCATATTGTTAGATTTATTTATGTTTTTATTTTATTTTTGTTTTTTTATTTATTACTTGGGTTTATGCATAAACATAACATTGTGAAGTGCTCACATACTACTTTTGGCCTTCATAAACAATTGTTTTTACATAAACAAATGGAAGGAAGCACATTGTAACTCTAAACTCAATTGTGCATTTCAGATGATTTCACAACTTCGTCATATGCAGACAGAAACTGCCACTCAATCACACCAAAATGTGACTCTGCCTGTGAAAACCCAGCTAAAGTTGTGTGTGTGTGTGATTTACTGTTTTACATAAAATCATCCTTTATAATGTAAAGAGCATTCTGTGAAAATGTAACCTTGATATCTTTAATATTGCCTGAGTAAGGCAATGTCAAAGATTGAAATCATAGTGAAATTAATGATTGAAATCAAATTTTGATGCTTGTTATCTCATAATTAGATTTTAAACTTTAGCCTGGATTTCACAGACGGTCACAAGTACAAATAATGATGGACTTACAGGCATCATAGAGGATTGTGAAAATACAGTATTCCACTGGAACTTCATAAGACTATTTTCTGTTTCTATTTTTGTTTTACTTCTGTAAGTATTTATTTATGTTCAATGTTAATTGTCATTTATTAGTGTATTGTGCTAATAATGGTTATTAGATCACTATCATTTCTGCTGCAATTTCACATTTCATTAAATAAAATATAAATACCTAACTGACACAACATGCTGTTGTTGTTGTTGTTGTTTTTTATGAAAACCTTAATAGAAGCTACAAGATATTATAAGACCAGGCAGATAGAGGGGTAAAAACAAACAAACAATAGTAATAATTTATTCAAATAATATTAATAAAACTAATATTAATTATATAAATATTCAATAATACTAATATTATTGAAAATAAACTATCATTAAAAAGGTTATTTATGCAAGACTTTTATTTATGCAAGCACTTTCAAAGCATGGTTCTTTATTAAACCCTATAGGGTTCTATTTAGCACCAAAAAGGGTTCTGCTATTGTCACAAGCTGAGGAACACCTTTCAGGTACTGTTTAGAACCATTTTTCTTATAGAGTGTATATATAAAGAGAATAGCATTTATTTGAAATAGAAATATTTGTAATGTTATAATGTTTTTACTGTCACTTTTGATTAATCAAATGTGTTATTGTTGAAAAGAAGTATTAATAATAATAGAAAGAAAGAAAAAAAAAAGAAAGAAAGAAAGAAAGAAAGAAAGAAAGAAAGAAAGAAAGAAAGAAAGAAAGAAAGACTCTCTGTCTGCAAACTGTTGGACGGTAGTGTATATTTTGAAATATATAGTCAATATATTATATACTGTATATTTTCTAAAAATGCATTGTATACTATATTTAAAAATATATTATATATGATACTGTACATTATATTATACTATTTTACACAACTGCGTACAGTTAAAAAAACAAAAATCTTATATAGATTTTTTTGTTGGACCAACACATCATTCAAAAAGATATTTCCAAACTTTCCAAACAATGAGTTATAAGGGATGTGAGTGGCTCAGTGATGCTAGACTTGATCTATTGCTTCAAAAGGCAACTTTAAAGGTTTAAATGAGTGTGGGATGAATGTAATGGCAGAGGGGATGATCAGTCATGACTTAAATGATGTTCTGTTCCTCACGCAGTGCTATTCACTGTATGGCTTCAGAAGACATTTAATATAACACACAAATAGAATGAACTACTTTTATTATACTTTTATGGTGTTTTTGTCATTTTTAAAGCCACAGCTTATACAAAAGCACCTTCTGTGTACCACAGAAAACAGATAAAAAATAAAAATAAAAAAAAATGAGCAATAATCATTTGGCATTGGATAAAGTAATAGAATCCTCTAAATCTAGCTGAATATGGCACCAGAGCCAAGCGAGATATGGAACTAGAGTGACAAGCACTTTGTCACCATAGTTTTAAACCAATAACCATCATGATTATTTATTTATAATGATAGTTAACATTCAGAATTAGAATGCAGTGAGCGGACTTATGGAAAGCCTATGCTTCCATTGTTTATAGGGCTCTGTGGATGATTTGATCCCAACCTGTGTTTGTCTTTCATCTTACATCGGTGGCAAAGGCTATTTTCACTCATGATGCTTTTGGCTCTCTCTGATGCTCTTGCTTTTGTGTACTTGTTTTCTTTGAGTCCCTTGAGAGCCTATTTCCACTTAAATTCATAGTGAAGATGCCAGTCTGCAATGTTCCAAGGTGTTACCCCAGCACCTCTGTTACATCATAAGTACCTGCGTTACAGTCATTTACAGAGTTTATCTAAAATGCAATCACTCTCCACTCACAAATACAGACAATGGGCCCTATTTTAATGATCTAAGAGCATGGTCTAAAGCGCACAGCGCAGGTGCACTCAGGGCGTGTCCGAATCCACTTTTGGTAGTTTAACGATGGGAAAAACGGTCAGCGCATGGTCTAAATGGGCACATGGTCTAAATGGGTTGTCCCTATTCTCCTAATGAGTAATGGGTGTTTTGGGGGTGTAACGTGCAATATACCAATCAGAGTCTCATCTCCCATCCCCTTTACATGGCAGAATGTAATTTTTAAAATTGTTTGTGTGCTGCTGTGCATCCCTGTATTGGTAATAAGCAAAGTGTACATGTGTTATGCACCCGCCTATAGGCGCATATAACTAACGCGCTCTTTAAATAACAAAGAAAAAATATTGTGCCAGACTTTAGACCAGGCATGAGTTGGTCTATGGCGCAGTCTATTTTCAGTTCTTCAAAATAGCAACGCGCCAATAATGCGCCTGAACACACCTCTTTTTAAGACAAGCACACCCATGAGCACACAAATGGGCGCAAATGCATTTGCTATTTAAACAACGCGCTGCAGGACGGGAAAATAAGAACTGCATCGAGCTGAAACTAGCTTTGCGCCGCATTGTGCAGGGTGTATGATAGGGCCCAATGTCACAGTGTTTCAATAAATGGGCTACTGTCATCCAAAATCAATAACAACTTACAAGCTAGCGAGAAACATTGAGGTTGGTGGAAAGCTAACGGGGCAGTATGTCTTTATGAGAAATGTTTTTTTATTTTTATTATTATTAGACTAATATTCATATTACATTAGAAGCTCAAAATCATGTATCACTTTCATTCTATAAATTTATAGAATGAAAATAAAAACAGCCATAATGAGTTATCCCTTACATATTGTCACACTGCTGCTAGGAAGATGATGAAGACGATAACGAAGCTCATATAAACACATCCTTTTAATGGTAATCCATAGGATGAAGAGGTTCTAACATACAGAATAACATTTAACAATAACTGACAACCAAAGGAACTAAGGAGGGAACTTAAATACACAGACAATAGAGTGACTAAATTATGTTATTAACTAGACAAAGGTTAACCTAACTAACATAATCAAGGGGGAAACAGAAAATAGGTCAAAGGAACACATGGGATGGATGAAAATAAATTCAAAGTCCATGAACTGGACAGAGCCAGACAGGACCCAGACCGCAGACAACATGATGGCCCATGGTGGAGCTGATGGAGGGAGGAGCCATGGTGGAGGAAGGGCTGACGACTCCAGGCAGGGGGCCGAACGACAGCGGTGGAACAGGTGGGAAAGGAGCCTGAGGTGGAGATGGAGAGCCGACAAGCCAGGGTGACGCAGAGGATCCAGAGGGCCAAGGCGGAGCAGATGGCACAGGCGACTGAGGCACAGATGGGGATCCGGAAGGCCATGGTGGAGCCGGAGTGACAGAGGACCAAGGTAGAGCTGGAGGGAGGGAGGAGCCCAATGGAGCCAGAGGGACGAAAGGACGAGGTGCAGCCGGAGGAGTGAAGTCCTGTAGTGGGGGCAGGTCGACGAACGACCAAAGTGGAACCAGAGGAATGAGGGAGCGTGGCGGAGCTGGTGGAATGACAGACCACGGTGGAAAGGAGGGAGCTAAGATACATGTCAGAGCCACTAGGTCGACGGGCAGAGGCGGAGTCCGGGCCTCAGGTGCTGGTGGCGGAGACAAGGGATCCTCCAGCCATGACGCCGATAGAAACTGGCAGACCTGCAGTGAAACCACACTAGGTGGGTGAGCAGAGGGGCTGACAGGAGACAGCGGAGGTGATGGTGAAGAGTGGTGAAGAGGTGGAGCTGAAGGGAAGGTGGGTGGGAATCTTGAGCAGTCCGAGGGTTCAGGGATGGTGTGTGCTGCCCACACACCAGATGGCCACTCCCAGCACTGGGAGTGCTAGAGATAGGGCAACAACTTCCATGGTTGAGACAGGACAGATAGACAATTCTAGGCAGACAAACAGTTTGGGTATGACCTCCATGGTCATTTCAGGATAGACGGGCAGTTTATTAACGGCCTCCCGTGCTATAACTGTACAGACAGATATTTCAGGGCAGTTAGAAAGTTCATATATGGCCTCCCTGGCCGTAACAGGACAGACAGATAGTTCATGTGACAGGAAAGGCAGCATTTCTGTATCCAAATCAATTAAATTCCCCAGTGTCCAGTGACTGCTCACCGGACAGCGGTGGTTTAGTGGGGAGAGTTTTCCTACACCTCTGCAATCTCAACTGTTGTATCCACTGTCGCTTGTGCAGCCGGCACCTGGTCAGACATTTGGGGCTCTGGCTCTGGGGCGATCCTTAGCTAGGGTCCAACACAGATCGGCTCTGGGCATGATGAAGTGGATATCATTGTCCAGGCCACACCAAAACCCCTCCATCAAGGTGAGGTCATCACATCTAGCCAGGTGGCATTGATCAATAAACTCCTGCACATATTCCTCCAAGTCTTGCATAAAAAAACTATAATTTTGTGTTGTCATTTGAGTAAACACTAAAAGGAAAGGGGGACTAAAAATGGAGTTAAAGGGGTCATATGATAATGCTAAAAAGAACATTATTTTGTGTCTTTGGTGTAATCCAATGTGTTTATGCGGTTTAAGGTTCAAAAAACACATTCTTTTCCACATAATGTACATTATTGTTGCTCCTCTATGCCCAGCCTTTCTGAAACGCATCAATTTTTACAAAGCTCATTGTTCTAAAAAAGCAGGGTGTGCTCTGATTGGCCAGCTATCCAGTGCATTGTGATTGGCCGAATTCCTCACGCGTGTGACGGAAATGCTACACCCCTTACCATCCTGTGATGCCGTGTGTCCCGGTGCAACAAAACAAAAACAATAAAACCCATTATAAACGAGACGTGTTGCATCTAGTGGGAACATAATTACTGATTATAATGGCTTAAACTGTCTTTTTATGCGTTGTGTTGCCTTTCTTGCTGCGTAAACAAAACCAAATATGAAAACGTACTTACAGACTGTTATTTAGAAGCGCCAGACTTTCCTTGCAAAGTTGGAACTGCCCCACTTTATAGAAACAGACACCGGCATTGTAGACTACTCTCACAGGAAACAGTCCTCGTCCTCCGTAAAATTCGCTGCACACATCTGAATATTTGGGTTAAACTGTTCCAAAACAGTGTTGTAAATACAACTTAACCACTGATTTCTAGTTGTGTCCTCACACTTCGTGACCAAACAAAGTAGTTTCGCTTTCACAACACTACACAAAGCGTCTCTACAGCATGGCGGGGGCGGCAATAAAAAAGTTACGCCTTCTTTCTTTGCATGAACATTTGGGCGGCGTTATGCACATCTTCCAACGTTGTGACATAGACATGTGGGGGCATGTTAGAATGAGCTGTTTTAGGTAGGCGTGGTTGACTCTTAACTTTTATAAATAATATATCTTTGGATTTGAGACTTTAGTCTTTGCAACTTTACAGATCTTCTTTATGCACCAAGAGCTTGTAACACTCCAAAGAGAAAGGAAAAATTTAAATCGCATCATATGACCCCTTTTAAGTTGCAGCGCGTTTAGCTCTCTTGGCCACCGTATGATTCACCTGTATCAACGTTAAATATATATACAATACTCAATTATTTTATAAAAAAGTTTGATACTGGTTGAACAGCGGGGTGCCTTTGAGTCACTAAACAGCTTGTTTGATTCTAAGGTTCAAAGACAGGGTGGAAAATGGTCATGTACTAACAGTCACATACAATGTGAACATAATTCAGTTTAAGTGGACTTCAGGGAAAAAATGCTAAAAAATGTATGATGTGGCCCTTTTAATCTATATAGGAGGTTGACCTCATATTCCATCATATGCCATGATCTGTATAAAATGCTTTGACTAAACCTTGTTTAACATCATAAATCAGGCCATTCTGGAAATGAGTGATCAAAGGAAAACTTGAATGGGCAAAATAACCAGTGCAAGATTCCAGGGTATCATTTGTTACATTAAATATATTCATTTAAAGACAAATGAAAGGAAAAAGTGATCAAAGATGCGATTGATTCAGAGGTTAAGTTAAAAATTACTACATTTAGGCAGAAAAAGTTATGTGTAATGGTATATCAAAGATGAAGATCTCAACTAGCAATGTTTTCTTTGATCTCAATGTAAGGTGCACTGCATCAGTAATCATTCTGCTAATTAAACACAATGCAAGTTTAACTACAGTAAACTGTTCAGGTTTTTCTAACAATATTTAGTTCTCCCTTACAATAATCACCAACCAGTGCCAGATAATCATAGACCCCCTCAACTCCCACTGAAATTGTATTTCTTTCTTCTTTTTCCTTTATTAGGCCAAGCTTGCTCGATTATGACTGCTAGTAACCAACCCATACTGTTATACAACATTTCCTTGAACCAGTTTAGTGCTTATTGTATCATTTTTTTCTGTCTAATAATTACAGTTTGGTATTTAATCATGTCAGTCATTCTCTCACACACGCACCCAAGGATTTGCCAGAGGTTTCTGGCCCTAAACGGAAGAAATATAGATCATTTTGAAGTGTTCCACACTTTAGATAAGCATTTCTGTGGCAGGGACTTTGAGGCGGGCTGCGATTTTTTATTTATTTTTTTATACATATTCCTAGGATACAACACTAAACATTTCCATAATCTTCACCTCAGAGCAGCACAGTAAACAGACTCATTTTCAATAATTTCTCATGCCTTTATGCAAAACAGGCTGATATGAATAAATGCATTTTGAAATTGGGGTAAAATACATACTGCACACATGATGATGGGATCGACGGAGCTCTCCGTGAGGCAAAGAGCATGGTGTGTGTTCAGTGTTGATGGAGAGCCGGGAGCAAAATGCTACTACAGCACAGGTATATGGCATAAATGGAGTCAAAAGAGCATGAACAAAACCAAGAAAATTACTGAAATAGAAAGACATTTAAGCATTATTTGATTTTATCTATTCTGACATACTTCGGGTATTAGTTTAAGGATCTTTAAAGGCTCTTTTCCATTACTAATGCAATATTATTCCTCCCTGTTACCTGAAGCTGCATATGATTTCACATGATTATATATGATGTGTGATTTGCTGCATATATTTGCTCCTGACAGTGATATATGACATACTGTATGTGACACTGAATTTATATTACTCATGTCTTCAGAAGATCATTGCCGGTAGCGTTCAGCATCAGGAAACAAACAATCTCTCTATGTTGTAACTCTTGGATGACAGTAAACCTTGTTTTCCAGCATTATCACACAGGGGAAATGTTGTGAGCACAGGCCCCATAGTTTGGAGTGACAGAGTCATCTGCCACTCAAGATTACAGCTCAAAAAAAGTGAAATGCATGATTGCTGTCACCAAAAGAGCTTCTATACAGCCAGGACATGCCTCTAAAGGATTGCAGTCTGCTGGAAAACTACATTTCTCAATGAAAAAAAAAAAAAAAAAAAAAAAAAAAAAAAAAAAAAAAAGAAAAACTGGAAATCACAAAAAACACTGTCAAGGGAGTCTAAGAATAGTTTACAATATCCAGCACAGAGCAGGTGCTCCAAGCATTGAGACTCCCCAGCTACTTAGGGGCCTAACTCAAGTTTGGTTCTAGAACAAATACATTATTGTATGTTTGTGTCACAGGTCGGAGCGGACCACAGATGTTGTGAGTCACGCCCCTTCCTAATTTCCACCTCGAGGAGGTCCCAAGAACACCCCAATGACACACGAGAGCCGGTAAGTAAATATTAAAACAGACTTTATTAAATTACTAAAAAAAAGGGTATGGGGAAGGGAGGCTAAAATCCAACCCTCCTTTTGGAGAGTAACAGTCTCGAGTCTCTTAGACTCCGTCACGGGAGATCTCAGGTGAGTTCTTCACTCCTCTTTCCTTCTGGCTATGTGATGACAATCAGCTTATTCACAAGTGCCCCTTTGTTCTGGCTTGCAGGACGACTGTCCAGGGCCCTCTCCTTTCCTGGACGTAACAGATACAAGTGGTAAGTATTGAGAGTTTGGATGCACAATGGATACCTGCTACTTTTGACGAACTCCGAGGCGACCCAGCGGATTATACTCCCGGTCGTCCAGATGCTGGGGGAACTGCCCAAGGGCTGCCGGGATCCAACTAAAACCATACTGGTAAGTGTACGGGAGGGGGTTTCCACGGTCTCTGTATCCTGAGTGACGAGTCGACATGCAGGTAGACGCTTCAAAGGGACCCGCTAGATCTGCACAAGAGCATAAAGGTAAGTGTAACAGGACTGGACACGGATAGTGGACAGAGGGGCCGCTGGCTCTTCACTCGGGGGCACAAGTAAGTCCGTAGGAAAGACAACTGGGGTTTCACTTGAGCATACAGGCGAGTGTACAACACAATATGTTGGCTTTAGCTTTGGGCATAAGGTAAGTACATCCAATACAACTGGGACTTCACTCTGGGCAGACAGGCGAGTGTACAACACAATATGCTGGCTTTAGCTTTGGGCATAAGGTAAGTACATCCAATATAACTGGGACTTCACCTCTGGGCGGACAGGCGAGTGTACAACACAATATGCTGGCTTTAGCTTTGGGCATAGGGTAAGTACATCAAAGGTAACTGGGACTTCACTTGGGCATACAGGCGAGTGTACAACACAATATGCTGGCTTTAGCTTTGGGCATAGGGTAAGTACATCAAATGTAACTGGGACTTCACTTGGGCATACGCTTACGGTGAATATACAGGGAAACAGGAAGTGATGTAACTCACAGACCTTCGAGGGAATAGACGTCAGACGTTCCTTTTCTGAGGCTTCTACCAACTGCTGATAGAGAGGCGGATCGAAAACTGTTGCGTTGGGCCGAACACGGCCTCCGCTGGCGTCACACACAGGTAAGTTGTCTCACCCGGGGTGTACTACACTGGATGGGTCGAACGCTTCCCTCTTCTTTCTACCAACCGACAAGTCAAGAGATCTAGACAGGGGCGAACCTTTGAAGAACTCCACAGCAGGTAATAATACACGCACAGCTGATTTCCTCCTACAGCAGCCAACTCCTCACCATTAATACTTCCCAATAGATCCACACTGTTCTTACTTGAAATTGTTTCCCACCACCGTCACGTGGGGAAGAAGGGTCAGGATGTCATCGACGGCATATAATTGGAGATGTTTTCTTCGCCCGCCTCGGTATTCACTTCCTTCACAGGATTTCGTCGGGCCTGAAAGGTGGTTGTTGATGACACAACACAGCACAAACACTGCAATTTTCAAGTGTATACACTCACAGCAAAGGACAAAGACTCACCCACTGCACTCCACACACTCTGGTGAATTTAGGGTCAACACCCCGTCTGACCAAAGACTCTTCCTGGAAGTCGTGAAGCCACGAATATTCAGATTTAAACGTTGCCGCCACAACAGCCCAACATCCTCTCTCGCTCACTGGTCCCGGCTCACCCACAATCCTCCTCCACGGTGGGGCCGCTCACATACTATGCCACAAACTCACAAAACGCTCACAGATGGTTCACTCTAGATGATTTTACTGCTGTACGATGGTTTAGGGTACTCACACCGTTACTACACGAGGTCTCTTTTCCCTCTTCTTTCCAGCTCCTGGATACTTCTCCTGCTGCCACGTGCCCTGTCGAAAAGGCCTCCTTCGGCGATACTTCCAGTGAGTCTTCCTGTTTTCAACCACTCAGAATTTGTTACACATGTCCATGGAGCATTTCACAGTTACGTAGACATTCCAATATACTCAGCCCGGTGTCTGTTTCTGCCAAACCCTTGTCTCCGTCTTTGCCCAGCCAACAATATCCTCTGCCTTCTTTCCTCTGTACTCGCCCAAACACTCCAACTCTCTCACCGTATCGGCTGAAATAAAACAAAGAACTTTCCCCCTCCTCTGCAGTTTCTGAGGCCCTCTTTATACTCCTCCTTCTCTTCATACTGCCCAATCCACGATCGCCCCGTTCATCTATCCACCTGCGATCAATAAAACCCTGATTTCCCTTCCCGGAGTTCCCGGTGTCTGAGAATTATGGTCCGGGCGAAACCAATCTCCGTCATTTTTTAGTTCCGCCCTTACAAAGTCACTCCGTGACATCTGCATATACCGAAAGGTATGTTACTAATGTAATGAAATTATCTAAAATGTATATTTTTGTTTCTACCAATAAATTTAGAGATATACATGTTTATAATTCCTTTTATGTTCATTGAATATTGAATTTGCAAGTGAATAGTTAATTTTATTATATTCAATCAGTAAGCTTTTTTGTTATTGCTAACTAAAACTGGTAGGTTACTATTTCAATTACCAAAAATAAATTCTATTAAAGTAAACAACAAAATATTGATAAGATTAAAAAATTTGCCTTGCCAACTAACTGAAATGTATAAGTTAAAGTACTAAAATTATAAAATCTAAAACTAAAATGAAAATAAAGATAAACAGAAAAAATAAAAATTAATAAAAATAATACTTATTTGAAAATAAAAAAAACCTATATTAAAATAAAAGTTAATTCAAAGTTTTAAATACTATAATAGTATGTAAAAATACTAAACACTCTATAAATTTATATATGTAATAATAATAATAATAATAATAATAATAATAAAAACAACAACAACATTGCATTTTAATAACAGTGTTATGCTTTTCTCCGTGAATTCTGGTGCCATATCAAAGGATCTCCATCACTTTATCCAAGCCAATAATTTTCATTAATTTTATTTATTTATTTTTAAATCATCATATACTGTACATACATACTGTGACGAGTCAGCTGCCTCCTCCCTGATAATCACCGGCACCCCGTCCTAAATCGCCGCCCTTCACCAGGCTCCCGATAGGAGTGGGTGTGGGAGAGAGGAGGGGCGCTGGACGAGTCAGGGCTGGCGGCGTGTGATGGGGCACACCTGAAGGAAATGGAGCCTCATCACTGCCGCTCCCCTGCGTGCTTCAGCACAAAAGAGCAATCTCTAAAAGAGCAACACGGGTGATCGCGTCTTTTTAAAGATAAAAAAAAAATTGCCCTCTTCAGTTGTGACAGCGGTGTCCGAACCAGACCCAGAGATGACAGCTATGCTTTCCCTGGACGCCGAGAATGTCGGGCTCATGTGGAATCCTCCACCGCGTCCTGATCCTTCGAGGCTGGACGAGTGGTTTCTCGGTGGAGGTCCTGCTGGTTCTCAGCGCCCCCAGCCTCTCAGTGCCATTCTTTTCGGAGGTGCACGAGGAGCTTACAAGATCATGGAAGGCACCTTTTACTGCCCAAAACAAATCTTGTAGTTCCTCCATTCTCACCACCCTCGATGGTGGAGCAGTCTGTGGCCATGCAACTGTGTCAAACAGCCACTTCCACTTTGCGTGGTGACCCGTATCTCCCCTCACGGGCCTGTAGGTATACATCAGGTCTAAATGGCAGTGCTTACAGAGCTTGTGAGGTGGCAGCTTCTACCCTTCTTGCCATGGTGTTACTGCAGGTCCATCAGGCCAAAGTCCTGAGAGACCTGCACGAGGGTGGCCACGACCTGACGGTTCTGCATGAACTGCGTACTGTGATGGACCTTGCACTTTGAGCAACGAAGGTGACTGCACAGTTTCTAGGTTTTGCGATGTCCACGCTAGTGGTCCAGGAGCGCCATCTCTGGCAATGTCTGGCCAACATGAAGGACCATGATATGGTGCAGTTCGTGAATGCTCACATGTCACGGACTGGACTTTTCGGGGATGCTATCGAGAGCTTTGCCCAGCAGTTCTCGGCGGCACGAAGCAGACTTAGGCAATCAAACACATCCTGCACCAGAGGAAACCTGCTGCTTACACCCCATGTGCAGCCCCTCAGCCTGCACATCTCCGTAGGTGCCCCCCCTGTGGCTGCCCCCGCTCCCACGCAACAGCAGCAGCCTTCCACCAGGCAGCATAATGGAGCCGGTTGCAGGCTGGATGCCCAGCCCATCTAGGCCCCTGCCAAACCCGGTGGTAGGCATAAGTGCTGAAGGCCCTGGGACGGGCTACCCGCAGATGGAGGAGTCAGCACGTTGGGAGATGGTGACTGCACAACTCCCTTCCCCGAAGGAAGGTGGAGAATCTTTTGTTTCATTTTATTTTTGTTCTGCCGCTGGCTCAGCAGCCAGTGGTACCCAAAATTTTAATATTAAAAAAGAGCGGTTTCTCAGTCTCTGGGTATCAAGAAGAAGAGAGTTGTAAACTCTGCATCACAGGGTCACTTCCTTCCTCCTCTCTTGCCAGCGGGAAGCAGTGGGTTGCCCAAGACACTCCTCCTGCCCATTCGTGAAACTAGGTAAGGGCTGTAGCATTCGAGTCCCTGCTTCACAAGCCAGGCTGTCACAAGCAGGGACCCTGTGTTTTCTCCCGCACATGGAGGAATCAGGTGAGTGTTACACTTCACACCCAGACTCCGTCCTCTGCCGTCACAGGCCAGACTGTCACAGGACTCAGGCCAAGTCCCTGTGTTCCACCACGCTGCCCCACCGTGGGTACGTCGGTGGCTCCGTTGGTTCCTCTGGCACGGTTCCTCTGGCACTTTATCAGACAGGATGGCGGACCCACTGAAATTCTTTCGGTCTGCTCCATCTTTCGGTCTGCTCCATATAAGATCGCTTCAGCAATGGCTCCATGGCCAAGTCCCGAGGTGGGCGTGCTGACACAGTACTTACCAGGTTCAGAATACACCGGCCTGCCGCAGAACCTTCAGCCCGTGGTCAGATCCCTCATTTCTCCAGGCATGGGTGCCCCTGAAACGGGTATCCAGGCATGCTGTGGTATTCACGGATACCTCAGCCACCAGCTGGGGGGCCACATACAACGGACATGCAGTGTCAGGGGTTTGGACGGGTCCCCAACTGCGTTGGCATATCAATTGTCTGGAGTTGCTAGCAGTAAACCTTGCTCTGAGGCACCTCAGAGGACGCCTTCAGGGTAGGAACGTTCTGGTCTACATGGACAACACTACGACCGTTGCGTATATCAGCTTGAAAGGCGGGTTTATGCTCCCGTCGCATGTTGCAACTTGCCCGCCACCTCCTCCTGAGGGGTCAGAAGCATTTGAGGTCCCTTCGTGCCATTCACATCCCGGGTGTGTTCAATCCGGCAGCCGACAAGTTGTCTCGAGCAGCACTTCCAGGAGAGTGGAGACTCCACCCCCAGGCGGTTCAGATGATCTGGAGATGGTTTGCAGTTGCTCAGGTAAACCTGTTTGCATCTCCAGAAACCACCCATTGCCAGGGATTCTACTCCCTTACCGAGCCAATGCTCGGCATGGACGCACTGGCACACAGCTGGCCCTGGGGCCTGCACAGACATGCATTCTCCCCAGTGAGCCTCCTTGCACAGACATTGTGCAAGATCAGGGAGGACAAGAAGCAGGTCTTGTTAGTAGCTCCATACTGGCACAAAAGGACCTGGTTCCCAGAACTTATGCTCCTCGCGACAGCCCCTCCCTGGCCGATTTCTCTGAGGAAGGTTCTGCATGGATGGAGGAATGGATGCAATAATCGCATGCCAATGTGCATTGGCTTGTTTAGTTACTCTCGAAGTGGATTGGTCTCTCTGGCGAGATCCCAATTCATCGGTCATCACCGAAAGTGACAGCTCCATTCCTTCCTTCATGGAACGAGGGTTACATATGTAACCGAGACGATCTCAATGTCTATGAAAAAAACTATCATTTATTTTGGTTGATTCTTATTTTATCAAATTAGTTTTTAGTCATTTATTGTGTGTTTCAGTTTATGAAAAGCTTTTTAATTAGCCCTGACATTAAGATTACAGATGGGATTGTGTGTTTATAGAGGATGTTTGGGGCCCTTGTGCAGTTTGTGCTGTGGTGCCCCAAGGTGCTTTGAATCAGTTGTGATCCAGAGGTCAGGAGTGCAAATAACAAAAAGCCAAATAACAGAAACTTCTGCAGCTGCCCCCAAAGAAATAAGCATTCAAATAGTCACTGTGATCTACTTACTGAAATAGATATGATAATCAGTGTGAGGGATTGTCTGCAGATGGATGTGAATGGAACCAGCGTTGTATGTTGTCAAGAGATGTGTGTGACAATCATGCGGAGAGAAGCAGTGAGAAGCACAGCGAGGTCTCCAAACATCTCCACAGTCTTTTAACCTGTCACACTTCATCTGCTCACTAAGTTCATTCATGAATATTGCAGTTAAGAAATGGAATATGCCTGGGAAGTGCACTGTGGAAGGTCTGAACTGTGTCCCTCAGGTGTTACACCCACTCCTGTCACAAGTTATCCAATTTAAGCTTCAAATTTCATTTGTCTTCATATAGACATGATGGTCAGATGAGGGCATGCCATAGCCTTTGCGAAAAAAAAAAAAATTCTTCTGCTTCTTCTGTTGAAATTACATTTCATTTAGCGTTCTTTCCACAAAATGCAATGCTGCTATAATCCATATTTGAACATTATAAAAAGAGTTGCACACATTTTTGTAACGGATTAAATATCACTGTTCCTAATACTTTCAGGAATATCCAAACAGACGCAGAGATATTCTGTGGAGCAGCAGCTAAAGTGATGTAATCAGCAAGGTTCGATCAGGCATAGCAGACCTAAATACCACAGAAATTTTTTTAAAACCTAGTACAGACATCAAAGGGAGAATTCATCCCAAAATTAATGTCATTTGTGATCCTGGACCACAAAACTAGTCATGAGGCTATTTTGAGATTTATACATCATAAATAAGCTTTCCATTGATGTATGGTTTGTTAGGATATGACAATATTTGGCAGAGATATAACTATTTGAAAGAACAAAAAAAAAAAACATAAAAAAGTAATCTAAATCGCCGGAAATCGCCTTTAAAGTTGTCTAAATTAAGTTCTTAGCAATGCATATTACTAATCAAAAATTAAGTTTTGATATATTTACAGTAGGAAATTTACAAAATATCTTCATGGAACATGATCTTTACTTAATGTCCTAATGATTTTTGCCATAAAAGAAAAATCTATAATTTTGACACATACAATGTATTTTTGGCTAATGCTACAAATATACCCCTGCGACTTAAGACTGGTTTTGAGGTCCAGGGTCACATTTACTCACCCATTCCTTTCCACACGGGGACAACAGGAGTGGTCAAGTTCTAAAAATGACACATAGAAGACTATATTTTAAGTTCTCTGAAGCAGATATCTTTTGAGATAGTTTTGTATGAAAAAAAAAACTGAATTGTTATTTCAACTATTTTTTTTTTTTTAAATTCTATTCTATTCTATAGAAACTTTATTTGAAATACATGCCTTTACTAGTGCATCTTGATATACTGTAAGGTTCTTAATATGATTTTTGCAAAGTGCTCTCAGAGGTGATTGATGTTTTAACAAGCATCTTTTAACTATTTAAAAAGCTTGAGAGTGATTTGCATGTTGCCAGTTTGTACACAGAACATGTGTTCAGGATTTACCACAAAGTCATTTACACACAAACACCACTCATGCATTATAAAAGGGGGATCCTCATTCACTTAAAACAGGGAAAGCTGTTAGAGAGTATAAGGATCCAGCATTAATCCCAACACTCATCAGGACCATCAGGAGGGCGGAAAACTTTGACAATGTATTTCACTATTGTTACTTTTGATTTCATGCTCATGCTCTGGAAATATTATACTTTATGTCATGTGTCTGTATAGCAATGATATAATCTACAGGTGCAATATCAAATTCCCCAATTTTACTAATAAAGCAAGAATGAAAGTGCTCTTTGGCCCTCAAAGACAGTCTGTGGCATACAAATAGAATAATGTTACAGCGAAAGTCAGTCCAAAATCATTCAATTTCCTCAACTATACAGGGATTTAATAATTGACAGTTGAGATGATAAGACAGTGACTGCAGAGGCCTGACCTGAGGTCGAGAAATTAATAAAGCAAAGACATTAAATAAAGTATTTCGTTTCTCCAGTGCGATAAGCTCTAAGTATAAAGCTTGTAATTGCATAATCACCTCAGCTTCTTATCCTCTCACAGGATTCTGCAACTCAGGTTTGCTTGTAAATGACTATCGATTTGATTGTTTCACACTTCATCTGATTAACATATATATTTTTGCTCTGGGATCTACATTACATGTTTGGAATGTTTCATTATATTGGTGCCTGGGGTCTATGAATAGAAGTTTCACCATCAAAATGGAATCCTTGAAAAAAGGAAAGCTAATTTTATTCTACATTTTCAGTGCATGATTATGTGGTTAACTAGACATTAAAATAATTAAATTATTATTGTGTTTAGCCCTGTGTCTATGGAATTATATTTGCTTCAAAAAAAAAATTAACGTAACTTCATAAAACTGAACGTAACTTTTTCAGAAACTATCGAAAATATGCCATTACAAAAGAAGAAAAACACAATGAAAATGAAACGAATGAAACGAAATGAAAAAAATGAACTTTGTACGCACAAATTTAACAGGCTCTTCAAATATGCTTCATTCTTTGTTGATGTTTTTCAAAGATTCGTTTTCGCTAATCGTGGATTCTGAATGCATTGCCACAGATTTCGCTTACGCTTAGCAGTTTTTCATTCGGTGTTTTGACACAAACCTCTCGTGGGGGCGGGCTTAACAGTGATCTACTCAGATTGGATAGTGAGCTTTTGATGGACAGGTGCTCTCTGACCTGGAAGTACAGATGTCACTCAGTGGCGTGCATATTGGAAAGCTCTCGCGGTGATTTGTATGCAATTCATCGTGTTTTGTATTACTAAATATGTAAATAATATTTGACCATCGATCGTTTCAGTTCCAAGGGGGTCGAATGATGAGAAAAGAAGGCGTAGGGATGTATTCACTCATCCGAGGATGATCTTTGGGACAAAATAGCCCCAACCCCCACCTATGATGCATCCACCTCCACAATGAACTAACAAGACAGGTCGGGTGTAGTTAAAATGGGAGCAGAAATGAAGCGACTCTTTAAGTTTTCAAATGCAGTCTGAGCGTGCAAAGACCAACCGCAATGGAGGTTAGATCAGTCAGAGGAAGGGCGATATGACTAAAGATCCGAATGAACTGCCTGTAAAAATTGGCAAACCCCAGAAATCGCTGGACCGCTCTAAGACTATCCGGGGTGGGCAAATCAGCAACTGCTTTTACCTTGCCAAGATCCATTCAGATACCCTCGGGAGAAAGGATAAATCATAAAAGGATAAAAAATCTGAATATCATCCAGATAAACAAAAACAAAACGGTCGACCATGTCTCTGAGCATGTCATTGATGAGTGCCTGGAAGAGTTAGAAAGCCCAAACGGCATGACCAAATATTCAAAGTGCCCAGTAGGGTTGTTAAAGGCGGTCTTCATCCCCCTCCCTAATCCGAACTAAGTGATAAGCGTTGTGGAGGTCCAACTTCGTAAAGATGTTAGCCCCCTCCAAAAGCTCAAAGGCAGCTCCTTCACATGGTTGCCGGAGAGCGTGAGTGTAATGAACTAAGTAACATGGGTAATCCTGGAAAGAAGGGTGCCACAAAGTGTTCTAGCCAATATAGGCTCAGCCAGAGCAATGGAGGGGATCCCCAAGTGCCTGGCATCCATGAAATTGCCCTCTGGTCTGGAGTCAGTCAATGCAGACACTTGATAAGCAGTCCTCTTCACCAGCAACGAGGCTTGGAACTCTACCACCAGAGGGCAATCGAGCTCTAGTAATGCTCACCTTCTGCCCTCCCTTGAGCGGTAAAAGCTGCCTGGCGGCTGGGCACGCAGCAGCCATGTGACCGGCCTCTCCGCAGTAGAGACACAGTTGGTTGTCCCTCAACATCAGCCGCGCCCTCCCAACCTGTATTGGCTCATCCTGGGGGAAGTCGAGACGTTGAGATGGCGTGTCACCTGACGCTGCAGACACAGCTCTATTAACAGGCTGGGGATAAGCCACACCCCTCCAATGCCGGGAATGGAGAACAATACGGTTATCCACCCAAATGGCGAGGTCAATGAGTCCGTCCAGGCTTAAGGATAATTCAAGGGAATAAATTTCAACCTTGACGTGCTCGGCCAGACTGTGGAGAAAGTAATCCCAAAGAGCCTTGTCATTCCAGCCACAGGATACCGTGAGCGTGCAAAACTCAGTCGAGTAACTGGACACTGAGCCTTCTCCTTGCCGTATTAGTGCCAGGGCTCGTGCCGTTTCAGTTCCCTGAACCAAGCGAGCAAACACTTTGTGTAGTTCCTTCGAGAAACTCTCAAAGGAGGAACAGCAGCTGTGCTCATTATCCCACATAGCCATTCCTCACTCTTTCGCTAGACCCATCAAGAGTGTGATTGTGAAAGCTACCTTGGACTGCTCTGTAGGAAAACAGGAAGGCTGCAGCGAGAAATTCAGAGAGCATTGGGACAAAAAGGAGTGACAAGAGGGCACCCTGACCCGTGACACAAGAAAGTATAATTAAAAAAGAAAAATACATATAAAATACTTTTTCTGTTAAGTTATGGATATTTCCTTCAACCCTAAAACATTGTGAGCTATGCTGTATATGTATTTCAAATACAGGTAAAACACCTGTGAAGAATCAATACGTAAAATTCTGTCATATTAACATTGTACATTGGGCTGTATTTTTATGGACTTTACTTAGAATTAGGTTAATTTTTAGCTAGAAAAGAAAGGTTTGTCCAGACAAACTTGGAAGTTGCCTTGAAAACAACTTGTTTGAAAAAGGATGCAGACAGAATAACAGATATGTACATAAACTTTCATTTTATGGTCCAGGGTGAAAGAAGACTTAATTTGATGAATGATTGTAATGCATCTTTAAGTTTGTAGAAAGGCAATATAAAATAAACATTTTTATTATTATTTTCTTGAATGCTACTACCTGTGTTTTTATTTTAGTTTACTATTATTATAGTATTATTATTTTATTTTATGTCATTTTAAACCCTAAAAGAGATTTTACACATTATATGTCTACAAGTATGTTTTCAATTTAAATACTATGCACTGTAATGTGCACTGTAACAGTCAGAATGGCAGTCTACTAGACTGTGTATATTTCAGTCATCAAGTTAAGCCTTGTTTGTGCAGAGGTTTTAAAATATTAAGAGTTCGGACAGTACACATTAATAATTAAAGGATGGTATTCCAAGACAAAGTGTCTGATGTGTGTGAGAGAAAATTTGAGCAGGCAGTGTACTACCAATGTACTCATGGAAAGAAAAGGGGGAAATCCAGAACTACAAGAATATTATCAACCAAAAATGTAACTAGTTTTGCAAATTACCTCCCACAGCTACTCAGCTATATATATATATATATATATATATATATATATATATATATATATATATATATATATATATATGGACATAAAAGGTAGGGAGGTAATTTGCACAACTAATTACATTTTTGGTTGATAATATTCTTATTGTATATATATATATATATATATATATATATATATATATATATATATATATATAATTCTAAATTTTCGTGCTTGAATTTGAAATTCAGCATTGTGTACTTATAACATGTTTTGCTATCAATTAAAAGGCAAATGTTGCAGACTTGCCATTAAGTCAACGATTACCACTTTTCTAGATGCATTGCTTAATTTTAAAATCAGAAATCACATCTTAAATTAGACTAGATAATTGACTGGATTTCCACCCATCTGAAACCAAAGCACAAGATGGTGTTTTCATCGACATGTGTAAATTCATTTCCCAGTTCACTGAGAACAAATTAACAATGACTTTTTACAAAATGAAACAGAAGTATGTTCAAAACATCTAGCTCTCTCTTTTTTTTCTTAAATAAAAGCTTTGGGGAAATATTAAAGAATTGCTCGTAGTTCAATTCAAACAAAAAGTAATTTTGAATCCTGTTAGTTTAAAACACGCTGCAGCCTTTTGCTGCTGGTTTAATTGAGGGAAGCAATTAACTGATTATGCCAAAGGCATGACACAAATAGCCAGGATATAATAATAATATAGAAAAACAAATATGTTCAATTTCCATTTCACTCTGAGCAAATAATTACAGTAATGAGATTTTCTCTTGTAGAAGTCTTGTAAGGTGGAACTGGGACTAAAACGGAATTGAACAGAGAAGATTGAGTGAAATCAATTACTGAGTGTAGCTAGAAGCTGAATCTTTGGTGGTCAAAAGCGTTTCGATTCTGAAGAAATGCTTTGGTTGTACTATTATATGTTTAGCCTACAGTAAATGACACAGTCTATTCCTCTTCTGTCGTTCTGTGGTAGAGCCTGTTTCCAACCTCCATCCGATCTGCACAAATGTCACCAGGAAGTCTCATCGCCATGTGCTCTTGCAGATTCATTGTGCTTTTCACAGCATTAACTGCTATACTGCTTTCCCATTAGATCTTAAGTCTGCGTTGAGGTCAGACACCAGATCTAATAGCCCACCGGCGCTCTTGACTGACCTGACAGTGTGGAAGTTGCACATTCTTTTTTAGAATCACACCTCTCCCTTTCACATCCTCTCATTTCCTCTGTGTTAATCAGGCAGCTGACAGAGCTGGAGAAAGTGACTAATGAAATGTCACTGTGACTCTGATAGAGACGCAGACCTGGAGAAAACAGAGAGGATGAGATGGACTAGGACTGCATCCCCAGTATGGTGGGTCTTGCCGTGGTGAGTCCATCTGTTTTTCACATGTGATCCAAATATGGAACGAAATAGATATTATGTCATCTGCTTATGATAAATGATAAACATTTCGTTTGCGCCATAAGTAGGTCAAGATAGTGAAAATCTTTGTTGTTGGGACAAATGTACCAGGTATATTTGCATTTAGGAAATAAACAAGTTTTCCAACCTAGAAACTGTATGCATAAATCAGTCTACGTAGGGTATGTAAGTCATTCTTACATTTTAAATTAATACCTTTTAGTATTTTTAAACTCTATTAAGATACATATCAGTCCTATCAGAGCTCCATAGAGCTGGACATGTTAAGGTCACATTACCAGCTGATTACTGCTTGATTTTTCCCCCCAGTAACTTCACTGTTATCTAACATTTTCACTTGCAGAATAAATTAATCAGACTGACTGCAAATACGCATTGCAGGTGTATCAAAAATGTAATTTTAACATAATGCTGCATGCTCCATGTCAGTAGGTGTCAATATAGCTGCAAGACCGTTATATATGAAATGAAATATGAAATATATAAAATAAAATATTTTAAAATAATAATTTGTATTATATATTTTGAGTAGACAATTTTTGATTGTAATTTCTTTCTCAATGCAAAATTAAACTGATTTGCATTATATTAATCCACCTTATTTTTATTGCTATAGGTAATTTTTTATTGCTATTCATTGCTATAGGTAAATAACTAGAAGAATAAATATTTATTCTACAATCCAGTATGTTTATGATTGTTATAATAAATAAAATAAAAAAATGATAACAAATATCAGTTTGCAATGTCTATCAGCATAACGGACAGTTTTATACAGCTAAAATAACTGGAAAGACTTGCACAATCATTTACAACTTTGGCCCTAAAAAAATGTTTTTGACAGTGTAGATAATTTATATTTCATACTTTAAAAGAATGAAACAAAATTTGTATATAAATATTTAAACAAACAAATATAAATGCAAAAATACACTGACATTATTGATGGGGTTATGTAACAGAAAATTATTGTGGCAGGTTTGCATATTAATGTTAAATTTCAAGGTACCAAGAATAAAATACTGTCAGTCAATTGGTTGAGATAGTCTAGTGGAAGTTTGCTCCATTTTGTTAAAAGCCATCTGTCTCTAATTTCTTAAAAGCAGGCACTAGGCCCACATACCAAATCTCTATGTATTTCTTTAAAACGTTATAAAAGTTGCCTCTTTGGATTCTGGGTGATTATAGAACATACAGCTAAGGCACATCTAAATGTAGGCCACAGCACTGGTGCCATCCATTTGCTAATTAAGATGACATTGCTTAATGGGATAGCAAAGGTTTAGCAGTCTGGACACTTAATTGTAACAGGAGAGCAAACAACACAGATTAAACAGACCACACTTAGGAAACACTACCCAGAACGTTTGTTCTCGCTCAATTTTGAATTGTAAAGATTGATCAACACTGCTCTATATTCTGCACTCTATTCTGTGCTCAGCAGTTCAAAAACCCTGTCTAGACAATATAGAATTTTTTCACAAAGATTTCAGAAGTGCATATTCAGAAAAGATGTAGGTCTGTTTATTTTAGAGCTTAGAAAATAAATTAGACATGCACCACCTGTCATGGTAACTCTTCAGATGCACTGAGTGCTGACTGTATTTATAACGCAGCTTTCGGTAATTCAGCTCGTGACAAGCTTGTGGTTTCCTGCTGTTATTGTGGTAGCTGCTAGGTGTGTGTTCCCTAGAGGAAGCAGTGTGTTCATTGTGCAAATAGAAACGTTGAGTGTGAAACCGCTTCCCAAATGTGTGTTGAAGAATACAGTACAACACTGAAAACACATCCACCTCCTGATATGTGCTGATGGAGCTTGTTTCCTCACCCTCAAGATTAGTAAACACATTTCAACACAAATTCCCTTTACACTCAACCTAGACAAGAGATTTGTCTTTTTTGTACTTTCTGTGATATGTTTCCCCATGAGATGTCTTAATCACATGTGAAGGATGCTACAATTAATCTTCATTACATAACAGACATTGTGCTACACATATTACAAATCCTCTTTTGGGACACACTATAAAACAATAGAGGAGAAATTAGTTGGGGGATTACTGTTTAATAATCCCATTAACGTGTGAAAGCAGCGGCAGGACTTCTCACCCCACTTGTTTAATTCATGGGAATATTCTGGTTACTACAGTGGCTTAAATCTATAAAGAAATGGAAATAAGCACATGATGCCTGTCAAAGGCATTTTATTGAATAATAATAATAATAATAACAAATCCTTAATTTTTTAGCAAAGTCAACTATTCTACCTGTCTTTGAAGACTATTGAATGAACTTTAACTAGTGGGCTACTAGAATGGCCATTTTCTATATATAGTCAAATAAAGTTCAAAATACCTGAGAAGCGGTATACTGTTATCGAACATCCTGACGCCATCCACTCTGATGAAAGTGACGTTTATATGAATATGTAAAAATGTGCTGTGCGCTTTCCTCTCCAAAATAAACACAACAAAAATGAAGCACACAGCGTTTTTTTTTTCTTCTTTTTTTTATGTGTGTTTGTGCATAGCAACATGGTTATGTTTGAACGAGCTCTGCAAATTAGCACTCCCGTGAAGTCACGTCATGTGTATTTACATGGCACTTTATTCAATATATAGTTTAAAAGCAAGCAGCAGTATTAAACATGAAAAACAGTGTCAATGTCTCATTTCATCAGAAGCAACTTAATTTGCTACTATAAAGCAGCTCTTTACTGCGTTCATGTTTTTACCGACAGACCTCTCACCTACAAAGGCTCAACAGATAAATGAACCCAGAGAAGAGTTCCCCGTGAAAAAACGTGGAGCCTCAGCGAACACCTCCTATGATGTGATCGTCATGGACCAATGGTAGTACGAAGGTGTTTTGTAGCCGGAACGAACTCTTCCTGAAAGTTTGCTTTGGCAAGCCGCTTCGAACTCCCAAAATGAACACAAAACAAACTTTGTTTTGGCCAGATTTTGTTCGAAATAACGTCAGTTCATTCTTCGATTTCACTTGAAGTATATCGGGGGCCTTAAAACATTAACTTTTTTTAAGTAACACTTTTCATCCAGCCTGATCACTTAAGTATTTGTATGGATTCTGTAACGATCCACTGAGGCGAGTTGACAGACACTAATCACTAACAAGAGACACCTGGAACAATCAAGACAAAGACCCAATGAGAACATAGGACGCATGACTAAACCAACCAATAACAACATGACATATAACTAAAACAACCAATCACAACATAACACATTGACTAAGAGCAGTTCTAGACCGTGGAGCAGAGACAGGAACCAGTGTGAAGCCGGCAGAGAAGGAAGCCAGGGAGGAGCAGATGGAGCAGGCGACTAGAATGAAGCAGGTGAACACCACATAGGAGGCCATGGCAGAGCAGAGACATGGACAAACCACCTGGCCATGACAGAACAGGCAGAGTAACTATGAACAGGCAGAATACCCTTGAACGGCCTCAGTGGCCATAGCATGACAGGCAGAAAATTTGTGAGCAGCCTTCATAGTCGCGACATGACAGGCAGGGTATTCAGAGATGGCCTCCCTTGCCAAGACAGGACAGTCATGACAGGGCATATTGTGAGTTCAGGGATGGCATCCTTGGCCATGACAGAGCAGACTGTGAGTTCAGAGCTGGCCTCCCTGGCCATGACAGGGCAGACTGAGTGTTCATAGGTGGCCTCTTTAGCCATGTCAAGGCAGACTGTGAGGTCAGAGATGGCCTGTTTGACTGTGACATGACTAGCAGAGGTTTTATGTATGACCACTGTGGTCAAAACAGGACAGGAAGGAAACTAATAGGTTGGTGCCAACACAGGACGGAGTTCTGGGGCTTGAATGGGCTTTGGAGTGGATTAATGGACTTGAACAGGCTCTGGAGCAGATTCATGGACTGGAGAGCAGTGTGCAGCCCATACACACAAGATAGCAGCTGCTATAACAGGAAGCGCAGACGATAGTGGCAGGAACTCAGTGACTCCCAGACTTGGGACCAGATGTTCTCACTGTTCACACTGAGCTCAAAGGTGGCTCCATAACATTGGCAATTAATCTCATCTGCCTTGACCCATGCCCCGCATCTGCAGGAGCTTGTGTCCTATAGTCCCCCCAAAAAAGGAAACTTGCATGGCAGCTAGGGTGGCCAAACATGCCATTTTCGCAGGACACGTCCTGGCCAGGATTTCTATATTGCCTAAAATACCCAGGTTTTGGCTTATGTTTCCTGTTTTCATACTTAATGAAGGTAATGATCGTTTGACCAATAACATGCAGACATTGTATGTAATCGACCAATCGTGGTGCGTGAGAAGGTGGGATCTACAGAGAATGATCAAAGCGATGCAAATACGTGTACATATTAGTGTTGGACTTGAAGCAGCACTGAGCAGACTGATCGGTGTATGACATCAAAGTACCGTGAAAAGAGATTCAAAAGCACAAGAAGCCGTCTGCTCTCTAGAGCTCTCACGGTACTTTATACAACAATTGGTCTGCGCAGCGCAAACAAAGCCAAAACGTAGATATTTTAGGCAATATAAAAATCCTGGCCAGGACGTGTCCTGCGAAAATGGCACGTTTGGCCACCCTAATGGCAGCAGTGGCATGACGTAGCTCTCGAATGGTGGCCGTGGTGTGACGAGGCTCTGGCGTGGCAGCCATCTTGGCTGTAGACTCAGGCGTGGCGGCCATGTTGTGAAAAGGCTCTGGTGTGGTGGCCATCTTTGCTGTTGACTCAGACATGATGGCCATGTTCTGAAAAGGCTTTGATGTGGCAGCCATGACATGACGAGGCTCTGGAGTGGTAGCCATGACTTGGAAAGGCTATGGCATAGCAGCCATGATGTGAGCCGGCTCTGGCTTGGCAGGCATGGCGTAAACAGCAGGACTGCATGTCCTTTCTGTCCTTCAGAGCCACGTCATTAAAATCCACCAAATTGTACAGTCCACAAAAATCCCCCACGTAATCCTCTATACAATGATTACCTTGACAAAGGCACAGCAAAGAAACTGCTGTGTCCATTGTAACCTATATAGATTTCTGTAATGATCCAATGAGGCGAGCTGAAGTAAACCCAAGTACAGTTTATTTACATTTAGTCATTTTACAGATTTTGAGCCTCTCTGTGAAGGTACCATGAGGCGTCGCTCACTAGCGGATCTCAGACTTCTGAAGGGGATGTAGATTTGTAGTAGTGAGTGGAAGTAGGTGGGTGCTGAGCCTGTGGCTGTTCTATATGCAAGCATCAATGTCTTGAACTTTGTGTCAAAAGCAGCAGATAGATCCAGTAGAATAAGAACTGATGATTTGGAATCAGCTTTTGCAATCTGCAAGGCTTCCGTGACTGAGAGTAGCACAATCTCAGTTGAATTGCCACTTCTAAAACCTGACTGGTAAGCTTCCAGTTTGTTGTTCTGTGAAAGAAACAATGATGCCTGGTTGAAAACAACTAGTTCAAGGGTTTTCACTATGAATGGAAGGAGAAAGACAGGGTGTAGCTGTCTATAAGTAAAATGTTTAATGTAGTTTTTTTAGCAGTGGGGTTACCTGAGCCTGCTTGAATGCTGTGGGGAAGGTTCCTGTGAGGAGAGATGTGTTGATAATGTGTCTGAGTGCTGGAAAGAGTGTAGATTTCTTGGAGAAGGTGTGAAGGGATTGGGTCTAGAGGGCATGTTGTAGGATGGCTGGAGAGGAGAAGTTTTGATACTACTGCTTCAGTGAGGGGACAGAAGGAGAATGTGGCAGACTGGCAGTATTAGCAGTGGGTGTGGTTGGTTTGAGGTCCTGTGTGTGGGGGGCTTTGAATTGACTACTGATTGTTCTAGTTTTGTCTGTGAAGAATGTGGTCGAAAACATCAGCTGTTAATAGAAGTGGTGGGAAGTGGTGGAGGGGGACAGAGGAGAGAATTGAATGTTTTGAAGGGATTACATGTGTCTGAAGTGCTGTTGATCTTGTTGTATAGATATGAAGTTTTGGCAGTATGGACTTGATGAAAGCAAAGACTGATACATACTCAGGTCTTACGATCTTTTGATTTGCGCAATTTTCTCTCTGCTGCCCTGAGTTTGGTCCGATGCTCAAAAAGAAAATCATATAACCAGGGTTTGGAAGGGGCAGGCGTGCTGGCCTGGAGGAGAGAGGACAAATATCGTCTAGACAAGAGGTTCAAGTAGAGCATAAAGTGTCAGTTGCTACATTCACATCCAGAGATGAGAAATGGGTAGGTGAGGGAAGAGAGGAGTATACTACAGAGAAAAGGTTTTGTCTAAAAGTAACCGGTATAGGGGTTGGTGGCACACAGGTACTGTAGAAAAATGTTGTAGTTTAAATGTGATGAAGAAATGGTCAGAGATATGTAGGGGTGTACCAAAATGTTGTCTGCAATACAATTGCATGTGTAAATTAAGTCAAGTTGGTTGAGATCAAATGAAGCAAGGAGTGAACGGAAATCTGTAGCATAAGGCTTGTCCAGATGAATGTTGAAGTCACCAAAGACTAAAAGTGAACTGCCATCCTCCAGGAATGAGGACAGCAGCCCATCCAGCTCCTCTAGGAATTTGGCTAGAATTTGCCCAGAAGGGCGGTAAATTACCACAACCTGGAGTTTTATAGGAGCTGTTACAGTAATTGCATGAGATTCAAATGATTGTTTATTTGTTTATTTAAAACATGAACAAATACTGTACAATCAAAAACAACCTTGGCTTGACTGGAAACATGAAATGACCATGACCCTTAAACAAACTCACCAACAGTTGTTATACGGAAAAAGCTAGACCATGGACAATGAAACATGAGGGCTATGTATACATAGACACTAACCACTAACAAGAGACACCTGGCATAATCAAGACAAAGACCCAATAAAAACATATGACACATGACTAAAGCAACTAATAACAACATGAGACAATAAGTGTGTTCGGTCTCATGCAGCGCTGCGCAGACCGATAGACAAGAGTAGCCGCTTGCAGTCGGGGGTGGAATTGAAGCGGAGACTTCAAGTCAGACACTTTCTGCTCCCGGTAGTGACGCTTGTGCGGTGTTTGCATACTCTATCACAGATGAAGTGAATAAAATGCAATGTTTGTCAAATACAGACATTTCAGCAACGTTTTCATGAGCAACAGAAACACTTTTTATATACTGCTTAATACAGCACCATCTGTTCAAGAATCAAGTTCAACATAAACAGGTGCATCTCAATAAATTAGAATGTCAGGAAAAAAATTCATTTATTTCAGTAATTCAACTCAAATTGTGAAACTCGTCTATTAAATAGATTAAATTCACACAGACTGAAGTAGTTTAAGTCTTTGGTTCTTTTAATTGTGATGATTTTGGCTCACATTTAACAAAAACCCACCAATTCATCTCAACAAATTAGAATATGGTGACATGCCAATCATCTAATCAACTCAAAACACCAGCAAAGGTTTGCTGAGCCTTCAAAATGGTCTCTCAGTTTGGTTCACTTCGCTACACAATCATGGGGAAGACTGCTGATCTGACAGCTGTCCAGAAGACAATCATTGACACCCTTCACAAGGAGGGTAAGCCACAAACATTCATTGCCAAAGAAGCTGGCTGTTCACAGAGTGCTGTATCCAAACATATTAACAGAAAGTTGAGTGGAAGGAAAAAGTGTGGAAGAAAAAGATGCACAACCAAATGAGAGAACCGCAGCCTTATGAGGATTGTCAAGCAAAATCCATACCACCTCAGCAGTGCAACAAACTGATCACCTGCATGCCACGCCGAATTGATACAGTAATTAAAGCAAAAGGAGCCCCTACCAAGTATTGAGTACATGTACAGTAAATGAACATACTTTCCAGAAGGCCAACAATTCACTAATATATATATATATATATATATATATATATATATATATATATATATATATATATATATATATATATATATATATATATATATATATATATGAAGTATTCTAATTTGTTGAGATGAATTTGTGGGTTTTTGTTAAATGTGAGCTAAAATCATCACAATTATAAGAACCAAAGACTTAAACTACTTCAGCCTGTGTGCACTGAATTTATTTAATACACGAGTTTCACAGTTTGAGTTGAATTACTGAAATAAATGAACTTTTCCATGACATTCTAATTTATTGAGATGCACCTCTTCATATACTATTTAAATACCAATAAAGTGGGGGTATGTGCTATTTATCAGTGTTTTTTGATCAACGTGACTCAATATAACATTGTGACTACAGTAAAAGAGCTTTTGCTATTCTAAAAACACAGATTTGTGAGCAGTATTGGAATTTGAAGATGTTAGAATAAACACACATCATCATTGTCATGTGGTGAATTTGGCCAATTGTGAAACAGCTGTGTCGTCATCAGCACTCCTGCAGTCGCTCTGAAAAAGTTGTGCCTGCTAAGTCAGCTGGCTGCTCTCAAAACACTCTTGCAGTACTTTGATGCTATACATCACAGTTATTAAGCCTCTTATTAAGAAACCACAACTAGATCCTTGTGAACTGACAAATTACAGACCAACTTCAAATCTTCCATTTATGTCAAAAATTTTAGAAAAAGTTGTGACTGCTCAATTGTGCTCCTTCCTGCAAAAAAAAAAAAAAAAAAAAAAAGATCTCTATGAAGAATTTCAGTCGGGTTTCAGGCCTCATCATAGCACAGAAAATGCACTTGTTAAAATTACAAATGATTTGCTTCTTGCGTCAGACCAAGGCTGCATCTCATTGTTAGTTGTACTTGATCTTAGTGCTGCGTTTGACACCATAGATCACAACATACTCCTAGATCGATTGCAAAACTATACAGGTATCCAAGGGCAGGCTTTAAGATGGTTTAGAGCCGACCTGTCCAATCGCTACTACTTTGTTTATTTAACTGGGGAGTCATCTCATTTATCACCAGTAAAATATGGAGTGCCACAAGGATCTGTCCTAGGTCCTCTGCTATTTTCAATATACATGTTGCCCCTTGGTAATATCCTTACAAAATACAGGATTAGTTTCCAATGTTATGCTGATGATACTGAAGTATATATCTGAACGAGACCAGATGAAACTTCTAAATTTTCTAATTATCTAAATTATCACACTAACAGAGTGTGTTAAAAATGTAAAAGATTGGATGACCAATAATTTTCTCCTATTAAATTCTGATAAGACAGAGATATTAGATATTATCTCGTAGATTACAATTTGCAACTAGACGGATGTACTGTTACTTCCTCTACAGTCAAAAATCTGGGTGTTATATTAGACAGCACCTTTTCTTTTAAAAAAACATATTTCTCATGTTACAAAAACAGCATTCTTCCATCTTAGAAACGTTGCCAAGCTACGAAACATGTTACCTGTTAAGCTAGTTCATGCATTCATGACCTCTAGACTGGACTATTGTAATGCACTTCTAGGTATTTGTCCTGCTTCTTCAATAAACAAGCTACAGGTAGTCCAAAATGCAGCGGCTAGAGTCCTTACCAGGTCAAGAAAATATGATCATATTACCCCAATTTTACAGTCTCTGCACTGGCCACCTATTAAGTTCTGTATCAGTTACAAAATATTATTACTTACTTATAAGGCCCTTAATGGTTTGGCTCCTGCATACCTAACTAGTCTTCTACCATGCTACAATCCATCACGCTCCCTAAGGTAACAAAGCACTGGACTTTTGGTAGTACCTAGGATAGCAAAGTCCACTAAAGGAGGTAGAGTTTTTTGCATTTGGCTCCCAAACTCTGGAATAGCCTTCCTGATAATGTTCTGGGTTCAGACACACTTTCTCTGTTTAATCTAGATTAAAAACACATCTCTTTGGCCAAGCATTCAAATATTCAAAAAAAATTGATAGATCTGAATATTTTATTTTAGAAATATTTTTATTGTAGTTTTTGAGCATCTAACCACACCCCTACCCTAATCCTAACCACTTCTCAATGGTGACAGTGACAACATTTTAGTTAGTATGTGTTATGTTAAATATTATTTATGATAATTTATGAACATTTTACAGTTTAGGATTGAATAAAGGTAATACTTAGAAATAAGCTGAATAATGAACCAGAAATCACACAGAACAGAATGAGAATTATAATCTCATATTAGATAATTGTGTTAAATGTGATATAATTTAAGATATGATTAATCTTTGTGATTAAATACCATAAATGTAACCTATTATTTACGTAAAGGTTTCTTTGATCAAAAAATATTTGCATGATATAAAATGCTTGTTTTTAGATGTTGTCAGTATGTTAATAATGTATGTTTCAATGTAACACACATTTAAAATGTGCCAATAGCAAATGACTTGAGATAAAAGTCTATCATAATATGCAACATATGAGGTTCCCACAAATTTATTCTTTTCTTTTTCTTAATTTGAAGACTTGTCAGCTGCCACTGTGGCCTAGAGAATTGCTCTCAGAAAAGTTAATTGAGCCAGTCAGTCAGAAGATTGTAATAATAAATGTATAATGTTGTTTCTCCAAGGAAAACATTAAAACCTGTCATCAGGCATTGTGCAGATGGTACTCTTGGTTTGGTCAGATAGCACTGCAGATTTAAACAAACCGTCTATAAGAATGCATTATAAACTTAGAAATTAACTTGAAATAGTAATGGCTATTCCTGTTTCATTTTGTCTGTCATATAGAGAATAATATAGATTAATGCTGTGAAAAATGTATCTTAGCTAAATCTCTTGAGTCTTAGTAAAACATTTCTCCTGCTTTTGAATCTTAGTAGTCTGATCAATTTCTTATATTTTCTGTGTGTGGCGCCCAGGCAGTGGAGAGAAATGGGTTTGTGTTCCTCTCACATGTGTTTTGTGTTTTCCTTCCCTGTTGAATTACACTACTACTGTAACACTATTTCTGTGAAGTCACAATGATAATATATACTGTACAACTCTCTCTAATAAAATATTGTCCTTCCTTTGATATCCAATTTACAGGGATATCATCCCAATATGGAACAATTACCACATATTGGAAATCAAACAAATTTCTTGCAATTCCATTTTGTTGTTGTTGTTGCTCCATTTTTACAATTGTTTTGATAAATTGATTATAAATGATAAATCTGTCTATCTGTCTGTCTGTCTGTCTATCTATCTATCTATCTATCTATCTATCTATCTATCTATCTGTCTATCTATCTATCTATCTATCTAGATAATGTAATGTTTTTGCATAATAAATGAGGTAAACCATAATTACTGTAAACTCTACTACAATGCACATAGTATTAAAAATTCAAAATGTCAAAATGACAAGCTGAATCATAGCAAATATAATTTCTCTTAATATATAGATGAATGAATAGAGCCCCTTTCACACTGAGATTCCAGATAATTACACAGGTAATGTGTCCCTGCAATTGTTCCCGTATCGTTAGATTTTGGTTCATTAACACTGCCAGTAATTTCCCAGAATCTGTGCGTGAATTCACACACAACCCGTAAAGGTCCAATAATGACACGTGACATCAGGATATGACGTGTAATGTAGTCGAGTCGAAAACCCTAGGCCGCCAAGAAACAGGAAGAAGGAGGAGAATCTTTCATTGCTTTGTAAATATGGCTGCTGATCAGCTACTAGGGACACATTGTTGTTTATGTATAAAGCCTCTTTCACACAGAAATTCCAGATAATACACGGATAATGTGTCCTGGGATCGTTTGATTGTGGTTCATTCACACTGCCAATGATTTTCCAGAATCTGTGTGTGCGTAAAGATTCCATAAAGAGACGTGACATTATGATGTGACATGTTCTGTTTCACCTTAGCTGGCGAACGATCTCAGCTTCAGCGCAGATAGTGAGGAGCTAACTGATCTCTGCTTTATTAGAGTTTGCACCACTGATCTATAATATAGAACTGGATTGTTCATGACGTCATTAAAGTGAAGGCGCTATGCCGCCATATTGGTAATCCCTAGTGTGCATAAACGTTCTATTGAATTAATAGGAAATTGTATGATTTTAATAAGAAAACATCACCTAACAAGTCATCATTTATAAATCTGAAGTATTTCCGTACATTGTCACTATGCAAACACCCTATGCATGTAAACGGTTATTTTTTTAAATGTCGGGAATTTCCTCTACTTATTAAAAACCTACGTTCATTACAGTAGCGAACATCATGAACATGATAAACATCAGACGGACATGACCTCAACATATAAAACAAACGACAAAGTGCTCATTCTGAAATCTGAATTTATTCAGAGAAATAACTGACTATATACAGTACGGATTTAAAGACATAAAGCTTTATTTCCAAGATAGTAAGTTAAGCTTTTCATTATAGAGCAACATTAACAACATAATTGTATTATTCATTGTAATATATTCAAATCCATTTCTGATACTAATACGTTATTGTTTAATAATTCCTGAATAATTATGTTCATAAAGAAATAGGCTGTGTTGGATCGTTACCTGTGTCATCAGTGTGCAGCAGACACACCCACCTAAACGGTTTAAATATATCGCTTATACTGCCCCAAAAGACCGTAAACACTGCAGATAACATCTGAAGTAAACATTAATTTACATACACATAACATAAAAACTAGTCCAGTTTGACTGATTTGCTTCAAATCTGGTGATTTTAGGACAGTGGTTTGATTGTGACTCAATGGTGCTCTCTGCCGGTAGGGATTAGTAAGATGGCAGATCGAACACTTCTGGTGGCTTCACTGCCTGTTGGCAGTTTAGAATGCGATGAGCCATCCAGTCATATACAGATCAGTGGTTTGCACATATTTTTTCATCACGAACGTTGATCTGCCTTCAAAACACCCGGTAAAAGAGTCGCACAATAACGTGCGTCATCACTACGACACACCCTTTACGGCATTGGTTCTGGCTTTTGTTCACACAGAGCTCGTTCCGGGACTGAACCCGGCAATCTCACTAGGTCCCCAACCCAGGATCGATCCCGGAATCAATCCCGGGATGTGTTTGCGTTCACACAGAAGGCACTTTCCGGGACTTAGGGGGAAAGGTCTCTCTAATGCAGGTAGTTTGTTGAGAAATGGCAGACACTCTTCCACTTGCTGACATTAGGAGCAGTCAGAGAGAATTAAATGAGCCTAACGGTCTGGGTATGATTAACAGGTCTGTGTCAAGGGTTGTATCTGAAACTATTTGCGTGCAGTGATATCAGAATAACTGTGTTTGGTTTCTCATCTTCAGAATTCTTTCTGTCTGAAAGTGGCAGAATCAAATCCCAGAAGTCATCTGTAATGGTCTTGTTTTGAATTCCATACAAAGTCAGATTCTGTATAGGGAGTGTTTTAGCTGCGCAGTGGGTGAAACACAATCTATTTTCATACGTGAAGCGTTAGGCCAATTCACACATTGAGAGAAACAGCTTGCAGTGCCACAAGTCAATCAATCAATCAATCAATCAATCAATCAATCAATCAGTCAGTCAGTCAGTCAGTCAGTCAGTCTGTTCATCCCTCCATACATCTGTATGCCTATCGATTTTATTTTTTCTATTTCTCTTTATCTATTTTTCTATAGTTAATTAGTAACTAAGCAATTGACAATTTCGATTATAACTACACCTATGTACATTTTTAAGACTGACTGTCTGTCTGCGAATGTGGAATCTTAAGAAGTCATACATTGGTTTGTATTTTGTGTCTAAAGTACAAGTCTTGCTGTCTTGAGTTTTCCTATTGAACTAGAAAAACAGTGCTGATTCCCTTATTCCTTTAAACACTTACCACCAAGTTTAGATTAAAGGGCTGCTTTATCCCTCCGGGGGGCTTTGTCAGGCACAGAGGGCTGTCTCATGGAGGGAGTGCGCTTCAGCAGGATTGGTAAACTGCCTGATTTCCATTGTTCCTATTCTTGAGATAATCTCTCTTTTATGCTTTTGAAAATCGTTCTGAGATATGCTGACAGTCATGAGGCAAAAGTGTCCAGGCCACCAGGTAATGCCTTTGCATTGAGGTTTGAAGATAATCCTCAGCTTGTATTCTCTTCTGTAAAAAGTTAGTAAACACTCTTTTTTCTTCTTGCTAAAATCCAAAGTCCCATGGGTAAGAATACCTTTCTGTTTCTGCTATTGGGCTCACGGGAGCTGTGATGTTGAATTCATTTCTTCTGCAGAGAGGCATTGCCACAGATAATACCAGACTTCTAACAAAATGTGGTTCGGTAAAGAAAGGAGGTGACTACATTCCGTGTGTTTATTGTAAAGAGACTAAAAAAGGAAATGTCTGATGCATAATGAGTCTGTCTGATGAGGTTGGGGTGACATAACACCTTATGAAACAATGGCTTGGGGGTGGAAAAGTATCCTTGTGTGAAGTTCAGCAATTGCATCTGATTATTTATTTGTTTGTTTGTTTTTCAGGGAGCCTCTAAGCATGTTTCTTTGTTCTTGTTAAATAAGATATCTCTTAAGGACCCCCACAGCTAAAACTTTCCCGCCATTAACACCCTTTTTTCAGACTGATAAATGCTGCAGTGTAATTATCACTCATTTGCCTATGAGGTGTCATTACAATGCTAAAGTCACCATTCGAATGTGTTTTAATGGACAGATGCAGTACAAATGCAGCCTTCAAGAGGAATCAGAAATATTGAATGAAAAACATAAGTGATCATGCAATTGTAAATGTTGTATTTACAGTACAAGTGGGAAAGTCTAAATTCTAGTTAAGGGATTTCCGAACTTTCTGATGCTATGGACCTCCAAATATGTTAATCCTTTTACGAGGGACCACATAAAGGCAGCAGTATATTTTCATGTATAAACCCACCTATACTGTGAAATAATAATAATAATAATAATAATAATAATAATAATAATAATAATAATAATAATAATAATAATACATTTTGGACTAATTCCACAGACGGCTAGTTACAATGTTGTGATGTTGAAAGGGAGGTGTTAATGTGAAACTTTCCAGCAAACCAGTCTATAATGAATGATTTTGCATAATTTTTATAACAATTTTCTGTATAGTATTTCAATATTAAGGTGCTACAAAAGAATAGTGAATGAAAGTACATATAGCACTTAAATTATATAAATAAATGTAAAATATTAAAATTGGGGTAAAATTTGTTAATCTAATGAATGTGATGTATAAATTAATTGCACGTCAGTTTGGACTGAGAAATTACCCCTCAAAAGATAATTCAAAGTCATTGTTGTGTTAAAAGCATTATAAAAGCATTAAATAGACTTGATTCAATTGATTCAGTAGTTAGAGTTTATTACACAAACTTTTAGAACATAAACTTTAAAACTTTTAGTTTTTAGAAGCTGGCATTTAGGCGTATTTACACAGACTGTTCAAAGATGGCATGAGTTTAAATTATTATTTAAAAAATATTGAAATATGAAATTATTTTTATATCCTATTTTATATTTATTATTTTTATATCCTATTTTATATTTTAAATTATTAAATTATATTCCAATTACAAAATATAGTTATAATGAGTGAGTGATTTGCTGTGTTATGATTGGGCTGTGGCTTGCTGCGGCTTTGGAACTATTTTTGTTGGTGAAATTGAGCAAGATCAAATAAAGACAAAAACCCATACATGGGCATTTTTTGCCCTCATCTCTTGAATTTTGGAGGCATATAAGAGGCTCGGGTGGGGTGTATTAAATTCTATAATAATTTTAACATTATTTTTCCATAAATAATCACACCAAATTTACATAAATAATCACACCAAATGAACAGAAAGAACATCTGTATTACTTCTCTGAATTGGATGTGTAAGATCATAATACTAATGATTTGAAAGTTGTATATATAACTTCTCAGGTGCACTTGAAGGTTTGAAATGTACTATCAAAATTAAAGATAAAGTCTAGTTGGCCAGTAAATGTTTCTAATGTGTATCAAGCAGACAGCTTTAAAGATCCATAGACAATGTGTTGCTTTGGGCTAAATGTATTATGTGTAACACAAGGATGTTCATTGGATAATTAACAAAATTAAAAAAATATAGCTAAGAGAGAGAGAGAGAGAAAAAAAAAAACTTAATTTACCTTGCCTCCATTGTATCTCACTGCCTCACTGAACAACGTTTGCAGTGCATGACTTCATATTGGTTCATAAATTAATTAAGACATAGAGCTATGTGGGATTGGAGGAGGTGGGGTGTTAGGTACAACACTGGAGTCTCCCCGCAGAACAGACCGAGTCCATTAAATGCGTACATCTACTCCATTGTGAGTGATTTCCATTACCACATCCATGGATTAGAGATGCTCTGATACATCTTGCTTTGAACAAACTATATCCATTAGTGTGCTTGAAAGACTTGTTAATGGACAACACTTTATTCAGAGCATGTCTTTCTTATTTTATTGTAAATGGTATCGGCTGACACCGGATTATATAACCCTGTATCACTTCCAGCACACAGAAATGTTAGTCAGCAGTGACAACAAATCAAATGGAGCTGTGAGAAAAGGAAGTAGCACCACAGAGACTGTCATGCTCGCATTAGTTCCAAGTGTCAACTCCAAAACATTTACAGCAGCTGGATCAATGTGGTGTTGATACAAAAGTTTCAGAGATTTATGGGCCACAGCATAACAGCATCTACTGATGGAGAAAGAGAGCTAATGTAGAGATGGGTAGAAGTGTCCATCTAATACAATCAGCCTCCCTGTTATTTCTGACACTACCACAGACTAAAAGGCTACATTAGGCGGCCCTCACCTGGTTCTGGAGACCAGACTGTGCCAGCTTTAATCAATAGAAACAGACCTGCCCACTGACTTTTGCTAGCAGACATGCCTCATAAGCTTTTCTGGCAGAAAGACCAGGCTGAAATGCAAGTTGATGAAATGGAAAAGGATGAGAATGTCAGGCAGAGCAGCAGCGTGGAGATAATTACAATGGATAACAAAATTTTGGTCGAAAAGCTTGTTGTGTTTAAAAAAAAAAACAAAAAACACATAGGTGTCAAAATAATAGCTAATATAATCGCAGAGTTTATTTAACCACTCATAGAATTGATAGAATACATAAATACATACATATATATAAAAAAAATCATACCCAATCCAAACTTTTTAATGGTAGTGTATAATGAGTAAAATACATAATCCATTGTGAACTATTTTTTCCCCGGTATTTAATGAAATGTAATTTAGTTTAAAAGGTTTTTTCACCTCATCTGATCTTTCGAGTGCTCACCATAAATCATTCTGTGATTGCCTTTTCTAGACAATTCAAAACGCTCTGAAGGTATAAGGTTGGTGGGTGGTGTAGTATCTAACGCTCAGGACTGCATGGTAACCAGAAGGTTGCTGGTTTGAACCCTACAAGATGAAAGGTGTGAGCTATCACAGCTGTGCCTTTGAGCGAGGCGCTTAACCCCAGGTTACTCCTGAGGGACTTTACATGTACTGAACTGTGAGTCATTTTAGATAAAAGTGTAGGCTAAATGACTGCTTACTTACCAGACACTATAAAGATCTAAAATATTAACAGCCATGTGATAGGCCATTCTTCATCTGCAGCACAACAACTTGTGGAGCAGGGAGGTTGTTTTCTCAGAGGAGGAGAGGGAGGAGTCTCCTCAGAATGTATCAGTATACCATGTTTTTTTTTTTTTTTTTCATCTCTTGGGGATAATCATTCAAGCAAATGGGTCAGTATATAATAAATATACATTTTCACAAAAAGTTGAACTTTTAGGACATTTTGCACAAATATCAATTATGGGGCAAGTTGTCACATGTGCATGACACGGCCTGGAAAACTATATAGGGTGACCATACGTGCACTTTTTCCCTGACACGTCCTGGCCAGGATTTCTATATTGCCTAAAATATCCATGTTTTGGCTTTGTTTGCGCTGCGCAGACCAATTGTTGTATGACAAAGTTCCGTGAGAGCTCTAGAGAGCAGACGGCTTCTTGTGCTTTTGAATAGCTCTCACGGTACTTTGATGTCATACACCGGTCTGTATGCTCAGTGCTGCTTCAAGTCGGACACTAATATGTACAGTACACGTATTTGCATCGATTTGACTGTTCTCTGTAGATCCCACCTTCTCACGCACCACGACTGGTCGATTATGCACAATGTTTGCATGTTAATGGTCAAATGATCATTACCTTTATTAAGTATGAAAACAGGAAACCAAAGCCAAAACCTGGATATTTTGGGCAATATACTGTAGAAATCCTGGCCAGGACGTGTCCTGGGAAAATGGCATGTTTGGTCACCCTAAAATTGTATGCAGTTTCTACTAATATCTATTTGCCAAAACAAAGGGTATATTTAACATTTTTGCTATTTAATTAATATTTTCAATTACTGATTCATTTTGTATTATTACTTAAATTTTGCTAAAAAAAAAAAAGACATCAATAGTCTTTTTAATATCTACAGCAGTCTTTTTATTAGTCTTCTTAATGTCTACATAATTTTGAATAGCCTTCTTAATGTCTACAGGAGTCTTCTTATCCGTCTTCTGAAAAGACTATAATAAAAAAAAGTATTTTAAATGTGGCAACTAACTTATTTTGAAAGTATGCCCCACATAAAAGGTCATAAGGTCACTTTGTCTTTAATAACCAATACCATTTTTCCAATGGTGGAGATGATAAAAACTCAAAAATAAACCTAGATATATTCACTAGAATAAGAAGTCTGACAATTATCTCCCTTTTATAAAACATTCAATTTATATCCTCTTAAGACTAATATAACAGATTGTCAGATTGTGCACATCAGTATTAATAGCATTCATTTAACTATAAACATGTGTTTTTAAAACTGTTTATGACTTTGATTCAGTGCTCATAATTTGTTGCGTGTAGTTGGTAGTAATCCTCTCTGGGTCCATTGTGTTCACTGGAAGGGACGGATAATCTCTACTCATTGTTTAATCAATCAAAATGTTTAATATTACGACAGGTGTCCTGGCTTAACACCGTCCTGTGTGAATTGTCAGCTGGAAATGGGACACTCTAGCCACATAACCCAAAACAGGGGGAAAAAAAATCTAACCCAATGGAAAAGCTGATATTCTGGATAGAATTACTGAAAATTATGCAAGACTGCATAAATAAAATCCTTTGTGGGGTTTAAAATAATACACATAAAGTGCTCATTCATTTACATTTTAGCCATTTGTGTTGGTGTGTGTCACTTGAACGCTTGAAACATAAATAATGTGGACCAATGTACATCACACTTTAATGGAGATATTATACATAGACCATTGTGCTTCTTGTTTTTCCCAGACCAAATGGTGTGTGGGTGAAGCACATTTTAGTTTGTAGGTGTTGTATTTCTCTAAAAAGCTATGAGCGTCAGGAGTCCAGCAGAGTTAAATAACTTATTTGTGCAAGGAAGTTGGAAACAGTTTCCATGGAGTCTATAGCACAAACAGCTAATCTCCAAGCTTTTAGGAAATCATTTTTTATATTTGGTAGGCTATATTAAAATAATGTTCAGAAAAGGAACATGCTTTGAACAAATTATTCCGTGTCTAGATTTTGTTTCTTCAGGACAACGGAACCTCAATGAGTCATTTATACCTTGCTCTTTGAGACTGATGAGCAACGGTGTTCATCATTGATAAGAAGAAATGTTTCTTGAGTAGCAAATCAACATATTTGAATAACATCTGAAGGATCATGTAACAATGAAGAACGAGTAATGGCTGCTGAAAATTGCAGCTCTGCCATCAGGAATAAATTAGGAATAAATAATAGAAAATGTGGCAATATTTCAGTATTACTGTTTTCTCTGTGTTTCACATCAAATACGTGTAGCCTTGGTGAACATAAGACAATTCTTTCAAAAAACATGATAAAAAAAAAAAATCTTAAGAATTATTTCAAGCAAGCAATGTGTTTTTGAATATGTCATGATGATTTAATTCCAGTTTAGTCATGCATACTGGGATTGTCAATAAATCAAGTGATCTACTCTCACCAACCGGGTGGCGTTCAGGGCGATTAAAAGCAAATAGCTATAGCCATAGCACTGATTGAGGACAATCAGCATCTGAACATCAGGCAACCATTTAATTGAGTACCACATGTTCTACCTCTGGTTAGCAACAACTAGCACTAAAACAAAAATCACATAAAACAAATGAGCCGTTTGTGTGGATGAAACAATTCCCATTAGTGCTGTTAATCTGATGGGTATTAGGGCCACAAGAGGTATTTTTAAAAACATTGCAATTTGCTGATTGTTGGAAGAGTCATGATTTATTAAAAGCTTTTTCACTACAAACACAGCTACTCCAGAGAGGGCAAACAAACAGACCAGCCATCATTTTAAAGACCTGCAGTGCAGTGTATTTAAAAGTTTGAGGAAAAGTATGATTTTGCAATGTGAAAATAGTAAAGTTTATCTAGAGTACAAGTCAATGAGGTCGAGGAGCACAATCAAGAATATAAACTTCTTGTGCCTTGAGATTAATTTTGCCACTCTCTCTTCAGAGGAAGAAAAATGACTTTCATTATATCATTTAATTCTTAATACCTGTCAACCCAAGAGAGCTGTCCCTACAAATTCAACCTGCGCTGTTGTTATTGAAAGCGTAACAAATAGTAACAGTGCACAATATATATATATATTTTTTTTCATTTTCAGTCTGATCACGTATGTCTTGTTTATAGCTTCCTCTTCGGCAAATAGGCATGGTCAAATGAATGCAAATACATCCCATTATTGTGAGTAACATGGGAGATTGGGAGCTAAGAGTGAGTGACACATAAGGTCTTGGGTTTGCTGAGAAAATATTAAACGAAATTAAACATGATGGAGTCATTTTGGAGACCTGTAAAGTAAGTTTAAATAAACATGAAAAACTAATTGTGTTTCACTTGTTCCCTTGATATAACTATGGAAAACATCTGAAAATGAAAAGATTAGTTTGAAGAATATTTCAACTGTTTTTGTCCATGCAATGAAAGTGAATGGGGTTCAAAACAGCACTGTATACCATTCACTTATTTTATGGATGTACTTTGATGTAGTATCCTGTACCACTATGGAAGTTTACCCAACTAGGTTGAGTTCCACTTCTGAGAAACCCTGCAATGTGAAAGGGTGAACCATCCCTTTAAAGGTGCAGATGGTGCAGAGAAGGGATTCCGGAAGAATATTCAAATGTAGTGATGTTAGTAACAATTTACATACCCTTATATATAATTTCAACTACCAGTTTTATATGAATGTGCTCTTGCTTTAATTTTTGGACCTCCTTTTAATTTAATGAACCATTTACATGTGTCATGTTGTAAGTGTTGACAAACTCTACCTCGGTTTATTTCATACAAGTCTTTTTGAGAAGTCTCATTTGAGCCTAACCATATTTGATGAGTTTTGTTTGTGTGGATTAGTTGGTGCCTCTCTTATGACTGTCCTAGAGCTGGCATGCAATGTCCATTTGCTTCAGAGTGGCTGCAGTAGAAACCAAATAATTTGGCAGTCCTAATGTGTTTTGATTTTTTTTTCCATTAGCAGGCCAGTCGTTTTGGCGTTCACGCTGGCATGATCATAATTAGTGTCTTCCATTTGCATTATTGCAGTCAATTGAACCGGTAGAGCATTGATCCCATGCTGATTGGCACTACCTGCACCACTTTACAACACAGATCTGAGTTACAAGCCAGAGCTGGTTTCTGAACCCTGACTGCATTAAACCTGCTTGTGTATGTCGCTTTCCATTTGCAGGGCTAATGTGTCCCAGCTTTAGTACAACCTCCCGACATGAGGCCCTTGATGGTGATGGGCGAATTAAGGTTTACTTCCAATCGATCAGGTCCTGGCCTGGCACGCGGCATAGGGAGATACTCGCACGCTAGGATTATAACCCCTGCAATCCCCTGCAGCCAAACAGCTGTTGACCTCCGAACGGATGCATGAACTACTTCCTCTCTCTCAGTACCCCGGTGGCTGATTTTCAAATGATACTCTATCTTTTTTCAGCCACTCTTGATACTTTGTAGGCAGAGCTGGGTAGTAAGTGATTACATGTAATCTGAATTACTTAATCAGATTCCAAATCAGATTCCAAAAAATTAAGTACTTTTAATCACACAAAATCAAAAAATAAAACACCATTAATCAAACCACACCTATTCCTCTTTTTCATCTTTGATGATGTTATTCACACAAAAAAACTTAATCATTTATTAATAATTTCTCATTCATATTTTATTGATTCTCCCTAATTCCTGTCACTAGTAGTCAGGTGGCTATAATAACACAGAAAATTGAGAGGCCACACAGCACTGGACCACTGGATTTATAAAAATAATTTCAGTTTTTTTTTTTTTTCAAGTGTTTTCTCAATATTTCAACATTGCATCAATTACTGATGAACACTCATTTTTTAATTTGAATTATTGCTCAGTGGGTTATTTAACCATGTATTATTATGTCTTTGGAAGGCTTTTGTCTTTCAAATGCACAAATTCATGTTATTTCTTATTAATATGTAATGCAAGCATTCCCAAACTTTTTTGTCATCTGAACCTCTTTCACTTTATATATTTACTTTAAGTACCCTTATAGTAAGTGTTTTATTTTGATTGATATTATATTTTAATTTTACATTTTTATGTTTTAACAAATTATTTGCTTTTCATTTAAACTCACAAACCCCCTGTTGAACCCCAAGTTGGGAAACGTTTATAATGTAATGTTTAATGTGCTTCATGTTGTAAATAACAAGAAATGTTCTTTTTCTTCGCATTTTATATCAATATGGTACAAAATTGTCCTATTTAAATCAATGAAATAAACAACTTATGTCAAAACTAATCTGAAAGTAATCAAAAAGTAGTCTGATTATATTACATAAAATGTGTAATGTAAGGTATTATGTTACTGGCTACAATTTTTGTCATGTAATTTGGAATCAGTACGGACTACAATTTGTAAGTAATCTACCCAGCTGTGTGTTATCTGATATGGGCATAACAGTGCTTGATGCATTTGACATTTCGTTTTCCTTTGAGACACACAAAATAGAAGAATGTAGCTGGTTGGTAATCTTAATAAGAGACAATATGTACAGTACACTGAAATTTTGCCTGTACTGACCCAACAAATGTCAAATAGTTTCATGCAGTGTACCAACAATTAAAATATCTAGAATACAGATTACACTCCTCTTCTTGACATCCCTGGAATATGACAGTTGACTGACCTTAATAAAATGTAAATCATGACTTACCAGTGAGAGTCTGACAAAAAAATTATTTGTGAAGGCTGCATTTCAAATATTTTTGAGAATCAAATTTGTTTATTCATGTGATTTTTAATAAAAAATAATTTTATATTCAGATGTTTTGCATTGGCATTTATAATTCTTGACATTCCAAGCCACAAATGATGCGAGGGTCAAGTCTGTCTGATTATTGATATGTTTTTTTTTTTTTTTTGTTGTTTTTTTATGCAGATAATCTTCTTTATAAAAGTAAGACTCTCCAGTCTTCCTTTTTATCCCTCTCTGCCATATCCAGTATGATTGTGAATAAGCCAGAAAAAAAGCAAAAGGAACAATAACGACTGCATTGTGATGTTGTTCTTAGGAATTACAGAGGAAACTGAAAGGACATTGTTTTATGATATCATAAGGACATTAACATATTAACTAATGCCTAAGAACATTACATGAACACTGATGGATAATGATGACAGTTATCACATTTGAATGTTAATATGCACCAAAGTCATGTCATCATAAAACTTATCAGATAAGCTGCAAGCCTCACTTACAGTATTTAAATATGAGCACTGATAGATTACATAATTAGGTTATGTAAAGAAAAATATTATATAAAGAGAAAGTGTTGATTATATTAAAGAAAAGTGTTGTTCTAAAGATCTCAGCTAAACTCAAAACATAAATCTATGAATACTTTCAATGGGAGAACAAAGTACTGAGAATTCACAAAGACATCAAACTGGAAATAAGGATTGATTGATTGATTGATTGATTGAAGACTAGCAATTTTGAGGGGATATTTGCCCCCCGAAACTTTTGTGAATTTAAAATTATTAAATTGAAGCATTAGCGGTTTTCATAGACAAAACTATCTTACTTTATATTTGTATGTATTTGTTTATGTATTTTTGTATTAGATGTAGAATTACCATCTGGATTGGTACCCAATATCATTTGGGATTTATACATTTAGATCATTCTACAGTAACATTCATAATCATCAAAATCACTGTCACACTGTGGAGAAGGTCTGAAAGGCTCACCTAAAGCTATTTAATCACTTCCTGCAGCAGCCTCTTGCTTGCTTGCTGTATGTGCCCTGCTTGACTTTGCTAGTTAGTTTCAGACCGTGTTAGTAAATATTCTGTGTATCTTTGTGTCTTCAACTGAGTGTTTGCCTGTGAGAGATTGTTTGTTTGTTAGTTTGCTTATAGCCAACTTATTTGTAATACCGACTACCACACGTTCATTGACTTTGATTGTGGATTGCCCATGTTTGGACCTGTTAGCTCTCATAACTGTAAACAATTGTACATAATATTTTGGGGAAGCAGGGAGACCGAAGACATTTTTTGTTGGACCCTTTACTAATTATTTTTTGATGGGGGGTATGGAAGTAATTTTCTTTTCTTTTTTTTCTTTTTGTAATTAGATTAGTTGTTATATAAGAATTAGTTGGTTTTTGTTTGTTAATTTGGCCTTGTCTGCTCCAGAAGCTAAATTCCCCCAATTGTATTGTAAAACTATTATGCTCATTAAAATATTGCTTATTCGCTTTTCAGAAAGAACTCCTTCACCCCGGGCGCGTAACATAGCTACTACTCATTGAGAAATGCATGCAACCAATGTTGGATAAAACGCGGGTTCTTGTTTCTTGGCAACCCGCGTATCTCTAATGTCTCCGCCCATCTCTCTCTCTCTCTTTCTCTCTCTCTCTCTGCTGTCCGCCAGCGCTCCATCCACCTGTGCCTAGGTAACGTGATCACGCAATTAATAGCGGGAGCGCGCACTCTGTTTTAGTGGTCCGCGTACCCGCAGCGCATTGGATGCTGGCGTACAGTCTTTTACCTCGTAGAACAGGACATTTAAATAGCTTTTTCTTTCATAAATCACTGGTTTGGGGTTTGATATTGTTGTTGTTTTTTATTTTTGTTTATTTTTTGTTTTTTAGGTTTTTGAGCTGTCATAAGATATCAAAAGTAATAGGTAAGCGCAAACTATCTTACCTCCAGTGTTATTGTGGAGTGTTTACTGATCCTTTCCGCTGCGGTATTTCATTACTCACCGTTAAACTTGTTTGTAAGATACTTTGTGCTGTCACAGGAGCGGGCAAAACCCGTAAGTGTTTTAAACACCACAGGTTAAATATTTACAACTTCCCTTTCATTAATGACACTTTATGAAAGCAGGTGGGAAAATTACTCGTGCTCGTGTGTTAAGTGTAACGGCATGTCGTGAACGAGGGAAGCACGCCCCTTACAGCAAGTGCGCGGTCCCGTGACTTGCCCGTTAAACCTGGCTGAGTTAAAACTGTTACTCTCGCGCATAGCTCCGACCTTGCCCACTACGAGGACACGTCAAATCACAGCTGTACTCTCTCATTTCGCAGGGTCAGATCAGCGGAGTCCAGCATCTTCGTGGCATAACAGAAGCGGTTCTGGAACGGGAAAGAACGCTTAAGTCGTTTTATGGAGGCTTGTGGGACGCAACGAAACATTTCTTAAAGTGTTGGCACTGAGGATATCAGTCCAGACCCCCCATCTGATTCGGAACATAGTCTTGTTTGGATTTCAGCCTGTTTGAAATGTGGCGTTATGTGCTCGAGATAAATGTGCTATGTGTGTGATTTGGAGAGGATCTTGTGGAAGGTGTCCAGTGGGAAAGAGACTGGGTGGACTCATCTGCAACTGATCCCCGTTTTCTGAGCGCAATGGACTTGGAATGAAGACAAAACATGGATATAATCTGGGAAATATTTATTATCCTTCAAGCCAATCTCATCGTTTGCACTTCAGGTAAGACTGTAGGCTACATTGATTCTTTGACAATAAGTGCTTTATATTCGTTTTATAATGGCTTAAGTTGTGTTAAATATAATTTACGTAGTTTGTCCCTATTATTAAAATAATGTAATATATATTTTTAAATCTTTCGGAAGGCTCAGAATTCTGTAGAAAACAAGTTTTTGATTGTATAAAAAATCACTTATTTTTGGTGCCTACGACGACCCACATGATTTTATGGTAATTACCGTTTTTTATTACTTAGAATAATTTAAGCAATAATAATGTATTTTGCTTAATATTTGCTTAAAAGGTGTTTTTTTTTTTTTGACTCTCCGTTTGCCATCAAATATTAGCAAAAGAGTCTAGTATATCCTGTGTTATAAATGGGCTGGGTATGATATGCGTAAATTAAATTACTTAAAAAATTACATGGCATTAAATTAGTAACGGGCAGTAAGTTTTTTTTTTTTTTTTTTTTTTTCTCACTGCTAATATAAATGTGAAATAGTGATTTTAGAGGTGATCATCACTGGACAGACCAAATGTAGAAGCAATGGAACCCCGAATTTCAGAAAGAATCCCTGACTGATATACTCTGTCACCATTACCAGTTACTATCACTTTAGTCCATCTAATGCGGAGCCGAATGATCGTGTGAGGTCGAATATAGGTTGTTCTCTCGGACATTATAGTGTTAAAAACCAGAAAAGGCACGGAAATAACTTATTAGGTCTGAGTCTGAATGACTGCCAAAAGCCGTCCAAATAACAATCACATTATTATGACTAAACAAATCAAGCCCGTTCTGGTTTAACTTTAAAACTCCTCGTGAGAGGTTTATGGAAGGCGTCCAGCAGCGTCGCCCACGCGAGAACTGGACATTGATGGCAACCCAGCGCGCAACATATCCGTCTTTCTCAAGATGCGTGGGACAGGCAACGTAAACGTCCTTGACCAGTGTCTATGGCCTCTGAGAGCTTCCTTTTTTAGTAGCTTCATGTACATCATACATGAGGTTACTAATATGACAATTAAGTCAGATTGTTAGGTTGCTTTGCAATATTAATTTTTACTTGTGGTTTTATGTTTACTAAAACACCTTTTCTAAAGTGACATTCCAGGTGAGCATTATTTAGTATGTGTGAGTGGTTTGTTTTTACTTTGTTAGTTATGAAAATTACTAGTCAGTGTTTATGGTGTGATTCAGAATACTGATTCCAAAACGTCATTCTGGTTCCTCTAAAGCATCTTTATATATATATATATATATATATATATATATATATATATATATATATATATATATATATATATATATATAATACACACACACACAAGTATGTGTTTGTGTGTGTGTGTGTGTGTATATACATGCATGCATGTGTGTATTTGTTTATTTGAGCATGATGATTATAGTTTAGTAGGGCCTTTAAGTCTGATGAGATTAGTGCCATTTTTGTCTCCTCTTACACTTATAGTTAATGTGAATTGTTGTTCACAACTCATTTTACTTCTAGAATGTGTTATTCAGAAAGACAGGACTTAAATGTTATTCATTGGCAGTAGATTGGATTGTGAAAAGTGGCCATTACATATCAAAGCAGAGCCAGAATGAATGTCAGTTTGCTTTTTGGTATTCGGTTAACGTTACCCAGTAGCACACAGCCCAAGTGACGTCAGTGGAAAAGGATCTTTCAGAGGAGCTAGTTTTAAAAAATTTGATTAATGATTACAATGGCAGCCTTTTTAACTTCAGAATAACATGCCAAATTAATAAGATAACTAAAAATGAATGTGCATTTTAGTAAATTTTGCATGTTGCAAATTTTTTACATGGTCTTTCAGATATTTCCTGGTGTATATGGTGCATGTTGTTTATTGTCAAGCACATTTCCAATTTTCCACTGCCATTACTCTCCAAATAGCAAAGGCCTCTAATGTACTTTCAACTCCATTTTCCACAGCAGTTTTGCTGATGACGTGTCTTTTGTTAACAATTGCATTGTTTTATGACCGATGGAAAACGCTCCATTCTGCTGTTTAATCAAGTTTTTTTAGTTTGTTTTGAAGGTCAAAATTTTCTCTGTCTTTGGTATATAACAAGGAAGCTCTCAGTGATTTTGTTGTTTGCTGGTATTCCATGTTCACAAAGATCAAAGATTATATTTAGTCCCCACTACAGTCATAATTGGACCATAACAAGTGCCATCTTCCTTAGCGTTTTGGTTTCCAGACATTTACTGGAACATCATAGATTTTAGCTGACATTTGCAGAGCATGAGCATTTGTTTAGTTATGGCAGTTAACATTTGCCTTGATGCCACTCTGGATCCAACAACACAGCAATTGACATATTGGTAAGCCCCACCCCCCTTAGTTACTGTTGCTAACTCGGACAAACAAACTGAGCTGCTAACTGTCTTACAATGACAGCTGTCATTGTAAAAACCTTGTCCCAAGAGGTTTTTGATAAACTTTGAAGGAACAACTCTCGTAGAGGAGCATCCAAGCAGGACTTTAAATATGCCATGGAGGGATATATAAAATATTTTAAAATAAATATGGTGTGTAACAAGATTAATTTGGAAGCGAGGGTTTACAAATTACAATGCAAGCGGGAAAAGCCTCATGTTATGGTCGTGACACAGATGACAACATCCAGGATTAACGTTGTTCATGTACCGCAGGGTAAGATTAAATTAAATTAAATAGGAAAGTTGTAAATATTTAACCTGTTTAATATGGAAAGGCACTGAAATGTAGACCTTCATTTATGTGTTTTTGACCTACACTGTACATGACGTAAGAACAGTTAGCTATTTAGGTTTGTACATTAGCATGGACTCACTAACATTAATTGTAACTTAATGAGAGTATGACAACCAGAAAATAAATGTTTTCATCTTCATTGGGATTGGGGTTGGATCCTTAGGGAACCAGATTACTGCTCCCACATCATTGGATTAATACACTATGTGAACCTGCTGCATACCACTGATGAACAATCATGTACTGGTCTGCTACAGAAGTGGTACCATCCTCTCAGGATACCTGGAATCAGTGTTACAAGTACCCCAGGCACATCGTTTTACCATTTTTGTAGCATAAACATCATCAAATCAGTAAGAGCTTCGGATCTTCCATTGTTTCACTATGCCACTGAAACCTAAAGATGTCTGAGTTCCGGTCCCTGTGCAACTGATACTCAACCATTGGCTCATCTGTGTTCGATGGGAGGGGCTTACCAATTGGTCAATTGCCTCATGAGCCCCGAATCTCAAAATTGAGGAGCATTTCCTTTTGTCAATGTGCACCAATACTGCATTTTAAGAGGGTCTTCTGCATTTGGAGCTGATGTAAAATCAAGTGATCTTGCTTCTGTTAAAACTCCAGATGCTCTGAAATCATGCTTGAGAACACGATCATCAGATTCAGGTGAAATAATATAAAATCATTTTTCAATTTAACTTTTCAAACAAATTGATATGCTGCCTATATCATTGTTTAATAAAACAAATGTTTGTAGTGGATTTTAAACCTCATTATATTGGTATTATGTTATAAAAGGTAATTGAGTCTTTTGGACTCTTTAATTTAGCTCTTCATTAACCTTTGACATCCTTCAGTTAAAGTCCAGGTAAGTTAATTAGTAGGGAAGATAAGTATACCATCAAACACACATTCACTCTTAATCATAATAAGTAAGCGCAATGAGCGCATTCAATTTCTTCAAGAACTGAACGCACACGCTCTTCGCGCATGTACAGTACAATATCCATCAATCATGTTATCAGGTCCTCAAATGGAGGCACACACTAACTGAAATGTTTTGCAGAGTGTTTCCTACATGTACGCAAACAAACGGCTCCTGAAGACAAAAGAAGCTGATGACGTGCATTACAGGCACCCTCTTATACTTCTGGGTGCTCCGCTACTGTCGTTATGGGCTGTGCGGGCCAATGATTTGGGATGTTTTCACACTTGCTTTAGACACTGGTCATGCTGATGGCATTCAGGTATAGGAGCATAAGGTCATAGGTAGCTTCATGTTGTTGGTGATGATAAAATAACAAATTTACATATTGTCGCTGTCGAGCGGAAACATTGGATTTCCAAAACCGCTACCACTTTTAGGAAATGTAAAAACAATGGCGTTACATGGTTTAGTCACAAGCACTTTTGAATGCTTTTCATTAGTTAAATATATCAATAAAACCCACAAACGGATGTAAAGATGACCAATAGCATTGATTTAAAATAATAATGATGAAATATAATAGAGATAGAAAGTTAGGATAATTTTCCACGGCACACCTGACAACTCTTCACAGCACACTAGTGTGCCGCGGAAAAGTGGTTGGGAAACACTGCCCTAGGGGACGCAGTGTCGAGTTTCCTTGAAGGGGAATCTTAATTTCAACACACCAGAGGTTACAGTCCTGCTTTGTTGCACTGTGCCTTTGCTTATTATGAAAACAAAAGAGTCTGCAATGCATTCATCCAGGTAATTGGAGGAATGGGTGTTAATGTCCATGAGCATCTGGACTAGGGTTGGGAATCGTTAGAAATTTTCCGGTTCTGGTTCCGCCTAATGGTTCCGGTTCCGATTCCAGTTCCATTAAAATCATTAAATAACTATTAAAAAATAGTGGTAAGGAGAAATGCACAATACTCAACTTCTCGATGCTCAATACTGTTTATTACTTACTGTCAACTTAATTTAAAGGTTGGCAATGTCAAAATTCAACATAAATTACAGTATACGGATCTTCATAAGTAGGGTTGGGTATTGTTAGAAATTTTCTGGTTCTTGTTCCATTTAAATGAACTATTATTATGTTTTTTACTATTTTACCTTGATTGAATGTTGTGTTGCTGTAAGGTAGTAAGTAATGTTGAGAAATGCTAGTCCATCAATCAGCATGTGCTTCAAAGTTGATGTTTTTTACACTATCAATAACATTTTTTTTAAGCAGGAATAAGCTGGTTGGCCAAATAGTCCCTTGAGGGCTGAGACACTTGTTCATTTCCCTAAATTAATGAGCTATAAACTGTTATACTTATAACCATGTATACACACACTCCATAAAGCCCCTGTTTTACAAATAATAATGCAGTCAGGAGATGGTGTGATGCAATGAGTGGTTTCCACATTTTTAAACATTTAATATGCATGAAAACAAATGTTTTCTGTCACTTTGTTTATTACTCTTGAACTGACCTGTACACGAAATAATCTAACCCGCATACTTACATAACAATAGCAGTCTATTTATTTAGTGCTCCAAGTTGAAGTCAGTATGTATATTAATGACAATATGGGACAAATATAATGTAATTTAGTGGCGGCAGGTGCTGCGTGCTGCTGGTACATGCACAGTCAGACAAAACTACGTGCACAGTTATCAAAGGCACGGTGGTTTGTGACATCCTTTATGGGAAACGCAGAATCGTCAGAACACTGGAGGAAGGCTGCTCACAGCGCTTGGTCACGGGTCGCACCAGAACCGTTTTCGGAACCGAAACTTAGAAATTGCTTACGGTTCCGATTCTTTTCAAAGAACAGAACTGTTTCTGAATAAGAACCGGTTCTCGGTTCCCAACTATAATCTTGACTTCTGTAAATATCTATTTAAGTTGTTTTTTCCACTCAATTCACTGATACTGTAGAAGCATACATACATTTTGTCCACCATAGTTCTTAATAATCATTCAAATAAATTTCAAACCTTTTGAAAATGAGAAAAGTCAGTTATTTATTCCTAAAGAACTCAATTAAACAGAACAGAATACTGTTCTTTTAAAGAGCACCTCCAGTTTATTGAGAGTGAGGCATTTACGGTGGCATTATTAAGATGTAAAAAGGTTGTATGCACTTTCATCCATAGTGGCTAAATGTTGTAATTTATCAAGTCCTAATTTGTATGGTTCTTGTGAGATTTTAACTCATTAAGCAGTTGTGAGCACAATATGTTATACAGTATGTGCATGATTTTAAATAGAATATTCAAATTAATGCATTAAATTGTTTTTTTTTTTTTGTCCCTTGCAGAAAATGTAACTTAATTTTATAGATTTAATTAGAGAAAATGTGCTAAAAATACAGATAGTAAGATAAAATTGGAGTAATGTTTCTCATTAATGTAGCCATGCAAGTTTTTTTTTTTTAATGTTATGCTCTTTACAAAATTACTCCCACCTTCCCTGAATCTTGACAATTTTAGTGTAAAAATTTAAATAGCCTGAAGAAGCATGTCATTTAATTAAGCATTTGATTCATTAGCTAGAAAACAAAGACACAAGCCATATTTTAAAAACTAAAAGGCTGAAAACTTTGTAAATCAACCGTGGGTTAGGAGCAGCTGTGTTTAGCTAGGTCTTCCCTGATGGGTGGGTGTAGCTAAGACTATTGACTGTCACATGGAGAGGGCATAGCCATTTGTAAAAACCCAGCCATGAATCTTGTCACAAACCCACAGCAGCAAGACACTATGACATGTTTTCACTAGCTCTCAGGTGCCCTGTGGCTCATCATCCACAATGTGCACCTGGCCACTCTTAGCTCAACAACCGATGCTCACCACAGCCTGACAGCAATCTTGGCTCTCTTTGGAAGAGAAGCCTTGCTGCTGCCACATGTGTGATGCCGAGACGGTGTTTTTAATGTTTGGGCAATGCCACGGCTGAAGGCTGGAATGTTAAGCACTGATATCTATAGTACAGAGGCTTTAGCTGTGGCTGGGTGATCCTGCACGCCCACACTGGGCAACAGTCTCAGCCGACTAATCTGATAATCCCATGCAGATGTGTCTGTGAGTGAGTTTGCATCTGTGCATGTGGACCGAGAGAGAGAAGAGACTGAGAGTTGCAAGACTGTCAGCATCCTCCTTACGTGATTTGGTTGTTTATCGGTTTCCCTTCTGGGATGAGGGGCTTAATGTCACAGTTCAAAACGTTTAGATATTATGGAAATTGCCAAATGAATTGTTCTAAGTGAACCTGAATGCATAATACAGATGCAGATTGTGTTCTTGCTGATAAAAGTGTGTGGGTCTCTGAGGAGAATAGCTGCAAATACTCCTGTAATACTGATAAAGTTTATATCTGCTAGTAAAACTTCCATTCTCACATATTGCCTCTGCATTTCTCAGGGGAAGTGCCAAGTTCTCCATGTTGTTCTACTGGTCAAAGCAGTGGGTGTGTGTTTCATACCATGCCATCTGTCATATAATTTATTAATAGTAGAATAACTTTTTAAGTGCTGCTGCTTGGGTCATGGTAAGGCCATCAGAGCTAACGTCCCCCTCCAGTATTAAATCTTTTGTTAAATCACAGGATACAGACCATTGAGGCCCCAATATACTCATTGCAAATTTTTCCCCGTTGTTTCATTTGGGGTAAAAATACGTTTAAAATACCTTTGCAGTAGTATATTGTTAGCTATCAACCTGATGCTACCCAGAAACCCATGCTGCTGGGAGCGGTGTCTAGATGAATATGTAAATATGTGCTGCTCTCGATAACAAAATAAACATACAACAAAAATGAGAAAACAGTGGTTACGAAAGCATCTGATCATAGCGATGTGGATATTATTGCACCAGCTCTGCAATTCAGCACTCCAGTCAAGTCAATCGCTTTGGCAAGCTTTTTTGAACTCCTGAAATTAACTTCATTTCGGCATGATTTTGTTAGAAATTATGTCACACCAGATGGTTCTTCGATGTAGCTATCGGGGTTCATACATGCGCTTCTTTTTTTTTTTTTATGAGCGAGACAACTGCATTAAGATGTGAAGAGCTTTTATGCACTTTAATCCATGGTAGGTAAATGTTTTTATTTATCAAATCTAAATTTGCAAGTATCTTGTAATGTACTAACTCATCAAGCAGTTGTATGCTTGGTAAATGATAAAAGTATCAAGTATTTAAAAAATTTGCTTTGGAAAGAAATGTTTTGTTTTGATTCAACATAAATATTATTACACATAAACGTTTAGGCAACAAAGGTCAAACATAAACTAAAATGTATTTATTTTAATTATTTCTTATTTTAATTAAATTATTTATTATATGGAAATATGTTTATTATTATTATTATTATTTTTTTTATTTTGGTAATGAAATGATACTCTGGATAAGGAACTAAAACTGCCAGCAGGTGACAGTAAATGACTTTATGAGTAAGGCTAATGATATATGGGGCATCTTTTTGAGCAATGTTGTCAGGCAACTTTGGCCAATGTTGCCCCATGTATCATCATCCTAAGTCATTGAGTCATTCATTCATTCGATTCATTTAAATGGGTGATGGCTTTCTTTATGGACATTCGCTAAGATTATGATTAAATTTCATATTTGAAGTCACCAATGAAATCTGACAACAACTGTCTCATAAATGTTGTTTCTTTTGCTCAAATATTGTTAAAAAAGCTAATTTTTCAAGCTAGATCAGCCAATGCGTGTCTCAGAACGCTGACTGTATCTATAGCAACCGAGACGTCTAACAGCAGCTGCAGTGACGCGATGGCTTTATCGATTGGCTGTTTTACTCAGAAGCCGGAGGTTTCCTTCGATAGAGTGCCAATTTTTTCCCCAAAAACTATACGAATGACACGTCTTGGTTATTCTATAGTCTTTGACTTGTGTTATTTGGGACAAAAACAGCACTTGTGTGATATTGCTCTCGCTGCTCGTGTGATATCGCTTTTCATATCATATAAATATGAGAAAAAAATATCTTTAATTTTAGGGACACATAACTAAACTTATGGACTACATAACATACAGTGAGTTGTTGCCCTGCATCATGTTTGTCGAGCTGTAAGAAATTAAAGATGATGTACAGGTCTGGGCCGGGGCTATTAAAATATTTTAATTGAGTTATTTATCCATAACTAATTAATTAACTTATCGTGTTAAATTGACAGGCCTAATAATTAAAGTTGGAGTAATGTTAAAATAACCATGCTTTTAATGTATCTGAAATCATCGTGCTCTCTATAAAATTACTCTCACCTTCCCTGAATTCTGACCACTTTAGTGTGAATTTTTTAATTAGCCTGAATCAGTTCACTTAATTAAGCATGTAATTTATTAAAACCAGACATGGCATATTTAAAAATACACTGAAATACAGAAAACCTGCTGAACTTCTAAATCAACTGTGGATTAGGAGAAGCTGTGTCTTAAACAACATGACATTATATTATAGAATGTGTTGTAAAGTTTACCATTCCCCAATCCCTTTCACACAAAACAAGAATCCCTAGAACAAATGCAAATGGCTAGTATGGCAATGTTGCTTAATACATTTGTTCATTTATGTATATGTTATGTTTTTTCTTTCTTTCTTTCTTTTTTCCTTTTTTTTCGCATGACAACTGCATTCTATAACCAAACTGACACCTGTGCATTTTTCAGGACCTAATTCTATGCCAATCTGTGCTGTATGAACAGAGCCACACTGGACCGTTAGTTGTCTGCCATATCATATAATGTGAGAGCCACACTGAACTGTTGTGTTAATAACATCCTCTGTTTATAAGTTCCTTGTTACTCATGAGGTTTTCGTTTGCTCATGGAGGAGAAGAAATGAGCTCATTTGAAGATGGATGAACTCACGCCTTGATTAGGTTCATTTAGTAACAAGCTGTCAATTGTGATAAAACTTCCCAATGTAATGGGCATCACAATATTTAATAATGTCGCTATGGTTACCAGAGTTAGAATCATAGACTGTGGTTGTGACTTTCACTGTTCGTTAATACAGCTTTGTATTCAATCAGCCACCTAAATCTGCAAAACTAACAAAACTCAAAACTTTTTGCAAAATTTTCTTTCTTTTTTCTATTAATTTTTTTTTTTTTTTATGAAAAAATTATGAAAGATTAATGGCAGAAGCTATGGTTATTATTTAGTACTTTATTAAATTTAACTAAAGCAGTGGTTCCCAACCTTTTTCAACTCACGGCCCACACAACCAAATACATATGTTTGCGCGGCCGACTGCAAAAAAAACTAACTGACCCCGCTATTGTTGGGTTAATAACTTAATACTCAGAAGCTAGATTGTTAACTGTATTTATTGAATGAACTAGGGCTGTCCGATATGAAAAAAAAAAAAAAAAACCTATCGAGATTTTCTTTGATCAATTTTGCGATTTCGATTTTAATCACAATTTTGACACACACAGATATGCTAGGACAGTCATAAATGCATTCAGTATGAATTTGAAACATATTTCCAAAAGAAAACCAATTAGATCTTTATCAAAAAGTTGTAACGTCTCTAGAACAGACATAAGTCAAAATAATCACTATAGTAAAGGTTGTAACAAAATTTTCTAGACTTATTGCAAAAAATATAGGCTAAATAAATAAATCCTGTGTCCAGGGACTTTTTTTCTTTTTTGCCATACATTGTTCATAGAGCTCATTAATTGTAGCGGTGCCTCAGGTGTTGAAATAGATTTGTTATAAATGATACAGGTTCACACGTAGGCATACTCCATTTGCAGTGCTTTATATATATGTGTATGTGGTGCAGAAGGAACAGAGAGCGCATTAATGTAACGCGAAAGCACATTAAAACAATGCGCCAGCGCGAATCTGTCCGCACGCACACAGATTTATTTTGCTCTGTCACAAAACCAGACGCGCTTGCTCAGATACACGCTGCTCTCGCCCGGAGAAAGTGCGCGCACTTAGAACGTGTTTCCTCTGCTCAAACTGCGTCCTGTGCAGTCACAGCTCTCTCTATGCTCATGTGCTAGATATTAATTCTTTTCGCACGTTTTTATTTCTAGCCTTTTACTACGTGCAGTGTGAATGCTCTGATCCGTTAACATGGGCTCGGAAAAAAGGCGCATCACAGACAGTGTGTGAACCTGGAGTTACGTAGGCATATTCCCAGTCTGTTCTGTTCTCGCGCTAGGCGCATTCCATTCTGATTAGATCGGATGGCATACTGCGGGAGGTCAGGGCCACGGAAAATCGTGCTATAAAGCGATTTAGAAATCGCGTACGCTCAAATCGTTTTTTTATGACGATTTCTATCGCAGAGCCCTAGAATGAACTGGCAATGAACAGAAAATAACTCAGGCTTATTTAATTATATATATAAAATTATGTTATTATGTTATGACTTAGATATTTACATATATTAATAACATTATTTTTTATTTGAATAGTAATTGGCGGCCCACCTGCAATACCATCGCGACCCACTAGGGGGCTGCGGCCCACAGGTTGAAAACCACTGAACTAAAGGATTAATCGAATAATCAGAAAATAATCGATAGACTAATTCATAGATTAATCAACAGCATAATCTTTGTAGCATAAATAGTTGTAGCCCTAATTCTGATGTAAAGAATATCACTGCTGCTGAAAAGTCCTTATATTACTTCTAAAACGATTACACCATGGCTTTGAAGAAGCCAGTTCAGAGGTCTGTTCAGTGGCACAGAGGAATGATGAAACATATCAAGGGTGATTACACATACAGCACATCGGCTGACCTTTTTATATTGATAAACGGTTCAGGATGCTTGGGCTTGATTGAAAGAGTCCACCGGGCATGAGCCCTGCAACATTACACTCGTGCAGCTGGATCTATAATGTGGTGCCACAAACGGGCCGAAAAACAATTATCTCATAAGTCAGTAAGCACAGCTGTCGGCAAGGTCAAGTTTCATTTATGGGCGGCATTTGCGCCTCTTTTCACCCTGCATGGATGAGTCCCAGGACTGCCTCAGTTCCATGATGAATACTAATACTCTGACAATTAGTTTCTGAAGTGTTTATTTACAGCATCACCTAATTTCTCTGAGACTTCTGGAAGTGCCATGTGTAGGTAGTTTATCATTTGGGTTTGAAATGCTCTTTAGAAGGAGCAGGGATATAAATGTGTGCAGTAACAGAGTACCAGTTCTCTTCTATTATTCTCCACTTTAATTGAGGAAAAATACTTTGAGTTGTGTGCTGTATAGCTTTGTTTTAAATGGGTAATACAAAGAAAGTGTTAGAAATATATTGTGATTCTGCTAAGTTAACATTATTATCATTTTGTTGTCTTATAGATTGGAAGAAGTAAAAAACATACATATTGGATTTGAACGTGGGATTTACTCACTCTGAGTTTAATGAATAAATTAAAAATATGTGAAAAAGTCTGAGAAACTGTGAAAGTTACCAAAAGAAGGTGACTAAACCTAGTTTTTTTTAGAACAATAATTGGACTGTAGTAAAGGTGAGAGTCTAAAGGGGTATAGCCTTAAATGAATCCCCACCCCCAAATTAAAATTGTCTTAATTTATTCACCCTCATGCTGTAACTTTCTTCTGTGGAACACAAAAGGAAATATTTTGAGAAATATCTCATTGTCTTTTGATCATTGGACTTGTGACTTGTGTCTTTTACCTCATCTCACGCGACATGTCATCCTAAAAATGTGACAAAAGTCAAAATAAATGTAACTTTTAAAAAAATTAATCGCATGCAATTGTCATGCATGTCTCGTCAGTAAAGCCAGTTCTGTGATTAGCAGTAAATGTCCATCACCTGCTTTTAAATTGAGCGGCATTTACTACACAGATCCATAGTTCGCTGACAAGCTATGCAATATCGTGTTCATAACCGAATGCGATTAATCTCCAATTATGATGCAATATTGCGCAGCTTGTCAGTGAACTACGGCTCTGTGTAGTAAGTGCCGGTCCGTTTGAAAGTAGGTGATGGACATTTGCTACTAATCTCAGAACCAGCTTTACTGACGAGCAGTGTTGGGGGTAATGCATTACAAGTAACGCGAGTTACGTAATCAGATTACTTTTTTCAAGTAACTAGTAAAGTAACGCATTACTTTTTAATTTACAAGAAAATACCTGAGTTACTTTTTCAAAAAAGTAACGCCAGTTACTTTGTATTCCCATTTTTTGACTGACAAGCCTCCTGTTCCCATATTGGGAGAAATCGGAAGTTTGCATCGTTGTGTGCGCTGTGTGAACATGATGTTACTGTAGTTCTAGATTAAATGTGAATGTGCATTAATTCATTCCACTCACAAAAACAAAAACAAAAAACAAAACAGATTTAGTATTCTTCTAAATTAATCAAAACAGTGAAATGCAAACTCAGAATATGACGCAAACCTGCAATAACTAAATATATTAAATAACACAAATGTATCTATTCCCATTTTATTAACAGTGTCTTTGCTGCTGACCTTTAATGATCCAGTTCAACCATACTAATAATCAAAAATGACTTAATAAACTAACAATTGTGCTTCATTGTTTTTTTTTTTTTATTGCTGAAGAGTGTTGAACCTTCTTCTCCTGTGTTCTACTGTACAGACGTGAATTTACTTTTCCTTCAGCCTGAAGTTTATTCATTACACTTTTTGGTGTGAAAGGGCTTTTACATTTGCTATAAATAGAACTTCTTATATTAAAAACAATCAAGCCCTGCTCATATTTAAAAAGTAACGTGAAAGTAACGCAAAAGTAATGTAACACATTACTTTCCATAAAAAGTAACTAAGTAACATATTTAGTTACTTTTTTAGGGAGTAACGCAATATTGTAAGGCATTACTTTTAAAAGTAACTTTCCCCAACACTGCTGACGAGACATGCATGACAGTCTCATGCGATTAATCGTGTAGCCCTAGTTAAGACCTTGGCTGTGTTTTACAATGCTTGTATGATCTGCTTAGGGTTATGATGCTTTTGGGGAACACAGCGCTTGTTTGTTGTAGTAATGCTACCTCCCTGAAATGAGTTTTTAGGGTGGGATGAGTGAAAACGTTAAAAAGTTATTATAAGAAAAATTAACATTAAATGTAATGCTTGGCCCTCTAGTGGTTACTACAAGTTACTTGCTGAGGAACATTGTTTTTGTAGTTACATGATTTGTACAGGTGAATCTGCTGGCTTCAGGTGCGCCACTGTGCTCTTATCAGTTTAAACATTATTAAATGACTTTAAAACTAAAATAACAAAAATTGCATTATCTGGAAAATGTTTTATAAGTAGATAAGTAGCCTATAAACTGCTGTTGTTTTGACCTGTTGTTTTAAAATATTACACAAATTTGGCAGTGCTGACATTAGACATAATGATTGCTATTCATATTTGATCAGATTAAATGGTAGAAACTATTATAACTTGGCTAGTGGGTAGGGCAAACAGACCAAAGTTGTCACTGGTTTAGAGATTATTATCAGCATAAACTGTTTTGTGAACATTTTTCAATGCACAGCAAATTTGATGCTTTACAAACATAACGTATTTCTGAAAGGCCAAGCCAGTGTTCCACTGAATAGAGTGGGAGCCTGAATTCCTTTTCTTTATTTATGGATATGACACAAGCATGCATGGAAATATGACACTAGTGCATTTTCCCGCAAAATCTGTCCTGATAGCTTTAATATTAAATAGTGCTGTCAAACAATTAATCATGATTAATCACATCCAGGGACGTGGGAACTATATTGTGAGAGGGGGGGCGGGATTCTTTGGGTGTTGGGGGGGGGGTGTTAGTGTAGGCCTATAGTAGGCTGTGTTATGTATCCTGATTGACTTTATGATTAGTTAAATCTGTTTTGCACATGCATCGCCACAGCGTTAACCATTTCAGACAGTACAGGACAGCCTCTGTCTCGTTCACTTCACGTCTGTGGCCGTTACGCACAGCTCAGTGTGGCCCAGGCACGGCGCCAGGATTCCGGTTTTGGATGGGCCAGACCAATCGTGGGTGGGCCTTAAATTAAAAATGTTAAATTAAAAAAAAAAAAAAAAAAAAAAAAAAAAAAAAAAACCTTTATCCAATCACTGCTTAACCTAATAAATAGCCTGTTATAGTATATAACAGGCTATTTATTACTGTTATATTATCTGTGCGTATACATAATATAGATTTTAATAGCTTGATGCTCTTTAAATATTTTGTTGCATTGTTAAAAGTTTCGGTGCATAGGACAGACCTATCCGCGATCGCTCTCCAAGGTTCTGACCAAAGAAGAGCGCTTTGGAATCTCCATTACGCATGAAACGCATGAAACGCATCATACCTGGGCTGCGTTTCCCCGATAACATTGTCTCTTAGCGCGCTACGAAGACTCTTTCAGGTATAACTTAACTAAAGGTATACTACCACTAAAGGTATACCATTGCTAGGCGTCTTCAGGGGGTATCATCTACTCGCGAGGCATAGGCGCTGAAAGGCAGAGGCGCTGGCGCCCTCCTAGCTACGGTGCTGTTTTTGGTAAAACATGATTTTGACGACTTCATTAAGTTTTGTTTTATAGAAAACTCTTTTTAAAAGATATTCGTTTTGTATAAATTGTATCTTAATTTTGATCAATGTTTTATCAATCAATTGCCCATATTTAATAAATAAGAAGCAAATATATAGCAGACAACGTAATAACCTTAGTGTAATTGACAGAATTACTAAAAAAAATATTTTGCTACCTAAAAGTTAAAGATTTTTTGTGTCACGCATGCATGCATGTCTATTTCCCTCATATTAAATATAAAACGCATGTGGACTGATATTTTTCCAATGTCTGGACTCCTTTATTAATAGAGTATATAAACAGACGTTTTCAATATATTGGTATTAAATGCATTTTCTGAGAATTTATATTTCAAGTTTTTACTGCAAATGTCGAAATGCGCGCTCTTTGGTCCATCAGTGCTTGAATCACTGATCACATTAGAATAAAAAATATCTCATAATAAAATACAAAATCGACTGATTTATGAATGTATATGCATAGTTCTCGTCAGTCGGAAATACAGATAAACGCTTTCATTTGTTGTATTTTTGATCCTGAAAGAAAACAGAACAACAAAAGAGCGAATCATATGCCTACATGGAGTCTGTACGTGTTATGCTTCTTACGCGGACTTTTGGGACTCAGTTTTGAACTGGTGTCAAGGCGCAATGAATGAAATGCACAAATGGTAATTAAATAGTACCCCTGAAATGAACGAATGAATGATGATCTGCTTTTATGTAATTTTTCTTTTTTTATTCAGAATATTCACAAATGTGTTAGCTATGGCATGAAATATCTGATATTCCGATTGTCAAATACATGCAAGTGGAAGTGTATTGTTGTTGAAACACCTTTATAACGATCGCGTTAGTTGAGCTGTATGCGCGATATAATTTTATGACCCAAAATTTTGAAATGTAGGCTTAAATCAAACACATTTTAATTCAGATTCTGTATATATATATATATATATATATATGTATATATATATATATATATATATATATATATATATACGGAAAACAAAAACAACGAAAAAAAAACAGCTGGGTGGGGTGGGGAAGAGAGGGGGGGCGGCCGCCCTCCCCGGCAGTTCAAAGCTGACTGATATCTTCACATCCAAAATAAAGGTTTTTGTTTACATATTATATGTTCGTGTACTGTGTTTTTTTATTATGTATTTATAAATACACACACATACAGTATATATTTTGAAAATATTTACATGTATATACATTTATATATTTATTTTATTACATTTTATATTATAAATTAATATATAATATAAGTAAACATAGCATATTTTTCTTAAATATATACATGCATGTGTTTGTATTTATATATGCATAATAAATATACACACTACAAACTCATATATTATATAAACAAAACTTTTATTTTGGATGTGATTAATCGTGATTAATTATTTGACAGCACTAATATTAAATCATTATTATAGGCTAACCGTAGTGATTTGAGGTTAGGCAAAAACACAGTTTGGAAGATGGATTTGTGAAATTTTGTTAATTTCAATCAACAAAACACTGCACAGTGTAGCTTTGAAATATGCTTGAAATAGTTTGAAATGCTTGAAATAGTTTGAAATAGCTTTGAAATGCGTGAACAGTCATCTTAAATACAGTTCAGATGTCAGTTTTATACTTATTTAATAGAAACATTAAACAGCAGGGTAAACTGGTGGAAACAACACAACTGTAAGTTAAACTCAGGGGCATCCTTATGATGCCCTTATTAAACTGTATTTTTAATAAGGGCATAATAAGGATTTGCTTGTCCTGTTTCTAAATATGCTGTTACTAAGGGAAACTAAATGTGGCAGGAAAATGCAAACCTTGTGCTCAAATGGTAGTGCCTTGTTTTCATGTGTATCAGGGGCACAATTGCATGTGCTCTCACAGGTCCAGTTCTCTCTGCAGCTGTGAGAATGTTATAGTTTCTGTGGTCTCTAATATACAATTTAAAGAGTCCCTCATGCCAAATAGATGCTAATAATAATGAGCATTACTTGTATCTGAACATAAACAGAACTTCTCCAACATCAAATAAATGCTAAGACCATTTGGTCGAATAATGTTGCTTCTCATTCAGTCTTTATAGTATGGATGGGCATTTTGAGCAATTCTGTTGGTCTGTACTCTAACACAGTGGTTTTCAATCCTGTTCCTCGGTACCCACTGCTCTGCACATTTTGCATGTCTCCCTTACCTGACACACTCATTTGAGTTCATGGAACTCTTTCCTAATGAGATGATGATCTGAATCAGGTGTGTAAATTAGGGAGACATGCAAAATGTGCAGAGCTGTGGGTCCCCAGGAACAAGTTTGAAAACCACTGCTCTAACACACAAAAAATTTATAATCATTTACTCAATAATTGCCATACTCAGTGCTAGTAACATATCCTCCTCTGGTCATATCCCAGGACTTCTGCAGAAACCAAAATCATCAATAATTAAAATATTGCTAAACTTGCACTACATCTACATTTAAAAACGGCATTCATCTCCTCGTCCATCAGCTCATCCAAACTGACTTGTTTGAAAACACTTAAATCACCTTGCTGTGCAAGCTTAAAATGTCATATATGCTCACTGAGATGATACAGAGAGGCCAAACCGGGTAAAATTCTCACTCTATTCTTCTGACACAATCATTTTATTAGCAACATATTCCACTACTCACTGGTGCATCCAGGTCACACTAAAAGTAAACATTCAGTGTATGGCCTTAAAAGCAACTGTCATTTGATCAATGTTCTGTCATCTTTGCAGGATGTAATATGAAGATTGTAAAAAGTAACATTTATCTTTAGCAACATTATTAAAGTGAATAGCAAGCACAACAATGTTGCTATAATAGATATTGTCACATTACTAAATGTGTAGCTAATTTTTTTCGAATACCTTTGTTTTAAAATGTATCCCCTTGGGATAGTGCCTTCAATAAGCTCTGCTTTGGCTGTACAAAAACGCCGTCTCCAAATGTAGGCCAAAATGTAGAGACAAATATATGTTTTCAGATTTATTCAGATTAATGTGGACGTAGCTTTGGATGCACCTGAAAGCACTGTGAGTTTAGAGCGAGAGATTCAATGGGAAAGTACATTTCATTAATGCCTACAGCAGGCAAATGTGTAAAGAAAAAACCCATCTGTTTAAATAGTGTTAGTGAACTACAGTAGTTGGTACAGAAAGAGTACTCGCCTACCTAATTACTCATGCACGTCTCTAATCCCTAGTAGTGGCAAATGTAGACAAGTTTGCCTCTGTGCCATTTATGTTTAGCTGTTGTGAAGTGCCTCTTTAAATATCCTTTACCAAGCAGGGGGTCGCTCCATTGAGAACAGGGATCAGAAAATTTGTGTTAATTACTTTTTGATGTATTGACACTTACTCTGCAGACATTCAATAGGTTTGTTGCCTCTGTGCTGCAACTGCCCTCATCTATTCATTTGATTACCCAACTTTGAATAATGCATAAGCAAGTCAGCTGCTGGGAAAGCGACACCATTTATAAAATGCTGAAAAGGCAACGCCAGCAACATTCAATCATTTGAATGTTATTATTAAGCCAATCATCTGAATGCCATTATTAAAGCATAAAGTGCAAACCCTGCTGGATACCATTGATACCGTCCCTTAGAGGCAGTTCAGGCTTAATCTGGCTATTATGTATTGTCTTCCATCTAACGTGGGCCATTGTCTATTTAGAAATTGTTATCCCTCCCTATTTTGGACAGGAAGCAAAGCGATGCAGATGTCACCACAAACATCCTGACTGTGGACCTCCTGCACACCGCCAATTACTTGAAGTCTCTCAGACAGAACGTTGTGAGATTAACAGCTTTAGATGTCTATTCTGTATGACCTCTGACTTTATTTTGTTTTCGCTTTACAGATTTGAAGCATTTCTTTCTGCTAAAGCCAGTAAATATGTTATTGGGGCATCGCCAAGCTGTGTGGGAAATGGAATAGAACTTAGCTGCTTTTCTCAAACTGCTGTCATAATGAAATATGTGATGTCTCATTTTCATGCAGCCCTGCACATTCAACTGGGACACACACAAGATCTGAGTGCAACGAATTACATTTAATCACAATTGTTCTTTGTTCCCTGTAAGCTTACAGCCTTATACATGCTTACATAAAAGCCAAACTCTTGTTTTAATCACAATAGGCATAAAAAAACACTACACTTAGATGTTCTATGGAAATCTTTTGTTGCATAAAGTCTGGAGTGCTTGAGTCTTATGCTTTCAGAAATGATCAATTGGCGTTATGTTTTCCTATCCTGTCTCTGTCCTGCTAATGACGGCAGCTTTGAGCTGAAGGGATGGGAGCTTTGTTTTCCACTGAGAGGGAAAGAGATGGTTTGATGCAGTGTCTGATGCTTGTCCTGGAGCTTCCACTAAAGCTCTCCTGTATTATTACGCCAATGTCCCTCAGGAGAACATGGCTGATGAATTGTTATTGCCTCTCATTCCATACTAACTTCTGCTTGAAGATAGATCCTGACAGGATACCTGAGACAAGGAGAGGGAGAGAGATTTGTGATGTTCATCAATTGGTGATAAGAAATAAAGTTTTGTAGTTTTCAGTTTTGTAGACCTGTTTAAACAGTTACTACTGTAATGGCCAAACTTTCTGAATGTACTGTTTACAGGGTGCAAAACCTGAATCCTTTAACTATACTTGAAACCCTAGGTTATAGTCAGTGTATTTGGGGAAAAATAATAATAGTAGTAATAAAAATAAATAAATAAATAAAACACATTTCATTAAATAAGCATTAAATTATTGAATAAGAAATAATAATATGAAAGTCAGTGGTGATCAGAAACTGTTTGTTTACCCATATTTTTCAAATTTCATCTTTTGTATATGGCGGAAGAAAGTACAGTAAGTCATACAGGTTTGGAATGGCTTGAGGTAATGTAAATGATGAGAATTTAAATTTTTGAGTGAACTATCCCTTTAATGTCTGCAATGCATATTAAATATACTTTTACAGGAATTAGTTTATTTATTTATTTTTGTAAAAAAAAGAAAAAAAGCTATACAAGATAAAAATTCAGAATTTTACTTGTATGATGTTGGATCCACTCCAGTAGTAAATCCAATACCACCAGCTGTTTTGGAAGACAAATTTGAGAAACAATTCAAAATCACTTCACTACTCAGAAGAATTAATACAGTCTGAAAAGTCTGCCAACATCCAGAAGTGATCCTCGTAGGTATCAAGCAGTTTTAGCATTGTAGTCAACCTCAGTTTTCGGGTTTCAACAGCATTATATTCAGATAAAGTATTGAAATTGTTAGCTCCACCACGGTGTTTGGTTTTTGCAGTATAGCCTCCAAGAGGCAGAAGCATTTTCACCTCTCCAGCCACCTCCTCTTTGTGAAACTGAACCACTCTCCTGCATTAATTCTTGTCCTTGATGGATGGATTAACCCTCCTCCAGTTCCATTAAAAGGCAGCCTAGCCACCTCTGGCCCCATAGTCATGTTTTCCAGTGGCAATACGGTCGTGAAAGTTTAGGTGTAAATGCAATATCCTAAAATCTTGCTTTGTGATTTCAGGCCGTGACCTCCTTTAGCAGCGGGATCTTTACTTGGTCACTTCAATTATAAACTACAGCCCTGGTTCAGTCGAATCTCTTGTCGGGTTCACTCAGAATGCATTTCCATTCTAATGTTTGAGGAACAAAAGTGAAGGCTTTTAATTCCAGTTTTGTTTGTTTTGTGCTTCTCTTGCAAGGCTGTTTGCCAGAAATAATTTTTGAATGGAACACGACAGAGAAAACAGTTAATGGTCATTTAATAAAAATGTTTTTCTATAATGAATGCTAAATCACTCCAATTTTCCTCTTCTTTTCTCACAGCTCAGCCAAATCCACCCAAAATCCACGAGGGATGGTGGGCTTACAAAGAAGTTGTTCAGGGGAGCTTTGTTCCAGGTAATCATTTTACAACAGCTTTTTAGCATTGTTCAAGTGTGGCATTCCCTTCGCTCATGTTACGCACATGGATTCTACATTAGTTCTAATTGATTTGTCAATCATTTAGTTCCAAATATTATGTCACTAGCAGCTTTTTTTTATTTTTATTTAAAAGAATAGTTTAAAGGGATTTAGTTTACTGAAAATTAATCCCCTCAGACCATACAATATGTAGATGTGTTTGTTTCTTCATTGGGATAAGTTTTGAGATCACTTGCTCAGCAATGGATCCTCTGCAGTGAATGGGTGCCAGACAGCTGATATAGCATCTCAAGCAATCCGCACAACTCCCGTCTATTATGGCGTTATTTCCCTGTCAAATGTCGAGAGCGCATTATTGTAGCGCGAAAGTACATTAATATAATGTGCGAGCGCGAATCTCTCTGCTCGCGCGCGGGATATAATGTGCGGAGCGCGAATCTCTCTGCTCGCGCGCGGAATAAAATGTGCGGAGCGCGAATCTCTCTGCTCACGCGCGGGAACTGGGCGCGCGCTCTCAAATACACGTTGCTCTTGTAAGAATTTTCTCTGGGCTCGCTCAGAGAGTATGCCTGCACTTAAACCGTGTTCAGTGCAATCGCGAATCTCTCCTCTTCGCTTAAAGTAAGCGTGTATGTGCTTAGACTGTGTCCCGTGCGTTCGCGCATGGCCAAGTACTCTTCTCTTCGAATTCTTTCTCTTTGCTCTTGGCATAAACGCTGTCAAAACTGCAACAACCAATCAGAAATAGGCTTCAACGACTGACCAATGAAAACGCGACATCGTACATGGAATCTTATTGGTTGATGGGCATTTTGGCTCTTTTTCATGAGCCGGCTCGTTTGACTCAGCTCACTGAAAAGAGCCGGCTCTTTTGGCTCACAAACGGCTCTTTAAAAAAACAATAATGTTTTGACTATGATAGGTGTGAAAAACAATTTTAATTAAATTATTAAATGAAATCATACTCACAATGTCTCACAATTTCTTTGAAAATGCATTGATTTGTTATGAAAAAAGAATACTATTAAACATTTGCATTTAAATTACAACTTTTTAATGTATAGAAACAACAACATTACAAAACAAATACAATCTGAATCTGAACAACATAATAGAACCCATATTAAAGAAAAATAACTGAAGGATTAAACTTCTCCCTCTTTTTTGGCATGTTATATAACCAGCATGATTATGTTTTGTATAACTAGCATGAACACACACACACAATGCTGATCATATTTTTATTTTATGAGAGATTTGCATTCAGAAATGCAAGCTGCCTTACTTTCGAGGGGCTGATGCGGTTTCTTCTCCGAGTATGACACTGTGTGTGTGTGATGGCTCGGCCCCTCCCTCATGCCATATAATTGGTTGACACCTCGTGTATGATTGACAGGAACAGAATGTGAGGCTGATCAGACTGTCGAAACGAATATGTGCACCTTTAGGCCTATATAATATTTTTTTTGTTCTTTGAATTAGTCAATTATTTTAAATAAAATAAAATGCATCCATTATTTCATTATTACATAATGATTTAATTTCTATAGGCTATATTTTTTTTTAAATAGACTCGGCTCTTTAGATATGCGAGCCAGCTCCCGTCGTTCACCTACAAGAGCCGGCTCTTAGAGTTCGCGAACGACCCATCATGGAATAAGTTCACTGAAGTTCAATCAAGACGAGCCGAGATGGATCCGCCGAATCGACGATCTCAGGTAACCAGTTTTATTTGTTTTTAATTTTAAATATGTCAAATGTATCTTAGAAATGTCTGGGAAGAGGGCGATTGGATTATTTTACATATAAATTACCTAGACTGTCAACCACATTGTTCACACTACGTGCCATGCCCATTGAAAGTGAGATTTTTTAGAAAAAAATAAAAAATAAATAAATAATAATAATAATAATAATAATAATAATAAAAAGAAAGTGCGTGATTGATTATAACACTCAACGCTGCAATCCGCGATAAAGAAAATCCATTGCAGACGACACTTTTCGTTAATTTCACATCACTTCATTCGTGACAGCCATAGATAACATAATTTTACTGGGGCATTTTGCCCCCTTATTCCCCTGAAATATTTGTTCAGATTTGAATTTAGCAGTTGATCTCGCTACGTACTTAATGTTTAATCACTGGTGTGATTGCACGAGACAATGTGTTAATTATCAGACGTAAAATATTATTTTTTGCCTTTTGGAATCGGCTTTCAAATATATTTGGCTAAAAAATCTCACTTTCAATGGGCATGGCACGTAGTGTGAACAATGTGGTTGACAGTCTAGGTAATTTACTATATGTAAAATAATCCAATCGCCCTCTTCCCAGACATTTCTAAGATACATTTGGCATATTTAACATCAAAACAAATAAAACTGGTTACCTGAGATCGTCGATTCGGCGGATCCATCTCGGCTCGTCTTGATTGAACTTCAGTGAACTTATTCCATGTGTTCCATGTGCGGTTCAATATCAACCAATACGATTCCATGTACGATGGCGCGTTTTCATTGGTCATTCGTTGAAGCCTATTTCTGATTGGTTGTTGCAGTTTTGACAGCGTTTATGCCAAGAGCAAAGAGAAAGAATTCGAAGAGAAGAGTACGTGGCCATGCGCGAACGCACGGGACACAGTCTAAGCACATACACGCTTACTTTAAGCGAAGAGGAGAGATTCGCGATTGCACTGAACATGGTTTAAGTGCAGGCATACTCTCTGAGCGAGCCCAGAGAAAATTCTTACAAGAGCAACGTGTATCTGAGAGCGCGCGCCCAGTACCCGCGCGCGAGCAGAGAGATTCGCGCTCGCACATTATATTAATGTACTTTCGCGCTACAATAATGCGCTCTCGACATTTGACAGGGAAATAACGCCATAGTCTATCGATTAACATTTTGGGAAGCTAAAAAAAAGTATGTTTAAACAAATAAACAAATTCATGTGATGTTTTTAACTTCAGACTGTTACTTCTGGCTAAAATACCAGTCCTTTATCCATAATAATGGTCTCAATCAGGAGAGAAATATGTACAGGTTAAGCAACATTTATAGCATCCAAAACAGTTCTAAACAAATATGCTTGTGGATTTTGAAGTGAGAGGACAGCAGGGGATGGACTTATTATGGATTATGAAGAAACTAATTCATCTACACATTGGATGGCCAGATGGTGTGTAAATTTTAAGCAAATTTTCATTTTTGGATTAACTATTCCCTTTAACTCCAAAAGTGTGTTGTAAGTGTTGGAATCTGTGTTTTTTTTTTTTTTTTTTTTTTTTACAGTAACCACAAGCACGAACCAGTTCACTAGAATGATTCTGACTTTGATTCATTATTTCTTGTAGACATTGTTATAGATTGATTATTCCCTTTGTTTACCTGGACGTAAAGCTGCATGGATACAACATGACATTGAAAATCAGTGTTTGATCACACTGCTACTTATACTTGGACTATGATTAGAGCTCTTAAAACAAAGAGGGCGGGTTAACAGCAGAAACTGAAATGTAAGAAAAGGGTTGAAATGCTTGTAGGATTCCTCTGTCTTTGTTAATAAAATCTGCCCTTGGCTCTTTTTTTATATGTTCAGATTAAGGTGAAAGGTTTACAAGCCAAGAATCTAAGTAATTCCTGGTGTTTAAAATTGTGTAAATTGTGCTGCTAATGAAGATGTTCTGACTTGAGTTATAGGGATGTGAGGATGGTCTTTCTCCTAGTCTTCGGAGGGTTGTAACAGCTGCAGAAGTTTTTTTTTTCTTTCTACCAATTTTCTTTTAAGTAAATATTGTTTTTAACTTTGAAACAATCAATTTGTGTCACAGAGATTCGAATCAGATAAAATGCTGATTAAAAATCTATAATTGTTTGCCACATTGGTTCTTATTTACTTTTTAAGGTGCAATATAACAGTATTACAATATTAGAATAAAACAATAAATTAAATGTAAATTATAACAGTTATAACAATTTTATATATATATTCTATTCTTATATATAGATTCTATTGTGAAATGATTCTAATGTGCTGATTAGATAATCAAGAAAATTTTATTTTTATTGTTAATTTTGAAAATAGATAGCATGTTTGTGGAAACTGATGCATTTCTTTTCAGGATTCTATGAATAGAATCATTATTTAAATACTGTTCAAAAGAACAATATTAATTTGATATGGAAATCATTTGTAACATTATAAATGCTTTTACTGTCACTTTCAGTCAGTTTAATGTAGTAGTGTATGTATTTACACCCAGTTGGTGATTTAGACCCATTATCTGTGGATGAAATTTATTTCTCACCGATTGTTCTTTTTGTCTCTCTCCATAAACTATAAACCTCTTTGTGGAATAGTGGCATGATGAGGGTCTGTTGGGGTCAGCAACGGGGCATCAACTTATAACAAGAGCAAGCCAGATGTCCAAGCTCATAGTTTATGATACCTTATTTATGTTTATGGTTTTATGTTCTCTTTGATATTGTTAAGAGGATTACACTGTTAAAAGTTATGAGGGACAGTTTTAAAAATAAGGATTTTAAAAGAGATGAAGCTGGAGAAATGTTTTAAACCTTTGTCTCTGAGTCAGAGTCACATCCTGTGGAAAATCACGCTGGGCTTAGATGCACACCATCTTGAGCTGGTGAGAGGGGTGTTGGATTGGCAGTCTGGTTCCTGTTTATTCACCAGAGGTGTGGGAAAGACTTTGTGTTAGGGAAGGGGCAGCTGTATTTTGTGGATTGTTTAATGCTGTGTGCCTGGCACGCTAAAGTGCCTGTTATCTATGAACCCCACCGTTCCTGTTTCTGAAAAGCTATACTGTATGCTGCATCAGTGTGATCTGTGTGTGCCTGTGGCACAGTGGAATGGATGGTGACCCTGACCGCTGCTGGCTGATGGGCTACAACTCTCTGCAGTGTTCTTAGCATGGCTTTAAATATTGCACACTGCAGCCTGATTTGTTGTAAAAGAGTGAGAAATTAAGAAATTCTTGTGATTTACACCCTGTCATAGATCCATCTCCAATTCAGAGTATAAGTGGTGTAAGGTCCACGCAACTTGACCCAAGGAAGGTTTTCAGTTGTGGATGAAGGTTTCCTGCATGTTCAGCAAAGTTATTAAATTTAGGTTAAACTCAACTCTGACTCCATTTTATTATTTAATCTGACTCCATTTTATTATGACCTTGAATTTAGGCTGAAATGCAAATTTGTTGTATGTCTGTTTCTTATTAATATTCTTCTGACATTTGATTATTCTCGTTAACTCTTTGTTTTATATTTACTCATTCATTTGGGTGCTCATGACGCTAACAAGGATACAACATAATCTACTAGTCAAAGATTACAGAGTAAAACATAATAAAATCAAATGTAACAATTTATTATCATTCAGGTAAATATGTATTATGCCAATTACATATCCAATAAAAAAAAAAAAAATCATATCAATACAAAACATCAAATTTTCAAAGAGTAATCTAAAAGTAAAATATGCATACCTGACCTTTGAAAATACATAGTATGAAGTGAAGAGACACACACCACACTATGGGCTTTCTGGCTACAGTATCGCCCTGATCCTCTTGCAACATTTCCTGAAGTACTATAGACCAAGACAAACATGCCCCGATGATGGAGACAGGAACTAACAATTGGAATTTGCATTGATCATGTAGAGTTGTCACCTCTTGAAACAAAAGGCATTTTGCATGGAAGACACTGGGAAATGGCACAAAATATCTCTTAACTCTTAGGATCTCCATTACCTTTTAGTCTTCTACTTGGAAAAATTGAGACCATTGTACCAGTCGCCCTGAGACAATTCAAATGACAACAAACATGACTGTAAATATCACTTGCATTCATGTAGAACATTATATTCTACTATTGACCATTCTGAGTGAGCTGGGTAAAGGGAAGGATGGGTGAGGGGAAGGAAGGGGGTGAAGAGGAACCAATGCATATGTGAGAGATGTTTTCCCACATTTTCTCTCAGTGGGATGTGGAAACAGATGTCTATGTTAATGCACTGTGTTTGAATTGTCCATCTCAGAGGATCAAAGTGTCTGAGGTTCTGTAATTCTTACAGTGGGTGGCATCATGTTATATACTGTACTAGTATATCTGTGGCACAATAAAATAAAAAAACTGTGAGCAGAAATCTGTAAGCCTCCATTAGAGACCACTTCATGGATAACAATAGGGATGCACAATATATCAGTACTATATTGGTCATCAGTCTATATTATAGGTTTATTCTATTTATTTTATTAGTATCAGTCATTATTGAATATTTAATTGCATGCTTATTTCATCCATTTTACATTATAGATTTATAATTGGTCAGCATTGATGCATTTAACTGATTAAAAGTGACAGTAAAGGCATAGAGAATGTTACAAAAGATTTCGATTTCAAATAATTTTGTTATTAATACATGTTATTTATGCTGTTATTTCTTTCTATTCATCAAAGAATCTAGAAAAAAGTAAAATAATAAGTAGTACTTTTTTTTCTTTCTTTTTCTTTTTTTTTTTAACTTCGATAATGTTGAGAAATGCTACCTGAGCACCAAATCAGCATTTTTTTAATGATTTCTGAACAATCACGAGACACTGAAGACTTGAGCAATGGCTGCTGATTCACAGGAATGCATTTTAAAATATGTTAAAATAGTCAGCGGTTGTTTAAAACCAGCAGTTCTCAATTCCTGTCCTCACTTACCCCTGCTCTGCACATTTTGTATGTCTCTCTTATTTTTTCCGCCATTTGTACTCGACTGTAAGTGCCCTGCGAAGTGGACATCACAGGATATTCCGCCATGATTCTAGTTCGAAGTGAATGTATATGTTCCATTCAAAGGGCATTAAAGTGTGTGAGACGTGAATTTAAATTGTATTTATTTACAGAAGTATATAATGTCACACTTCACACTTCTCTAGTACTGTAAGTTTTGTCTGTGTGTGAAGACGCTGCAGGCTGTGGCACAGCACAAATCCGTGAATGAATGTTCCGAAGTGAAGTAAACTTCAAAGGATTTCCCCTGCTCAGGGAGTAGGGAGCAATGGACACTGTGTAGGGACCATGTCAATCGGAACACAGTTCATGCACGGAGCTCACTTTTAACAAGCAGATGATCTGAATCAGGTGTGTTAACAAAGAGAGACATGCAAAATATGCAGAGCAGGGGTATGCAAGGTACCGGGGGGTACCGCTGTTTTAAACCAGCTAGTCTAGCTCTTTATGTTTTTAATATAATATTTAGATAAAATAGTGTAAATAGTATACATTTTAATATCATCCTTTTATCAGTTATCTGCCATAACACAAAAATAATAATCTGTTGGTGCTTCCTCTACACTTAAAGAAATCCTAATCCTAAAATATTTTTGTCTAACTTAATTTAATTTAATTTTTTTTTAAATCATTTTCAAAATTTAATTCCTTGCCTTTATTATTATTATTATTATTATTATTATTATTATTATTATTATTATTATTATTATTTTAATTACTTTTATGTAAAGCACTTTGAGTTACTATTGTGTATGAAATGTGATATATAAATAAACTTACCTTACCTAGCCTTAATTTTACTGCTAAAATATCTAAAAATCCTTGAAACAAATTCAGTTTAGTTGGGAAGCAACACTGTTGATATTAAGTTTTCAGTGAATGTATCTTTCATACAAGTGTTTTTCATTTGTTTTAAGTATAAACAAGTTAAAAGCAAGGTAGAAAAAAATAAAAAACTACATAATCACATTCATGTTTGCATGTGCCATGTAAAGAAGCGTTGACTGATTTATTGTTGACATTTGACCTTTGGCTGACAGTTAGCATGTTACAGGTTGTTTGTACAGTCATATATCGCACATCTGTCTATCTCTATATGTAATGTTGGAGAGTCACCAAAAGCTTTCATTTAAGCTGTGGTTAAGCTTCACAAAATCAATGAAGGATGCTAATAGGCAGGTACATCCTGCATGTCAAGCACTTACAAGCGGTTTACGGATTGACACCTACTGGTCGAAAAGTAATTAAGGACAGGGAAAAATGGCCTTTGGAGCTCTAGTTGAGCTGGGTCTGAAACAGAGCATGTATAGACACTAGAAATATATTGGGCTGCACTGAAAACTAATTTAATTTCTCTACATGTGCTTTGAAATTTATCAGATGACATGTGAAATTGTTTAATGCAGCAATAAGTCCCATGCATATACTGTAAAATGTAATTAGTTGACTTTACTTAGAAAAATTGAGGAAACCGATTGCCTTAAAATTTCCAAGTAAAGTATTTTATAATTTTTTAGTTGGCACAACTTAATAACATTTGTATACCAAACTTTTTAATCAAGTATACTTGAGTAAAGCTGACTCAAAATCATTAGTTGTGTTAACTTCTTATTAGAGTTCACATTACTAGGAAAAAATGTGGAAACTGATTGCCTTAAAAAATTGAAGTAAGCTGAACTAAAAAAATTAAGTTATGACAAAAAGCAACACCTGACCTCAGGTAAAACATTATTTTATTATCAATTGTAAAATACAGTGTACCAAGCAATCTTTAGACACTCCTAAATATAAAACAATTTTTACTTTAATCACAAAAAGCACATCTCCTGTTAACAAATGAGCAGCGCAAGTGCAACCAAAAAAAAAAAATATATATATATATATATATATATATATATATGACTGATGAATGAATTTCGAATTTGACAATCTTTGACCTGAAATGAACTGAGGAACAGTTGACCTTTTAAAAGCATCAACGTTAGCTTAATGCAATTTTTTTAAACTTTGCAGTGTAAAAATATGTTAAACAAAAATATTCAACAATAAAACCATTATACGATTCAAAACCTCTTTTGTGTATTTTAGAAAATCTGTGCAACAAGCTTAAAGATACAGTAAAGGGATAGCCCAAAACTGACAATTTTGTCATAATTTACTCTCCCACATCTCATACCAAACCTGTAAGTTTGGATAGTCTTTGAAACACAAATATTTTAAATTAACCCTGAGCGGTTTATGTCCCTCTATTAAAAGTCCAGGTAACCAAAACTAAAAAAGATCCAAAAAGATTATCAAGATGTCTTTGTGACTTGTTTTAAGACTAGACCCTTTCACTTACAGTTTTGGAAAGAGATGAGGGAGTGTAAATAATGACAGAACGTTCAGTTTTGGGCGGACTATCACTTTAAAACAATCTGAAAAAGCCTTCACTTACATGAGCAGCATGTTTTTAAGGGACTGTAGTTTTGGTTTCAGGGATTTGTGTCCCAGAGAAAGAAACACTCTTTGAATAAAATCAAAGGTGTTCTTGAGCTGTGGAGGGTACTCCAAATTGAGCGCATATATCAGCCCAAAAAGTAGCCACATGGCATCCGGGAGGTTTTCAATATTGTCCATCACAATGGCTCCTTCAAGGATAATTGCGGTGTGTGAATTCTCTAAATGCAGTGCTTGTGAAGAATCCTGGCTGCCTTCTGTTATCACAGTCAGAATCCCGATGGAAATCTGGGGTATGTCACAATCACAGTCCTAATAAAAAAAAAGAAAAAAAAGAACAGCACTATTAAAATTCTGGTTACATTAGAAAAATTAAATCTCACAAATGTACATGTATCTTAAAGAATCAGGACCATCACTTTCTGTTCAACATACAACTAACAGAGATAAACAATGCTTAAAATGTTGTGTGAAAATTAGACATTGTAAAACACAATGAACAGTACGATGACGGCAGAACATACACAAGAAAATGTACAATTACATTTAAAAATATTTTTGTAATTGTTTTGTGTCTGGTCTGTTTCTGGGACTGAATGCCTATTTGTGATGTATGTGTGGGGGATTAGAGTTTAGAATAAAATATACAAAGAATGGTACTTGCCAATGTTGCTTTGAAAAAGTCAGAGGTTTCTTCTCCAAGAAGGAGAGGAAGTCCACGAAGAACTGCTGTGCGATTAGCAGTGATGTCAGTGCCCTGGAAAAAGAAGTTAAAATTAGTCAGCAAGAAACCCATTTTTTAAAATTAAGTGATGACATTGCCCTGAAAAAAAAAAACTTACATAGAATGAAGTTTTACAGAATTTAGTTTAAGAAAGAAGCAATGACAAGCTTACCTTCAACTTAATTTGATCAAGAAACTCTGAAAGCCTTTTTTCCAACTGCCCCTTTTTTGGTTTCAAAAAATTTCAGAAATCGAGCTGTATGTTGATCAAGTGCTGTGAAAAAATCTTGCTTGAGATTTTTGCTTGTTATGCGAACAAACTCTGCATTGATCTGTAAAAGGAAAAAGAACAATGCTTTATCTATTAGGCTTTTGGTTACTGTGTTAAAGGGATATTTGAAAATTGCCACAATTACTCTCATGGTGTCCCAAATGTAACAGATATTCTTCAGATAAACGCAAATGTGTATATTTAGAAAAAGAGAGTTAATATAAGGTCATATGGAATGATGTCACGATCAATGTATATATGCTTTTAAGAGCTTTCACATTCTTCACACTCAGAGATGGACGACTTTAAGAATTTGTATCTGAAGAAATTCATATAAATCTGGAATGGCATGAGGGTAAGTAAATGTTGTTATAGGTTGTGTGATTTATTTGTTACTTACTTGTCGTTCTGTGAAGAGTGATGGCCATCTTTGAAGAGTCTCTTTTACTGGAGACTCAATCTCAACAATCTCCTTTCTCCTCAAGGAAAAAGCGGAATACATGTTCTGTGATATCAGGGTGGAACTTGGATGACATTTTTTCATTTCCTCCACAAGTTGTAAGCGTTTAGATTACATGCTGCACTCATCCTCACCAGCAGGATAATTGGGAAGAAAATTGATTTCAAAATGTTTAGGCCTTTTAACACTTCTCAAAGGATCTTGGCCTCCCCTTTTCCCTACATTTATAAGAACATCTGTGCATCCAGCTCGTCGTAGCTTCGTTCTGTAATTTCCCATTTTAAACTTGAGGCTGTTCTTCCAGCCATTCCATCCAGTGGAGGAACCTGGTTCAGTGAGGCATGGATGTTTTTTGACTAGTGAAGATGCAACATCATTGAAATCGTCGTCAGAGGGATATGCTTTGAAGCTGTACATACACTCAGCAAGTTTTTCAAGAATTTCGTGCTTCATGTCCCTGGGAACTTGCATATATGTCTGGTCTCTCATATACAGAAGGTTTCCTTGGCGCAATCGGAACTCTCAATATCTACAGGAAAATTGGGGACTTCAAATGTCTCTGGCCACTGAGCCTGGCGTACATGAGATGACCCTTCTTCAGAAGACAAAGATACAATGTCTGTGTCAGCTGTACTTGCTGTAGGAGATGGAACAAGGGAGATCACCTTTAAGGTGGGCCTCTCAGGTAAATCTGCAATGTCTGTGAGGTTAATTAGTGCATTGTTAAAATCAGCATCTTCGTACTGAAGAGAAAACTTGTATGGAAGACCCAACTTCTCTTCAAGATGCTCCATCAATGTCTCCAAAGTTTGTGGTTTACTATGCAGTGTGATTTTCCGTATGTCATTTTCATTCACTATCACTCTAAGTATAGTTCTTGTCTCCATTGCGTTCTGTGAACCTAACAATGAGAAAAATCAATTAAATTTACACTCGAGTTCACAATAATAAAGGGATAAAACTGGAAATTATTTTATTTACTCACCCTCATGTTGTTTTAACCCTGTATGACTTTCTTTTGCTGTACACTTAAGGAATTTGGAAACCAAACACATTCAGGTTGCCATGGAAGTCATTGGGGAACTGAAACTGTTTGTTAATAAACACTATTTAAAATATAGTTTATACACCAAAAGAAAGTCATGTAGGTTTGAAATAATATGAGGGTGAGTAAATAACGGAATTTACTTTTTTAGGTGGACTTGTCCCTTTAAATGTTCAATTTAGCAAAATATATAATGTTTTTTGCTGTAACAAATGTTCTGCCCTGAATTTTGTAGGGTGATAGTGGAAAAGGGTCATTCAATTCAAACAGCTTTGTGACTGTAATTTCTGATACATGGCTGCACAGTTCATAGGAACGTAGATGCTCAATGTACCACGCTGTCTGTTGTTTGCATACAAACAAAATTTCAGTGTTGATGATGACAATTTTTACAATTTGCCTAAAATCAGGCAGACATGAAGTTGCACCAGCAGACAGAACCATATCAGGACTGTAGTTGATCCCATCAATGCACACTTTAGATGTGACAAGGACAGTGCTTTGGGTAACAAAATTCTGCTGAAACACATTCTGTACACTCTCAGGAAAAGATGAAGTCAGTGTACATGTGACTTTGTCCATCTGGACAGAAGGTTTAAAAAAGGATGACGAGTCCATGTGGTATGCTATCATTCTCTGATGTCTGAGTGCCAGAGTTTGTGTGACATTTTTGAAATTTTTTGTCTCACAAATAATTTGTTTGAAGAACTTATGCTTGCCTTCAAAACGCATGGTCCAGACATCTCTAAGTGGCCCATATGTCCTTATTAGTTGTGGATAATGTTCGATGTAGTGGTGTTTGGGACGCAAGACAAAATGAGGAAATACTTTTAAAAGCAAACCTCTGTGCTCTGAAATTTTAGCCCCAAGAAAATCAATAGTATCATCAGTAAATCTGAAGGATGTCGCCAGTTCTAGAATGTCTTTCAAAAGCATTAAAATCTCCCATGTTGCATCATTTTCTGGGATATCGAAGCCAATCATTAGTGGGAGAAGTCTTAAAAGTGCCCAATTTTCATGGCCGTTGCCCCCAATCGTGCCTCTTGAGGCAAATGTAGTTGGAATGACCTGAGGTTGATCGGTCTTGTCTATGAATTTGTATGGAAATTGTTTGATTGTTCTGTTCACATACTCAAGGGTGATGTACTTTTTGTTGATTAAATCATTGAGGCACAGTGCCATTTCAATTGGTATTACACCCTCCAAGAGATCATGCATGATGTCAGGTGGAAAGCCACTGACAGAGTGAAAATGATCAAGCTCATTTAAAACACACCTGCCTTTTACACCATACTGTTTTACCAAAATTTGGTCTTTTAAAACTTCCTCAACTTGCCTGTCATGATTAACCTTTGTCCTGGGTTCAAATCTTCCTGACAGTACGTCTTTCTGTTGAATTTCACTCTTTTTCACCATGCAAAAGCGGCAAGGGTGTTCCACGATGAAGCTCTCTTGAAATCCTGCCAAGGAATGAGCACCAAGATTGTCAGCAGATACATTGAGAACAGTTCCCTTAACACATTCCCCTAATTGCTCCAAAAAGACACCATGTGTCTCCAGAGTTTTGAGGTCTTGTACAAGAGGGTGAAGGACTTTCTCATATCCATATTGTTTTACTTCACTAGCCTTGCATAAAAGTGCCAGCTGAATTGCCTGAAGAGACGACCGGTGTTTAGATGGAAGATTAGCAAGAACCCAATAGACGCCGAACATCTTGTGTTTCTTTTTTGAAGTGCCAAGAGGATTAGCAATCTCAAATTCATCAGTGTACATGGTAAGCAAAATCCTAAATGTCCCTGCCACCAAAAAATCATTCTCACGATAGTTAGTGCTGTCTTTGCAAGAGTTGATCCCATTTGCATTTTCAAAAGGAGCAAGAACTTTCTCAAAAACATCAGTTCTGTTTAAAAGCACCTGTAGCATATTTAGAATTGGCACATAAGCAAATGATTGGGAGTCTTTCCCAAGTTTATATTCTGTTGGTACAACAATTGGAAACTCTTTCTGAAAATATGATGCTCTTTTACCAACTGTAGAGAGAGGCTCACCAGAATCAGTCATTTTCAAGATCAAATTATTTTCTGTGACAGCTTTCACAATGTCTCTCAAAACAGAAGAATTATCACTGACTCCATGTTGATCTAGAATCTGCTGTATGGCATTACACAAAAGGGGCTTTGACAGAAGAAAGATCTGGTTGATTCGTTGAATTACTTCCTGTACTGCTGAATCGGAGATATGCAGAATGGTTTGCATCTTAAGAAAGAGCAAGCCTAAATTACGTTCTAGTTGATTCTGCAAATGATCCAGATTTTGAGTCTGGTCGTCTTTTTCATTTTCGCCAAATTCAGTAGAATCCATTGACTCATGGTAAGACGTATTTTGAGCAACATCTTGTGGTAATTCTGCAGCTAAATTTTGAATTTCAACTGCAATGCTGGGTTCCTCTGACTGCTTAATTGGTGTTCCTTACATTTGTGAGCATTAAATGTAGAATAAATCCTGCTCTCAAAATTGCAGTCATTGAATGGGCACTGAACCTTTTCATTCCTTTTTAAATGCTGACGCAAGTGGGTGAAAAAACTCAGATTCTGTACAAGGTTCCTTAAATTCGCAGAGTGGACAGTGAAATATTAATTGAGATTCTTTTGATACACTTGTTTGTTCTCCATCGTGTTGGGAATGACTTCTTGTTAAGTGCACCTTCAATGCATTAAATGACTTGAAAGAACACAAACAGTCTGCATGAAGGCATGGAAATGGTGTAGTTCTGGCGTAGCTTCCATGTTTAATGCGATAATGCTTCAATAGCAGAGCTCTCTTTTCACAGGAAAAAAAACAGTACTTACATTTCCATTGCATGTCTCAAGTCATCTCACAAAACAAGCACTGCAAATGAAGAAAATAATATTAACATACACACTTCTAAATGTAAAGTTTTGCATTTACATTTACGAATCAATATGTAGTGTTCAAACATATGAAATACGGTAGGGCGATATGGCAAAATATGAAATCACAATTCTACTTCATGTTGGTTTTATTATTATGCATTATAGCCAAACAAATTTCCCCATTTAAAAAAGAAAATAAAAAATACTAACAAAGTAACAGCATATAAAATAGAAATATCATCTATACTATATAAGCAATTATAATAGAATAGCAGACATTTTAGACCAAAATGGATGAAGATTAAAAAAAAAAAAAAACGTAACCATTATTTTATCATTGTTAATAAATAAATAGGAACAAAGATACACATTACATAATATGCTAATTCAATAAAATACTACATAGGCTTGAGTGTATGCATTATAACTTTATTCTTATTAAAGTTACTCTATTATAAGTTCTTCACTGAGAACCTACTCACAAACAAAAAAAAAATAAATAATTAAAAAAATTCCTTGATTGAAAGCATGGACCTAACAATTAGAGACTTGCAATGCTAGACTCCTCATTTCGATTAACACAATCAAACACACTCCAATAATTTGATTAAAATAAAAACACATCCAATGTTCATGTGTAACACTAGTTAATTTAATATGATTATTACACGATTAATTATGTATACAAAGCAATTCAGACATTAAAAATAAGCCAATCAAGCACTGACTCACCTTTCCATGTGCTCTTCACCAGAAATAATGTTATTCCGTTTCCGTTTCAAATCGGCTCCACCTACTGGTAGCACCGCGCATGACAACTCGAACATTTTCAAAATACTTACTATTTTAAGTAGAGGGTAATTGAATATTTTGAGTTTATTAACTTTCCGTGCTAAAAAGTTGACCTTACTTTATTAAACTTAGTAAGGTCAATAAACTTATTCAAAATAAGTTAGATTCACTTAATTTTATTAGTAAGATCATCAGTTACATTTTACAGTGTATTATCATAAACGATTTTGTGCATCTCACAGTGCTTTTGAACTGTCTCTTGCATCACATATCATGCGCATGGCTTGTGTCAAATCTGCAGTTGTCACAACTTTCAAGGCAGCCAAAACAAATTCTGTGCATTGCCAGAAAAAAGGGGGTGCAGATGGAGGAAGTTGTGCTAAGCATCTTTCTCCGTGAATTACTGAAGAATCTCTGCACATTTTCATATAAATCTGTCTGAGTCAGTCCTGATCAACACAGATTTTATAGCTGATACAGTGTTTCATCTGTGAATGTTGACACCACAGGAAAATTCTGTGATACAACAGTCTGATAGGAAAAAACTTTCATAGAACCTATGTGTGCATTGGTTGAATTTAAAAACCAACTGTTTCTATCATTTCATGGCAAAAGGCTAGACTTGCTGAAAGAGTAGTTGTAGTAGACAGTGTTGATGTACTGATGAGCGTAGAGTGTTATCATATGATGTGTATTACATAGCATGGACATAGATTCCCTTCAATACATACATCATTGGGTGGTAAATGGTCCAGTCTCCATTCACTTTTCTCTGGTTTTGCCATCAGGATATGACAATTGGATGCCCATCATTACATCTATTGTACTATCTTAGGTATTATACTACATAATAATCTGTATTCTGACAAGGATTTCAGAGAATAATTAAATAGCTATGGGGTAAGAATCAGCAAGGATCTGGTCAAATGAGAAATACACTAGCATTGAAACGTTTGCGATCAGTAAGATTATTGAAAAATTATTTTAAATAAGTCACTTATGCTCACGAAGGCTACCTTTACTTGATCAAACAAAATAATAAAAGTAATATTGTGAAATTTAATTGCGATTTAAAATTTTCTTTGTTTTAATATATTTTTTAAATGATTCCTGTGATGGCAAAGCTGACTTTTCAGCAGCCATTACTTCAGTCTTCAGTGTCACATGATCCTTCAGAAATCATTCAGCATCAATATGCTGGTTCTGTGCTCAAGAAACATGTCTTCTAATTGTGTGCTTATTTATTCCATTACCATTGTTGAAAACAGTTGTGCTGCTTAATATTTACAGTGTGTGGATAATTATTTTGCAAGTTGATATTCTGGTCATTTTTTTTCCAAGCACATTTTACCAATTCCAAACCACCTCAGTCTTAAAAACTACTAATCATTTTGTATTTAATCATTTATAAGTGAATTATAATAGTTAACAAGGGCTGGAAGGGAAAAACAAAAAGCCTTATATTCAGGTGTGCATAATTATTAAGCAGGTTTTCTTTTATGGGTAAAATGTGCCAAAAAATAGATTTAATTCACACTGAAAAGTCAAAAATGATTAAATGTCTATGAGAAATATTAAAAACCAATGCAAACTGCACAATTAAATCATGACCAGTAGACAGCGAAATGCTCAGTGGGTCAGCAGAGTTAGAAAAAAACAACAAAATGGCCAACTATAAAAGAATTAAGAAATAAGGTGAAGAATTAGTCATGTTTGGTTCGATTAAAACAAACTGGTGTGATTGCTTTTTTAGTGTGGTTTGTTTGAGTAAGTATGAATGCTGCCATCCAAACCCTGGTGTGCACCAAACAAGCGGGCCGAGACCGCTTAAAAGATGGGACTCAGTCCGTTTCCAAATGAACTCTGCTGCGGTTCGAATTAAATATGAATGCAACATGGACCAAATACTTCTTAACAAACCAAAAATAGGAAGTGATGACAAGATGTGATGATATGCGACATGATTTGACATCACGGAACAAGTTGTTTATCCAAAACAAAATGAGCAGAGGGCAAACATGGAGCAATGAGGAGGTAGAGTGCCTTTTGGTAAAAATAAAATCATAAGTACATGCAATGAGCGCGCTTAGTCCAGCAGACGACATTTGGTGTATTCAACTTAAAGCGGCGCTCAGCAGGCCATTCGGTGAATGGGTACTGCGCAGCGCCGCTTTAAGTCGAGCACACCTTTTGTTTGGAGGGGGTGGGGGGGGGGTTGGTGCGTTCCATCACGAAATATACTTCATTCAACCCAACCATTTCAGGTTGTGAACATATCGCTATACCTTTAGGTTCGGTATCTTTAGGATCGCTGTCAAAAATGCCAGTGTGAACGCTAAACGGATGTATCGTTTTCTTTTTTGGTCCGGACCAAACGAACCAAGAGAACCGAACTACAAGTGTGAATGCACCCTTAGTCTCTAGTTCCACCATTTTAAATAACTGCAACCTACTCTGGAGTATCCAGCAGAAGACAAGGTGTCTCAGGGACTTTGCCAAGATAAAAAAAAAACAACCCCTAAAATACGACCCCCAGTGTTGCGAAATAGATTAAGACTGATTTTATAGGCTTTATAGACAGATAGGTTGAGAGTGACTCTTGAAGGACCAGCACCACATCCTCTTGTACCACTCTTTCAAGAATTTATCTTTAAGATTCTGGCAGTACATTTTGGCAGCTCATTTTTAGTCCATCTCCAACCCTGAAAGGTCCGTCTTGCTCATTGTTATAGACGCTCACCCCCTCACAACCGCCACTCTTGTCCAACTTGAACTGGTACTGATACCTCAGGAATCCCTCTCAACCTATCTGTTCGTGAAACATTTCCAAACAATCAGTCAACAATGGTCATGATTTAATTTCATAATTTCAATAGTAGTTTTTAAGATTGATGTGGTTTGGAATTGGTAAAATGTGCTCAGAAAAAAATAAAATAAAAATATGACCAGAATGTCTACTTGCATAATAATAAAAAAAAAAAGTGAAAGTGACATGACATACAGCCACACCCTTAGGGTTAGGAGTCAAACTCTCTAACCATTAGGCCACAACTTCCCCTCTGGAGTACAATTATGCACACATTATAATTATGCACACATTGTAGTTGCATGTTTAGTTGTTTATTCAACTATGAGCAATTTTGGCCCAGTCTCTTAAGTCTCTTAAAACATTTTTCCCCACAAATGGGTTTATTATATATATATGTTTTATGTATTTTAATAGTTTTATATTGCAAGTCTGGGACAAAGGTATTTTTTGTAGTTTGACCTTCATATAACATGTAGTTAGCTTCAGCCATTTGAAAACATGTTAATAACCTAAAATCCCATCACAATGCCACAGAACATCAGTTAAGATATATGTGATCATTATGTAGCAAGAACTACTTTCAGAGGGTAATGTTGTTGCCCCAGCTATCTTGGCCCCATTTTTACTGTGGTCTGTTTGATGATGGCCTACTAATAATCCCCATGTATGAATAAATGAGCAGTGTTTCCACTTCTCTGACTGATGAATGAGTATTCTTGCACACATTAAGTGCTGCAGTATGTAAAGTGGATTCAGAACATTTAAGAAGCTTATTTAATGTACAATGCTTTAGGTATTTGCTAAAATGCTTATAATTTCACAGTATTTCTTAATTCCCAAACAAAAATATAATGAGTAAAAAATGTTCTTCATTATTCAGAAAATAGGGATATAGACTTTCTAGTAGGGCTGGACCAGAATATTTTATTATTCGAATATTCGTTTGGTGGGTTGGCATTTGATTTTCATGGAACATGATCTTTACTTAATATTCTAATGATTTTTGGCATAAAAGAAAAATCGATAATTTTGACCCATACAATGTATTTTTGGCTATTGCTACAAATATACCTGTGCAACTTAAGACTGGTTTTGTGGTCCAGGGTCACATATAATCAACCTCTGGGACCTACTGTAAAATTACCTGAAGCTGAAGAAACACTCAAGTTATTCAAAAAATCATATTGCAATGATTTACAGCTTTAGTGCTTTTTGCATTCATATTCTTACCTTTTTTGGGTTCAGATTTCGGTCAAAGAAATATGGCGTCTATGTTCTGTTAACATCTCATCTCGATCTCCACAACCTCAATTGATCCAAGATGTCCATTCACCTGGCCATCAAACAGGACACTGTATAGTAATTAAAGAAAACACACAAGCAGCACAGTGCTTGCCTTTTGTTTGCGAGTGAACCGTAGAGGAAACCCATTATGCTGCCACCTTAATCTCTGGGTGCAAGAGGCCCGACAACAAAATCCCCACCACAGCTGAATGGTAATTCATCTCATTGACAGTCATCCCCGCTTTTTCCTGAAGGCATGCAGGAATGCTAAGTTTAGGCGGCAAAACATATCCAGAGCAGCTAATTTTCTCCACGGTAGTGAAATACATCACGCGGCAGTTCCTCTCAGAATGGATGACAGCTGTAGGTATTTAGAGACTGGCTGATGGATGGGGTACAGAGAGGAAGACTCTCATAACCTGCTCTTTATTTACTGCCGCTTGACTGACAGGGACGAGTATGAGCACGATAGGGTCTGGAGGAGAGGATGGGGATGGTTCAGGACATCTTGGGAGCAAAACTCCTTTCTGTCACTCAAGCTTGAATGCTCTGTTATCACCCATCAGTCAGAACACCGGTGGGAAGCCAAAGGGCTTCTGGTGTGGCTAGAAACCTGAAAGCTTTAAATGACATTTATATTGTAGGTTGTTACATTTTATGTATTGTGGATCATTCAAAATTTGCAAAATATTCGTAAGCCATTTTCAGATGAGAGGTGCCGCCAAATGAACCCTCGTTAGTGAAGATAAATGTGCTATTCATTTTAGTTTCTTGGAAGTTATCACCGTTTTAACTGAACTTTCATGTCTGGTTCAAAGATGCTAGCTTTTGCTCTGTTAATGTGGTGCATTTACTATTCAGCATGTACGTAAGCACTATCTGCTCCAGATCAAACCAATTTCACTCCAGGGGGTGAAGAAATATGTAAGTGATTTTTGACACTGCCCTCATTCAAGAGAAATACAGAGAGGTTGAAGTCTGAGGGGTGTGCTGAGGAGTCTTGCAGATTATTTTAAAATGCTGCCGTTCCATATTTTTACATGTGCAGTTCAAACAAGTCTCTTTTAGAGACTCCCTAAAAGCAAGGGCTAATGTTATGGCTTCTATAAAGATTTTATGTTACATCCCTTATAAATTATTTGGTAAAAAGGCAGGGCTCTTAATGAAAGTGAACCAAGATGTTTCAGTATTGGGTGGTAGATGAGATCTGTTCAGATGGTGATTGGTTTTACATGGAAGCATGATGCAGTTTCAGCATTTATTGATTAGTTTATTGCCAACCAAATTGGAAATGTTCCAATTATTGTTTTTTTGATAAACACTAGGGTTGTGAGGTAACTTGAAAGGATATTTGAAAATAATGAAAAGTTGCTTGTCATTCAGACCAATTGAATTTCTTTATTCTGTGGGAAAAATTTTATAATTAATTATTAAAAGTTTATTATTATTATCATTCCCACGGAATAAAGAAATTCAAATGGGTACGTAAACAATGAAATATATATATATAAACACAATGAAAGTTCGTCCAGTGTTGTTTTGCACCCTTACCTTGTAAGGACAAAACAGTTCTTTTTAAATCCTTTTATATCTTATTTTTGTATTATGTTCTACAGAAGAAAGACTTGGTTTTTGAATTACATAATGGTGAGTAAACGATGACATACTTTTCATTTTTGGGTGAATTATCCCTTTAACTATCAAATCATGATCTCTTTGGTTTACATGAAGAAACTGTGCCAGATTTCTTTTTTGACCACATCTATGTACCGTAGGGCTATTTGACACTTTTTTTGGTTTAAAGGATGCTTGATGTTAAGAACCTCTGGACTTTGTGAGACCTCTGAACATTATTGAGAATATCTGACATTTAACTACAGCCACATATACACTGCAAAGTTTTTGAAATTAATCTGAGTAAACTCAGCCGTGGATTCAGGAATTGATCTGCCGTGTACAGCACAACTCTCTCATCTACCCATAAATTAATTGCTGTCTAAATGCTATGTATATGACAATGTTCTTTAACAGACATCACCCGAGAAACATTTACTCTCAGAATTGTGCTAAAGAGTGAAAAGACCTAGCAGAAGTTTCCGAAAGGTTTGTGATGACATAGGAAAAAATTATCACTACATACCGGAAAGCCATGAACTCTTTCTTGCAAATTCCTGCTTGTCATTTATATTATTTTTACGCCAGGATCAATTTATCAAATAATATGCACAATTTTGTATAATACAAAAAAAAAAAAAAAAAAAGCACTGAGAAGCCCATTTTAAAGGTGTTATGACATGCATAAAATGCCACTACCACCTGACAGATATCACTGAAAAGGGTGTCGTGCGTAATCACACCTGTCTTTGTGACAGCCCAAGGCTCTGTAAACAGGAAAAAAATAAAATAAAAGGGAGTCAGGGGAGATTTATTTTTTTTTATCAGAAATGTTCTCTACCTGTCAATCATTGTGCACAGGGATGTTATGCACCTATGTTTCTTTTGCAGTACGTGGCTCACTTGGTGCTCTCTACAAGATAAGACAAAAGAAAAAAAAAGGTTCCTTGTACCTTTAGATGTGCTCGTTTTTGTTTAGCTTGCAAAAGGACCTGTATTCAAGTTCTGATGTAATATACACTCACTGGCCACTTTATTAGGTACACCTTGCTAGTACCGGGTTGGACCCCCTTTTGCCTTCAGAACTGCTTTAATTCTTTGTGGCATAGATTCAACAAGGTGTTGGAAACATTCCTCAGAGATTTTGGTCCATATTGACATGATAGCATCACGCAGTTGCTGCAGATTTGTCGGCTTCACATCCATGATGCGAACACATCTGTTCCACCACATCCCAAAGCTGCTCTATTTGATTGAGATCTGGGGACTGTGGAGGCTGTTTGAGTAAAGTGAACTCATTGTCATGTTCATGAAACCAGTCTGAGATGATTTGAGCTTTGTGACATGGTGCATTATCCTGCTGGAAGTATAGCCATCAGAAGATGGGTACACTGTAGTCATAAAGGGATGGACATGGTCAGCAACAATACTCAGGTAGGCTGTGGCATTTAAACGATGCTCAATTGGTAATAAGGGGCCCAAAGTGTGCCAAGAAAATATCCCCCACACCATTACACCTCCACCACCAGCCTGAACTGTTGAGACAAGGCAGAATGGATCCATGCTTTCATGTTCTTTATGCCAAATTCTGACTCTACCAACCTAACATCACAAAACAAAACTAAACACACCAGAAAACGCAACCCAATTTCCAATCTTCCATTGTCCAATTTTGGTGAGCCTGTGTGAATTGTAGCCTCCGTTTCCTGTTCTTAGATGACAGGGTGACACCCGGTGTGGTCTTCTGCTGCTGTAGCCCTACTGCTTCAGGGTTCGACGTGTTGTGCATTCAGAGACGATATTCTGCATACCTTGGCTGTAACGAGTGGTTATTTGAGTTACTGTTGCCTTTCTATCATCTCTAACCAGTCTGCCCATTCTCCTCTGACCTCTGACATCAACAAGGTATTTTCGTCCACACAGCTGCCTCTCACTGGATATTTTCTCTTTTTCGGACCATTCTCTGTAAACCCTAAGATGGTTATGCATGAAAATCCCAGTAGATCAGCAGTTTCTGAAATACTCAGACCAGCCCGTCCGGAACCAACAACCATTCCATGTTCAAAGTCATTTAAATCCCCTTTCTTCTCCATTCTGATGCTCGGTTTGAACTTCAGCAAGTCGTCTTCAGCACATCTAGATGTCTAAATGCATTGAGTTGCTGCCATGTTATTGGCTGATTTGCAATTTGTGTTACCAAGCAATTGAATAGGTGTACCTAATAAAGTGGCCGGTGAGTGTATATATACTTAAAAAAATAATAAAAAATAAGTATAGTTACAGCTAAACTTGACAGCTAGTGATTATCTTGCATTTCCTTCAACTGGAAAAGAGCAGCTTTGACATTTTGATGAACTTTTGTGTTCAATTAGGAAAAAGTTGAGTTTTGAGTGACATGAGGGTGGATAGTTTAACATTAAATCGAAGGTTAAATTCGAATGGACTGGCCAAAGGTAGACATTGCAGTATATGAATTCTATCACAGATTTTGAGACAAAAACCTTTACTAACAATAATTTTAACAACATGCATTACCATTCAAAAGTTTGGGGTTGGTAAGATGTTTTTGAAAGAAGTCTCTTTTGCTCGCCAAGGCTGCACATATTTGATCAAAAATGCATCTTTAGGTATTTCTTTAAAAAATCCCTTTGAACAGTAGTGTAATTATCAAGAATACGTTTTCTTTCTTTTCTTGGAAATTTAAAATCAGTCAAAGTTTAATTTAATATTTCATAATGTACATTAACAAATTAAACATTGCTGTTAATGTTTGACTAGCCATGCTATACTTTCATCTCAAATGCAGCTTTTAGAACAACCTTCTCTGTTTTGTCTTGTCCATAGTCCCCTTGTCTAACTTTGAGTCATAACCTCAGGTAAATATAACAGAATGATTATATTTAGTAGAGAACTACAGAAGTCATATTAATGCTGGTAAATCTTGCTCTCTCTAAGCTACTCTGCTGGGATCTGGAAGTGAATCTGGGATCCTCTCCAGTTGAGCGTTCCCTAGACATGAATGTTAAAAAGCTCCTATTATGAGAAATGACCCCTACTGCTCAGGAAATCTTCCTGGAACCTCTTAGAAAGACAAGATGATAGCTTTGTATGAATAAAGCTATTGGCTTTGACTCGCCATGGTGATAATGGCAATTGAATTCAGTTGCTCTTGTACTGCTCGATGGCAGTCATGCCTAGCTGGGCAATACATGGGGATGACACACAGGGAAGGTGTGTATAAATAGAAAGTCTTGGAAATCTGAATTGGAAGTGGGTTTACTGTGGAGATGAGAAAATCACAGAGACTTAGATGTTTGTGTTTGCAAGTTTTTGGTTTTTTTGACATTTTTTTCCTCTGCATGGCCAAGCAGGATCGAACAATATTTCAATCCCATAAAGAAAAACTGATCTTTCTAAAATATGACAAATAGATGAGGACTTGTCATGACATGCCTTTAACAAGTTGTTTATCATTTTGAATGCAAGTCACTCATATTAGATAATAAGGTATTATAAAGGCCAAACAAATATCTGATTCACAGAGTAAAAGATCAAAACCTTTCATCTTAATTTTAGTCAAATTTGCTTCAAAGACATGCTCTCAACGCAAAGGTTGCTCCAGAAAGTAGGCAACTAAGCAGTACCCAAAAATGATAATTGTCATCATTAACTGACCGTCATGTCATTCCAAACCTGTATGACTTTCTTTCCTCTGCAGAATACAAAAAGATGATGTTTTGAAGAACGTTTTGTAAGGATTCTGTGATCTAGTGTTGAGAAACAAAGCAAAGATGGTTGGAAAGATTGCATCGATTTGTGCTATTTATTAAATTGTGTGAGCGGATTTCTTGAAGTTGTGAAAAGCAAGAGCATGTAAAATGTCTCTCATGGCAAAACTCTGTAAATTCTGATAAATGACGGAAGAAATAACAATATTTAATGGGTGGGAATTGGGTGACCTGATGACCATGATAAAATACAATCAAGCCATGCGGCCTAGTGGTTAGTTCACTTGCTATTCTGAGGAGAAATCAGTAGATGTAGTTCGTTATTTAATATTTACCATTACAATAATACAGTGATGGGTCAGGATACTACATAGCCCACCTCAATTAAACTAAAGCTAAGAATGATTACAGGGACAAATGGTGTCATGACTGTAACTGGGACAGGGGACATGGACCGTAAAATTAAAACTGTCCCAATTTTATTGGACCATCTTGTCACCTTAGTCTCGTGTAGCCAAACTTTTGACTATCAACACATTATGATTCAGTTTTCAGCTTATTCTGGGCAAGAAAGAATCTGATTACCACTAAAAGCAACCAATCACAGAATGTTTTTTATGTGCTATTTAAAGATGGATTTAACTGGAATAGTTGAGAATTTTCACAATTTCTTTCCGTCCTGCACATGATTAGGTTGTTATCCTGTGAAACAAAACAAAACAAAACAAAAAATAAATAAAATAAGAAAAATTTAATCAATGATTAAATATTTAAAAGTAACAATGGACATGAAAAAGACATCAACTTATTAATCTGAAAAAATCTTCATAAAGCTAAGTTGCAAAAACTGCCATTATGATTTGAAGCTAATTATCTTGTTCAGATGAGAGATGAGGATGTCAAAGACAGTGATAGTTGACAAAGATAGTTGATAATATTAATGCTGCATTTCCAAGTAGGAATATATCTAGGAGTTTTGGTGGCTTGAGAAAGCATTTCCAATTCAATTTTTTGGGGTGTTTTTTTTTTTGTATGCAGTGGAAAGCCAGTACAAGCGCAACAACTTTGTGAGCATCAGCAACTACTGATTATTGTGTTTTGATTTTCTCATATACAGCGTTTTTTGAGTTACACCGCCATGGACCCTGTCCAGTGTTGCTGTGTTGTTGCTTACTGTCAGATTGAAATGGCTAATCTGCTCATAACTGTTTCACTATGCAGCTTTTCTGCTAAGACAACATTTTAAGGTCCCCATATGGTAGTCAACCAAAAAGGTCATCGTTATCATACAATAAGTACAATAAAGCATTCCAAGGCTACTGAAATCCGCAAAGCCTGATGGGAAAGTAGAAAAATCTAAACCCACACTCAGTGACACTGCTGGAGGAAATATGCTCTAGTTTTTTTTTTTTTTTTTTTTTGGTCCATTTTCTGAGTTCTCTTTTAAATGGTAATACATGAGAGAGACACAGAATGCTATCAGAACATGTCTTTTAACTGCATACCAACAGTGTTTGATTCTCTTTGGGCTTTATCTTCCCTTTTAACTGCTGCCAAACAACTAGAAACCCCAAGAGAGGGCCAGGCACGTCTGCCTCTGGCTCCAGATTTGGATACACACACTACACATTCTAGTAAGCTGTGAGTTGCTTCCCAGATATTAATGCATATAGCGCCATACATATCTGATATATTCTTTTTAGGGCTGTTGATTGGTTAATCAAAGCAATTATATGATGTTCTGATTGATTAATCAATTTAATCTGCAATTTGGAATGTGTAAACAAAGGCCTGGAAGAAAAACATTCTCCTTTTTGCCATTACATTTTTAAAAGAATAGTTCACCTAAAAATTAACATTTTGTCGTAATTTTCTCACCCTTCTGTCATTCCAAACCTCTATTACATTTTTTCTTCTGTGGAATGAAAATGTTTTGAAAAATACCCCAATGTGATTTTTTTATTTGATCTGTTTTTTTATTTTTATTTTGATTGATTGATTTGCCATATAATGAAAGTCAATGTGGTCCAAATCATAATCTTTTGATTCCATAATAGAAAGGAAAATGACATTAGGGCATATATATATATATATATATATATATATATATATATATATATATATATATATATATATATATATATATATATATATATATATTAATTAGGGCTTTCAGTCGATTAAAATTTTTAATCTAATTAATTACATGATGTGGTGATTAATTAATTGTGAACTAAATTTGGCTGTGAAAATATCCCCTAAAAAGATTATTTAATGCTATTATTGTGTTAAATGAGAAAGTATCAAGTAGTCAGTATCAAGTATCAAGTAGTCAGTGCAAATAGTAGCTTTAGAAATAAATATTTTATTTGACTCTACATAAAATTTATTACACACAAGTTTAGGCTACAATGGCCTAACAAAAACAATGCGACATAAAAGAAGATACTTTGAGAAACTTCTCAGTATTTTTTGTTCATCCAATGAAAGTCACTGCTAACCAAAACAGCTTGGTTATAAACAGTCTTCATAATACCTTATTTTATGTTGCGCAAAAGAAAGTCATTCAGGTTTGAAATGACATTAGGGAGAGTAAATGACGAAATTCTTTCTTTTTTTTTGGTGAACTATCCTTTTAATGTTTATGTATTTATTTTTTTTTAAATGAGAGATTAAAACTGCCAGCGGTTGGTGGTAAATTATTATGGTGGATTCATTCATTCAAATCGTTCAAGTGGCTGATTCATTCAGGAATTAAGTAAATGGCTCACTCTATGAATTTGCCTTTGAATAATTGGTTCACACGATTTGTTAAAAATGACGATTTATTCAGAAACTAAACACTGCTATGTTGCTAACAGATGCACAAAAGTTCTGTGGTGGCTTCATATGTAATATTTTCATTGGCAAAATTGAGCAAAAACACACAATATTGTTTTACACTATAACACACTATTAATTTCTTATTTACTGAACAGTTGTATAAAATAACCTTTGAAGGATTCAGATACAAACCCTCTAAGTGCCGTCTGAAATTTTCATTTCAGTTTAATGGCTTAGAAAAGGACCTATACATTGCCATTTAAGTGAAATTACTGTACCTAAGCTTAGGAGCCAGATAAAAATGCTAATTTTAGATGATAATTTCAGACAGCACTTAGAGGCTTTTGCATCTGAACTCTTGCTATTCGTGCAAACAGCACTCATGTGATATTACTCTTGCTGCTCGTGTGATTTATTATGAGATAAAAACTCATACAGGGGCGTTTTTGCCCCAATATCTTGAATTTTATCTTTTATGTTGAATTTGTCTTGGATTTTGCATTATGTTTGTCAACAGTCAACTGTAGGAAATGTAAGATGACTTACAGGTCTGGGGAAGGGCCAGTGCATTAATTGCGTTAAAAGGTTTTAATCGCGTTATTATATAATATATATTTATATTAAATCTATTTTTTTTTTTCAATTAAATTCTTTTCTTTTGAACTTTCTATTCACTAAAGATAATAAAAATTATCACTGTTTTCTTAAAAAAATATTAAGCAGCACAACTGTTTTTAACATTGATAATAATGAGAAATGTTTCTTGAGCACCAAATCAGCATATTAGAATGATCATGTGACACTGAAACTTTAGCTTTGTCATCACAGGAATAAACCACGTTTTAAAATAAACTGAAGTAGAAAAGTGTTATTTTAAATTGTTAGGATAGGACAATATTTGGCTGAGATACAACTATTTGAAAATCTGGAATCTGAGGGTACAAAAAAATCGAAATATTGAGAAAATCGCTTTTATAGTTGTCCAAATGAAGTTCTTAGCAATGCATATTACTAATCAAAAATTAAGTTTTGATATATTTACAGTAGGAAATTTTCAAAATATCTTCTTGGAACATGATATTTACTTAATATCCTAATGATTTTTGGCATAAAAGAAAAATCAACAATTTTGACCCATACAATGTATTTTTGGCTATTGCTACAAATATACCCCAGCGACTTAAGACTGGTTTTGTGGTCCAGGGTCACTTATTACCACTTTTATATCAGTGTAGCCTTGGTGAGCTTGTGAGACTTTACTGACCCCAAGCATCTGAACATTGTTTTTTCTAGTTTTTCTGTAGCTCATTTCCATAACTCCACTTTAATGAAGACAGAATCTATCATGCTGTCACCTTTCACTCCCGTCTCACACCTTGCCACACATTCTGAAAGGTAGATGCAGCAATAGCAGCAGTACTATTGGATCAGCTTGTTATTTTTTAGACCTGGTCTGTCAGTGCAAATACAAAACTATTTTCTTTGCAGCTGTATGCTAAACACTTTGTTCTTTTATAGCTGTAGTTATGGTTCACAATAGGCCATTTTGTATTTTTCTGTAATCTGCTTTATTTAGCATGCACTTTAAATCTGAATTGTGTAATTTTTTTCTATGTTAAAGTACTTCCTCCTATCCTGCCGTGATATGCAGGGACAACCATTTGTTGACTGCTGAAAAGTATCCACCACTATCAAAACATCATTTTTATTTTTTGAGCATCCCAAAGCTGACAGTAAATAAATCAACCAATACCATAAGATTTGGGGCAGGACTATCCATTTGTCCAACTAATAAAAAATAAGAACAGGTATTTTGGGGAAACCCATTTTTGTTTGATTTCATTAGTTTTGCAGAACTTTCACATCTAACATAGGGTATTCTTAGATGTTGCCTTCCAAGAACACAACAAAGCTTGACCAATCAAAGACAACCCCGACCACCTACATAGTCATGTAACATATGCTTCAACCGGTTCGTTTCGGTCTCTCAGAGCGTGACTTGCTGATCTCAAAACTGATTCATTTGCCACCGTGGGCCTGCAGTCTCCTCCACAATTACAGCTCTGCTCTCTGACAGTCGCTGCATACCACCCTCTAGGCATCTGACAACCTGCTTCCTCCCACACATACATTTATAGCCCTGTCACCAAAGAGCGTCATGCAATGAGGAATATGCTTTTCCTTGTTGCAGCACCAATTCCTGCCCTTTGTTATGCCATATTTCTTTATTCAACAGACTCTTTGCACACTCGAGAGATTAGGCTGGTGGAAGATGGTCACTTGATTGATGCTGCCGCACCCGTGAATCATGCTAATCTAGCACTGGCTTTACCAGTTTGCGGTTTCCACAAGATGAAGCTTTTATGCGCTTATCAAATGTCAGTCCTCTGTTACTTGATGTGTTTTTGTGGAGGCTTGAGGTTTCAAACTTATAAAATTAAGTGCAGAAAACTTGGCTTGTTAAAGGAAGAAACGAGAGGAGAGATGTAACGCTAAACATAATCCGCTCAAAACCTGACAAGACAGTTTACTTCTCTTCAGTATTTCATCCTGGAAATGATTTATTTTATCAAACACCTATATATTGATCTATGCCTCTAGTTATGTCTATATTTTTGATATCTGTCCATATTGAAAAGCAGATATACAGCTGAGAAATTGTTAAATCAATAAAGCAGAATAAGGTAAAAAGGCATGTACTGTGCAGTGCGGTCCAAAAGCCTTGAGCCAAATTAAATATCTGGGAATAAAAATGTAACTTAAAACTAGAAATAAACAGGAATGTATAACATTTATGGAAAAAAGTACAACAACTAAAGTAAATGCATGAGATTTTGCACTGTTCATGGGTCATAATTAAATATTGTGACATTGTTTCTCAAAAAGAGTTGTGGGACACCAAATGCAATACCATGTTTTTGAAAGAAGTCTGTTATGCTCATCAAGGCTGTATTTATATATTTTCAAAAATACAGTCAAAACAGTAATAATGTGTTATATTACAAATTAAAATTACTGCTTAATAATGTTTAAAATGTAATTAATTGTGGTGATGGCAAAACTGGATTATATGATGAATAGAAAGCTCAAAAGAGCATTTGTTTGAAATAGAAATCCTTTGTATCATTATATAGTAAATGTCTTTAATGTCATGTTAGATTAACTAAATGCGTCCTCATTGAACCAAAGTATTAATTTGTTTAAAAAAGTACTGACTCCAGCAGTAGTGTACTATACACTTTTTCAAATCAGCTTGACACTCAAACCGTTATGCTGATAATATAATTTGCATTAGGGAAAAATGCAAGGAAGTGTTCTCATACCCCACTATATATGCGTAGCATTATAACTCATTTTAGCCAAACAGAAACTTGAGAACTGAGGTTGAGAAGTTCCTGATAAGCAGCAGTATTTGACAGGGCTCTGCAAGGCTCTGGGTGTGCAGTCAGTTGGATCTGGTGATAGCAGCAGGCAGTGCAATAAATTTACTACAGTAGATAGAGGATTACTTCCACGAAGCCTTGGCCAATCACAGGCCTGTGTTGCTGAGTGTCTGTTACTTTTTGCCACCGATTTGGAACCAGTTTTCCTGCTTCTCTGATTATATTTAAGGTTAAAATGACATTGGGAAAGGGCTGTATGACTGCAGGTGAAAAGAAGAATGAATCGCTTGTACTCTGATTGTCAAAGTGCGTCTTCAGGCTCTTCATTCATTTTCCATTTCCTTTGGGGCACTGAAAGGCCATTACATTAGAGTTCATGTTCATCTAATTCTCCAAAATGGTAAACAAATTTTGCTATACAGAATTGAAAAACTGAAAAACTTGAGAATCAATTCTGGTTCAATGTTACCCCCAAAATTGCTTAAAAAAGGTTAGATAATAGAGGTATTAGAAATAGGACAGTCAATAATCACTTTTTTTTTCTTCTTCATATTTCTGATTTGTGTGAATGAAATTTGTATATGTGAGTATATACTACATGAAGACACCAGACAGAGGTACATTAATGCTCTTAAAATAAACAATCTATATTCCTCTTTCTTTAAAATGCACAGAAAATGCACACGCTTTATGGACTTATGTTCAAAGTTGTTTTTGCTGTTGGACTGCTGTTCTGTGATCGTCTTTTGACTGTGTGTTTCACTCGCTGGTGATATTTTATTCTTGAGCTTTGATGATAATTGAATTCGAGCATACAAAGAGTGCAAATGTCTTTAATGAAATGTCCCATCCAGATATGATTTATTAATAAATCACATTAGTTGTTAGATCTTTTTTTATTTTTTTAGTTTATGGATAAATACAGTAGGAGCATTTCTTTTTCCTTTTTTTTCTTTTCTTTTAATTAAATAGCATTAAACCGATTGAATGAACTACATGTTGACTTTGACAGCCCAAATTAGAAAGAAATATGTATTGGGGGTAGTGCAGTTTGCACTTTTTTTTATAAAGATGATGAGACCACTGTTATGAATTTTGAGAACTGTTATGAAGTTTCATTTTTGAGTGAAACATTCCTTTAAGCTTCTTTAAAGTGTGTCTTTGAGTATTGTGCTACTGAGCTCACATGAGTGAAGCTTTTACATTATGTTTGTAACAATGATCGGTTAAAACCAATCAAGGTGCTGGACGTGAATAATTTAGCATGATTTCAATTAAGTGAGTGCATTAAGTCAGGTAAGTTGGGCTGTGTAGTAGAATGAAATGATCTTCAATGAGAGCTTATTAGTTATGGATTATTACAGTGTCAAATCTTAGCATGTTCTTGTATCAGACTGACAAGAACTATTTGTACTCTATCTTTCTAGAATAAAAGTCTTTTTTAATCATCTGAAATGTGCTGCAACTTAAGCCCAAAGTACTTAGTCCACGCAGACACAAAAATTGGCCAGTGCATGTACAACAGTGGACGCTCAAGGTGAATGTTGAGACATAAGAGCCCACTAGGTGGGAGTGCGCATGTGTTGAACTTCTCCATCCGCACTTATACTTGGTGGAGTACATTACATTACATTTACATTTAATCATTTAGCAGACGCTTTTATCCAAAGCGACTTACAAATGAGAACAGTAGAAACAATCAGATCAACGAGAAAACAACAACGGTATACAAGTGCTATGACAAGTCTCAGTTAGTCTAGTACAGAACATGTAGCCAGGGTTTTTTTTTTTTTTTTTTTGCATATGAAAAAGAAAAAAAGGTAAGTACTAATATTAGTTAGTTAAGTGCAGGCGAAAAAGATGAGTCTTTAGATGTTTTTTGAAAATGAGTAAAGACTCAGCTGTTCGAATTGAGATCGGAAGGTCATTCCACCAGCTGGGAGCAGTCCAGGAAAAAGTCCGTGAGAGTGATTTTGAACCTCTTTGGGATGGCAACACAAGGCGTCGTTCACTTGCAGAGCGCAAACTTCTGGAGGGTGCATAAGATTGAACTAGTGAGTTTAGGTAAGTTGGCGCCGTGCCAGTGGTCGTTTTGTAGGCAAGCATCAGTACCTTGAATTTGATGCGAGCGGCTACTGGTAGCCAGTGTAACCTGATGAGGAGAGGAGTAGTACATGGGCTGTTTTCGGCTCATTGAAGACAACCCTCGCTGCTGCATTCTGGATCAGTTGCAGAGGCTTGATAGTACATGCAGGAAGGCCCGCCAGGAGAGCATTGCAATAGTCCAGTCTGGAGAGAACAAGAGCTTGGACAAGAAGTTGGGTGGATTGCTCTGACAGGAAGGGTCTAATCTTCCTAATGTTGAATAAGGCAAATCTACAGGACCGGGTCGTTGTAGCAATATGGTCTGTGAAGCTTAACTGATGATCCATCACAACTCCTAGGTTTCTGGCTGTCCTGGAAGGAGTTATGGTTGACGAACCCAGCTGTATAGAGAAGTTGTGATGAAACGATGGGTTAGCTGGAATCACCAGCAGTTCAGTCTTAGTAAGGTTGAGCTGAAGTTGATGGTCATTCATCCAGTTAGAAATGTCACTCAGACAGGCTGAAATGCGAGCAACTACCGTCGGGTCATCTGGTTGGAATGAGAAGTAGAGTTGAGTGTCATCAGCATAGCAGTGATAGGAAAAGCCATGCTTCTGAATGACAGATCCTAATGACGTCATGTAGATGGAGAAGAGAAGCGGTCCAAGTACTGAGCCTTGAGGAACCCCAGTAGCAAGTTGTTGTGACTTAGAAACTTCACCCCTCCAAGACACCATGAAGGATCTATCAGACAGGTAGGAGTTAAGCAACTGGAGTGCAGTTCCAGAGATGCCCATCTTTCTGAGGGTGGATAGGAGAATCTGGTGATTAACAGTGTCAAAAGCAGCAGACAGGTCCAGCAAAATGAGCACTGAGGATTTTGAAGCTGCTCTTGCCAGTCGCAGGGCTTCAGTAACCGAGAGCAGGGCAGTCTCAGTTGAGTGGGCACTTTTGAAGCCAGATTGGTTGCGGTCCAGGAGGTTGTTCTGTACAAGAAACATAGAGAGCTGGTTGAACACAGCTCGTTCGAGTGTCTTTGCAATGAATGGAAGAAGGGATACCGGTCTGTAGTTTTCTAGAAGTGCTGGATTTAGAGATGGTTTCTTCAGCAGTGGGCTTACCCGAGCCTGCTTAAATGCTGAGGGAAATGTTCCAGAGTGAAGAGAGGAGTTGATAATGTGAGTAAGTGAAGGTATGACTGAAGAAGAAATCGCTTGAAGGAGGTGAGTGGGGATCGGATCCAGTGGGCAAGTAGTAGGATGACTGGAGAGGATAAGTTTGGAAACGTCCGTCTCTGAGAGTGGAGAGAAGGAGGAGAACGAGTGAGCATTAGTCGTTGTGAAGTTATCCTCAGTCTGCAGTGTGGAGAATTGGTCACTGATGTTTCTTGTCTTATTTGTGAAGAAAACTGCAAAGTCATCAGCTGTAAGAGTCGATTGAGGAGGAGGTGGAGGCGGATTAAGAAGAGAAGAGAAGGTTTTGAAGAGTGTCCGAGCGTCACAACAGTTGTTAATCTTGTCGTGGTAGTATGATGTTTTAGCAGTGAAGACGTTTGCAGAGAAGGAAGAGAGGAGAGACTGATACACACTGAGGTCGGTAGAGTTTCTTGATTTAAGCCATTTCCTCTCTGCAGCCCTGAGTTTAGAGCGATGTTCACGGAGTACATCGGACAGCCAAGGGGCAGATGGGGTGGTGCGTGCTGGTCTAGACGACAGTGGGCAAAAGTTGTCCAAGCAAGAGGTCAGAGTGGAACAAAAAGTGTCCGTAGCACTGTTCGTGTCCAGAGCTGAAAACTGCGAGAGTGAAGGAAGTGATAGTAGCACGTCCAACTCCTCCAAGAAGTTTCCCAATTGACCTGGGGGACGATAAATGACCACAAAGTGGATTTTAACAGGGTGGGTTACAGTAACAGCATGTGATTCAAATGAACCGTGACCTGTAGGTGGTGGTTGAAGATCAAATTTCCAATCTTTCGATATAAGGAGGCCAGTACCTCCACCCCTCCCAGTCGTACGAGGGGTGTGGGAACAAGTGAAATGAGTGGAGAGGGCTGCGGGAGTGGCAGTGTCCTCAGGTTTGATCCAGGTCTCAGTCAGTGCCATGAGGCTGAGACCAGAATGAGTAGCAATGGAAGAAATGAAGTCTGCTTTGTTAACAGCGGACTGGCAGTTCCAGAGACCAACTGGAATAGAGAGCGTTGGAGTAGAGGTCAGAGGGACAGGCCTTAGATTTGTCAGGCAGGCCTTCCTTTGACGTACATAGCGTGCTCTCCGAGTGTTAGTAGTGATAGTAGAGATCTGAAAGCACATAGTGAATACAAGTGTCCAAAATAAGTATTTGAGGACGAGCTGTACAAAAAATGAAGGCGAGAAAAGCAATACTCAAGCGCCCTGTCGGTGTCCTTGCTCGGTGGAGTCGCGCAGGTAGAGTCGATGGTCTTTACACTCGTCGGTCTTCACACGAGGAGGCTTCACACGAGGGCTGCCGCGACCGCTGCCGCGGTGACACCTACCACTTATATATTTGCCTGATTACCTGTGATTGAAGTCAGCTTGTCACGCCTCCCTATTTAGAAGACCGAAACTGTCCAGTCCCGCGATAGGCAAACGCAAAACCAAACGCCACAATTCACACGTATTTACCAGGGTCAGACAATAGCCCACCCTACGGCTTCAGTGCGTTTGAGGCCGTAACGGCTTGAGGGGGCCGTGCGTGTTCGTAATGTGGGTCACAGACGAAATGTTACCATGTACAATCCACATGAGAACCGCCGACTATCATCGAGATTTGGAGCTGAGCCCATCTCACCCAGCAATAAACCAGAGCTGAGCTGTGCAAAAAAACACCCTGGAGATTTTGAGATACGGCAAACCACAAATAACATCATGACAGACGCTCAGAGTCCTCTGTTGTATAAACAAAGATGGAGGAGCTACTTTAAAAATGTGTTCATCTCCAAAATGACAAATGACACTGACTGAACTCTGACTCGATCCACAACAAAACATAACCAAACGTAACCGCAGTCTGATTATTGTAGTTCTTTTTAATGTGACTTTGGTTACATGTGTAGCGTACATGTTTTTCTTATGCCTAACATCAAACAACACACAATTAGACATCAAATATTTGGATTTCTGCAGTGTACTGTACTGTAACATTGTTGTGGCCAGTTGTTTGTATTTAATAAGTTATGAATGTAACATTATCCCACTGGATTAAGTTTTGCTGACAAAACAAGAATGGTATTTGTTAGTTTGGAAGTTAAAATAAGTAGAAAATGACAGAAAAATCTGTACTGTTTCACACTACACGCAGCATCGCTTACAGCAAAAAGTGTTTATGAATTTATAGCTTAAATTACGTTTTCTTATTAAATAAAACAACTTTATATGATAAATATAAACTTGCAAAAATATAATGCATATATTTTCAAAATATGTAAAAGCCTAACTTTAAATAATAATAATAAAAAAATTATATTATTTTCATCATGCTTTCATGCATAGGCAGAGGGGGAACCAACTCCAGGGTAAGGCTAAAAGCAGACAAATCTATTAAATACAAACATCATAAACTTGTCTTTTTAGGCAAGAACCAGACATGGGTGTCATGTAAAATATGTTTAATGGGACGTATTTAATGTGATTACCATTTAATTAAAACATTAGAAATTGATAACGTTTCCTTCCCACGGTTATTCAAACGGCGAAAAAAAATATGTACAGAAATTACATTATCACTAACTTTGATCTATTGCACTCTCAAAAACCATAATAGATTTAATTTGTGCAGGGGCATTTTTGTCCAATTTAGTGGCAATTTAGCTTAGAGAGCCTATTGTGTGTGTAAGTTACTAAATATTAACTTCTTGTTTATTCAAACGCAGTATAAAATCATTACATTTGCAGTTGTGCTGATATTTGGGGGAAAACCAGCACTCTTTGTGTGATATTGCTACACTATATGGTATATAAAAGAAGAAAAAAATCATACAGGGGAGGGGAATTTTACCCCCATATCTTGCTATCACGCAGCAAAACGTGCAGTCTAAATGCACATTACTTTTAAATGATGAATACAATTTTCTTTTTTTCAAAAATATGCAAAAATCATCATTTTAAATGACACAAATAAAACAATACATATATTTTAAGAAATATGTAAAAAATCTGACTTAAAATTAAAAATACTGTATAAACTGGTATAAATATATATTATATAAATACAGATTTATATAATATAATTTTTTATCAATGCTAAAAATGCTAACAATGCAAAACCATATTTTAAATGACAAATACAAACGTGTGTATTATATATGTATATATATATATATATATATATATATATATATATATATACACACACACACAAACACAAAATAAAAATGTAAAATCTAACTTTAAATGAAAAAAAAAAAAGAAATGTATATAAAATGTTGGCAAGTAAAAAATTGACTAGGTCAGCAGACTCTCTCAAAACCTTATTGTTGAGCCTCGAGTTCCTTTCTCTCTCTCTCTCTCCCCCTCTCTCTCTCTCTCTCTCTCTCTCTCGTTTTTGTATTTTGGTTACGTATCACCATTTTAAGACTGTTTCTCTCCAAACCTGTGTATAAGACATGTGAAGTGTGATGGATGTATTCCCTGGGACTGCATACTTGAAACTGAAGAACTCTGATTAAAAAGACATTTACCGATCGTCCATCGTCAGCACAGGATCCGCTCCAAATTCAGCGAAGTGAGTGAAGCCAAGAAAATAATCATTTCAGACGAGCTAAATGAAAGATTGATGCTGGGAAGTGTTTATGTCTGAGTCGTCACGGATGAACAGCCACAGGAAACAGAGAAAAAAGACACTGGCTTCTCAGACAGGTACAAAAAGGGCCATGAAACATGAGGTTATTGTTTCAAACCTCTGCTAAAGCTGACTTCTTACCAGTTGATGAAGGATATTTCAATTTCATAAACAACACAAGACAATATTTCATAATTTTGTGCTAATATGATTGCTTCAGCAGACAAATGCTTTTCAGCGGGGGTGATATCAGGATATTGGACTCGTGATCACGTTTCCTCTCCCATGGCTAATGTACTTCTGATACAGTGTGTGCTAGTAATTACAGGCTCTTCAGCACTGAGACGAGTGTCCCACAAATAATCACTCATCCCGCAGCATAAACATTTCAATCCAGCATAATCACAGGATCTTTTAACTCACTCGGATGAATTGCTAATTCACAAATTCACTTCACAGCTGTTCACGATGGTATGAGGTGGAGAGGAGAACTTCAGAAGTTCACATTAAAACTTTGAAACAAATTCTAAGTTTACATCTCGTAATTCTATCATTTCTTATAATAATAAAAAAACATACCGTAATTCTGACTTTCTTTCTCACAAATAAAACTAATTCATCATCTCATAATTCTGGCTTTTTTCCCCAGAAGTCTAAGTTTACATCTCATAATTCTGACGTTTTTCTCCTCAGAATTCTATTCTGACTTTTTTCCCCCCAGAATTCTAAATTTACGTCTCGTAATTCAGGTTTTTTTTTTTTTCAGAATTCTAAGTTTACGTCTCATAATTCTGATGTTTTTCCCCTCAGAATTCTAAGTTTATGTCTCATAATTCTGGATTTTTTCTCAGAATTCTATTATGACTTTTTTCCCCCAGAATTCTAAATTTACGTCTCGTAATTCTGACTTTTTTTTCTCAGAATTCTAAGTTTACGTCTCATAATTCTGACGTTTTTCCCCTCAGAATTCTAAGTTTACGTCTCATAATTCTGATGTTTTTTCCCTCAGAATTCTAAGTTTACGTCTCATAATTCTGATGTTTTTCCCCTCAGAATTCTAAGTTTACGTCTCATAATTCTAGCTTTTTTCTCAGAATTCTATTCTGACTTTTTTTTCCCCAGAATTCTAAATTTACGTCTCGTAATTCTGATTTTTCTTCTTCTCAGAATTCTAAGTTTATGTCTCGTAATTCTGATTTTTTTTTTCTCAGAATTCTAAGTTTACATCTCGTGAATCTGACTTTTTTTTTCTCAGAATTCTTGGTTTACATCTCATAATTCTGACTTTTTTTTCTCAGAAGTCTAAGTTTACATCTCGTAATTCTGGCTTTTTTTCTCAGAAGTGTAAGGTTACATCTTGTAATTCTGGCTTTTTTCTCATATTTTTTATTTTATTTCATTTTTTATTTTTTTTTGCCACGGAATAAAAAAAAATGTCATTGCAAGTTTAAATCTAAAAATTATGGCTTTTCTTCTCAGAGTTTATATCTTGCAATTCTGTTTTTTTTTCTCTCAGAATTGCGAAGTTGTTCAAATGATGAGATATAAATTCAGAATTGTGAGATAAAAAGTTGCAATTACCTTTAAACCAGGGCATTATGGTCATTCTGACTCTGACAACCAGACTGCGAGGTTCTACCCAATATATGATCATAACCAATAACAGAAATCAAAACAACATAAAACTTTGCAAAAAAATAATGCAATTACTGCAATTTAAACAACAATACTTTTGTACTTTTACATTTAAGTAAGAAAATAAATAAATAAATAAATATTAGGGGTGTAACAGTACACAAACATGATGTTCAGTACAAATGTAAACAACAGTCCTGGCACAGATTTTCTGGACGCTGTTGTGCAGATAATACACGCTTTATGTTTCACCACCACCAAGCGAATTATATGGTTTGGAACAACTGCATATAAGGATTTATTTCTCATCTCACTGTTGGTTCCACCACGTGTTTGGACTCAGTTGGCCTAAACCCTGCTGAGCTTAAGCAAAGTTGCTCAAACTCACAGAACACCCAGTGATTTTAATAAAAACACATTACATTTGTGTAAAACACTATTTAATGGCACAATCAAAATGTCTAAAGGCGGTTACAGTTTCACCACATTTATGTGATGACTTTGCTGCTCATTGTGCCGACCACCCAAAAATCTAATCACGCTGTTGTTTGCCTATAAATGCAGCGGCCTGTGAATTCCCAGTGTCAAATGCCTATGGATATGAGCCATCATATCGCCACCAGAAAAACACAAATTTAATCATCTCCCAATTCCTGTTTGCTAAGCCTTAAATCATCCGAGCAACGGGTCGCCCTTGCTTCGGGCCTCTGCCGGTGCCATGCGTCCTGCTAAAGTCATCATGCCGTTTGAAGCAGGAGCTCCACTGTAAATACAGTCCCTTTGCATTTTACCTTTGAGACCTACTTACTTGAAATTGTCGTCTTCCACGAACTTCTGAAGCTCCTCGATGTAGCGAACAGACATCAAGTACTTCTGCACATGCCGGAGGGTCACGAGGTGATCTGTGAGGAGGATGTCGAGGGTCAGATGTGTGCATGTATATACTGTATACACACGTGTAACTGAAATCTCCCTACAGATTTCACAACTAAATATCCAGCGAAGCTGAATAAGAGATAATGAACTGACCGTATGTGCAGGACATCTGGAGGTCAGAGATCACCCGCAGGATGTTGTTCATCTGATTGGTTCTCTGCTGGGTCTCAATGATGCTGTCAGATGCAGGATAGGCCGAGTCAATGTAAATCATGTCCAGCAGGTAGATCCCTGTGAATTAGAAATGAAAGAGAGAGGGACTGTAAGTATTAATGTTATTTATGGATTCACTGATATGGACATTTAGGCTGATATGATAGTAATAATTTAATGACCCAGGATGATGTATCATTAAGAAAAGATTTCTTCAGCTGACTGTACATTATCTGGCTTATTTTCTGGCTACTATTATTTAAATAATTTACATAAAATAAATGTTTTTAATAATTTATTTGAAATTGTTTAAATTTAAATGAATTTATATTATTTAAATATTAAATAAATACATACATATATTTAAATAATTTATTTGAATTTATTTAATTTAATCTATTTAATTTCAATAAATAAACAAATTTTATTCATTTAGACTTAATGTGTTTCAGTACTCAGAGCACTACTACATGTTGATATCTGTACAGACATCTGATAATACAGCAGAAATACTCTATTAACTCTATCGAATAAATAGATTGAGATAAAGCACATCCACACACAGTAACAATGCATTACCTCAGTCAAGCTGGGATACACATGATAAGTACTGACTAACAAGATCCAGATTTGTACTGCAGGAACAAGTGGACACTATTGACCTTAAATTATCCCGGAATGCATCTTGATTTAGAGGCGAGGCAGAAATTACATATCTGCATGGCATTTACAATTAGATGTTTTCTAATCTTCTATTGGATATCAGCAAGTTGGTCAAAGAGTAAAAGTATCTGATAAGACAAGAATCGCTCAAGTGAAGATCTGAGGCAGTCATGCTTGGGTCGTAAATAACACGACCCAGGTGTATCTTTAACAGCAGGGTGTTTGTAATGAAGATATACTACTACAGTACACTACATGTTCATACTCCTGCAGTATATTTGTAAAGCACACACACTTCAGTATGAACTGAACACACTGATCTCTTAAAGAAACTCTCCAAACAAAAAAAAAAAAGTAAAATCTGTCATCATGTACTGACCCTTCATGTTGTTCCAAACCTGTGTGACTTTCTTTTTTGTGTGAAACACAAAATTAGATCTTAGACAAAGTCTAAGTCTAAGCTCTGAGTTGGATTCATATCGCCAAACTCCAAGCTCCAAAAAAAAAGAAAAAGAAAAAAAAAAAGCAACATAAAAGCAGTTTGGGAAACCGAATCATCCACCATCTACTTTTTGTTGCATGCAAAAGAGCATCTCAAACATATAGGAGCCCATTTCTGCCACATGAGAAATAAAAGTTGTATTTAATAATGTATATCATAATTACACTGAAAAAAAATGGTGCAGAAACAATTTCACTCTGAACTGCTAGTAAATTTCACAAATTATAATTACAAAGAAGCGTCAAGTAACAATAAATTCAAAATTTTTTTTTTGAAGTAGAAAACTGAAATAGTATTTTTTTTTGTGTAAAATGTACTCATATAAACATTGTTTTATTTACCACTTCGATAAAACATTTTTTTTTTTTACAGTGTACGACAATTTTTTTTGAAATTAGTCAGAATTATGAGATTAACATTGAAATGATTAAATTATAAGATATAAATAAGACATTAAAAGTTATTATTTTGGCATTATTTTTAAGTGGAAATTTTTATAATTCTGATATACTAATATGTTAACACTAATTTATGTCATAATTATGGCTTTTCATCTCATAATTTACATTTTTTATATTATAATTATGGCTATTTAATCTCCTAATTTTGATTTATTTCATAATTAATTTTTTTTTTCATCTCATAATTATGATCTACAAAAGCATGTTTTTAGGACATTCTGTCTATAGTATCTATAGCAATTCTATGTTTTCATGGAACATAACACAGGACATGTACAGTAGGTGAGTATATGATGATGAAATGTTAATTTTTGTTTGAATTACTCCTTTAACTAGATTAACTTCCATGATGAACAAACTATTAAACTCGAAAGACAAACTACTGAGAGTTAATGAGAAGCACTGGAGTGACTGAAGAAGTTCAGCTGTGGAAAGAATGAAAAATCGGTTTCCACCCAAACAGCTGTGGTCTCTGGAGAGTGAGAGCAGATGTTCAAGGCATCACAAAGCATGTGGCATCACTGTGGAGGAGATGGCATGGGATCATGCAAACCATTTGATGGGATTCAGTAATGCACACACGCATAGAGTCGGGACCCCGCACAGCAATGGTGTTTCTTATGCCAGCATACACAGATTTGTTAAGATAAAAAGTAACCAAGGAACCAGCCAATGAATGTACCAAAGAACCAACCAACAAATGAACCAAAAACAAACCAACAAAATGAACCAAAGAACCAACCAATGAACCAATCAGACAATGAACCAATCAGACAATGAACCAAAAAACAAACGAACCAAAAAACAAATGAACCAATGAACCAACCAATAAATGAACCAAAAGAACCAACCAATGAACCAACCAGCCAATGAAACAAAGAACCAACCAACAAACCAATCAGCCAATAAACCAACCAACAAATGAACCAAAAAAAAAACAAAAACAAATACACCAAATAACCAACAAACAAACACATGAACCAAAGAACCAACCAGTGAACCAAACACCCAACCAACCAACCTACCAACAAATGAACCAAAGAACCAACCAACCAACAAATGAACCAAAGAACCAATCAATGAACTAACCAACAACTGAACCAACCAACAAATGAACCAAAAAACAACAAAAATGAACCATAGAACCAATCAATGAACCAATCAGCCAATGAATCAACCAACAAATGAACCAAAGAACCAAACAACGAACCAACCAACAAATGAACCAACAAACGAACCAAAGAACCAATCAATGAACAAACCAACAAATGAACCAAAAAACAAATGAACCAAAGAACCAACCTATGAACCAATCAGCCAATGAATCAACCAACTAATGAACCAAAGAACCAGCCAATGAACCATAGAACCAACCAACGAACCAATCAGCCTATAAACCAACCAAATGAACCAAAAAAAAAAACAAATGAACCAAATAACTAATCAACCAACCAAAAAAATGAACCAAACAACCAACCAATGACCCAAACACCCAATGAATGAACCAACAATTGAACCAAAGAACCAACCAACAAATGAACCAAAAAACCTATCAATGAACCAACCAACAAATGAACAAAAAAAAAAAAAAAAACGAAAACAAACAAACAAATGAACCAAAGAACCAACCAATGAACCAATCAGCAATTGAATCAACCAACAAATGAACCAAAGAACTGAACAACGAACCAACCAACAAATGAACTAAAGAACCAATGAACCAACCAACAAATGAACCAAAAAAACAAACAAAAAACAAAACAAAAACAAATGAACCAAAGAACCAACCAACAAACCAATCAGCCAATATATCAACCAACTAATGAACCAAAGAACCAACCAACAAATGAACCAAAGAACCATCCAACGAACCAACCAGCCAATGAACCAAATGACAAATGAACCAATGAACCATCCAAACAACCAACCAACAAATTAACCAAAGAACCAATCAATGAACCAGCCAACAAACCAACCAACAAATGAACCAAAAAAAACATAGAATGAACCAATGAACGAACCAACAAATAAACCAACTAAATGATTGAACCAACCAACCAACCAAGCAATCTACCTGCCTACAATCTATCTATCTTGATTATACCTAATATATATCTAAATATATATATGACTAATTTTCTCAGTCCTGCATTTGTAAATAACATTTGCGTAAATATTACATCTAGGAACAGTAAAGAGTTTTCTTTGGACAGTCTTAGATGTGAATAAACATAAGGAAAGTTTATCTGATTCATTCAAAGGGGAAAAAGTGGCTGGTATTCTAGCAAATAAATGTTTCAATGAAAACCACATGGCTTGATTCATACTGAGAGAGGAAGTCCTCACAATCGAATAAAAGCATAAATCAGACTAATATATAAAACAAGGCAAAAATCCTGCTCGTAACTTTGCAGTCAAACAGTGGTGCCCTGCTAGTGATTAGAGGAGCATTATTTGAGCAAATGACCCGGAGGGTTGGTTTAATACGTCAGCTTATTTATGGTGCTCTGGATAAACTGCTCCAGGCTGCTTGTCCTCACCAAAACAGATGGAGATGTTCATCTAAATAATCACGCGTTTTTGTGCTGTAAACAAAACACATATTTAAATAAATGGCCCATAGCAGCGGCACAGCATGACGGATTCTATTAAATCATGCATTCATTTGAGCCAGAGACCACGAGAGGTGATGTGTTACGAAGAATAAAATTATAATCACAGACAGAAGGCAACATTACCCAGAGTAAAGACATACTTTTAATGATTAATAGATAGATAGACAGATAGATAGATAGACAGACAGACAGATATACAGATATACTGAAAACACACAGAAAGAACAATAGATACAGAGACAGACAGACAGAGACAGAGAGACAGAAAGATAGATATATAGACAGATAAAAATATATACACAGACATAAAGAGAAACAGATACATAAAGGTAGATAGATAGATAGATAGATAGATAGATAGATAGATAGATAGATAGATAGAGCCACATTTTATATATAATATCTGCTTTGCCTTTAAGTGAAGCAGATATTTTCAGCTAGTCCAAACACAGCATTAATACACCAGAAACTTAACTGAAGTAGATCAGTTGTGAACACAACATCTCCACGCATCCAGTTTAGTCCCACACAGTACTGTACAACCAGCCTTGACACAATCTGACTCACTCTATGGCTTTATCCACATGATGACATCAGCGCTCAACGCGACAATCAACATCTCTGCCATCGTATTACCAGAGCCGGTCTGTTTCCAAGCACAAAGTCATGAAAATCTTGCAACACATCATTTCCTATTTCCTTTTTCTTTCAGGGTGTTATCAGCAGGTTTTGTGAGATTCACCTGAACGCTTGAGCTAAATATAAAGACGGAAACTCAGTTTGACAGCATCGGATGAAGGTTGTGGGAAGGTATAGACATGTTGCATAAGCGATTACAAACATCAAATTGGAGTTTACTACTAGCCTTCTGCCTGGGGTATGTGTTTTGTTTAAGGTCATCTTTTGTTTTCCAGAAAAACCTGATGAAGGACTCACTGATGAGATATTCAGACTAAACAGGATCAGGGTAAAGCTCTCCTGTGCCCTTAAAAGGCAACAGTGTGGCATCTTACATAACAGTGTCTCAAAGCACATGGTGAAAACCCGACGGATCGAACAGTACATCATCGTTCCTTCCTTCTATTGCACCATTCACCATAGACAGCACAGCTCTGCATCATGTGTTGTTCTTATTACACAATCAAAGATGTTTGCCCAAAGAGACTGTGAAAATGTGCTGAAGCGAAGTTCACAAAGTTGTGATTTGCTTCCAAGGCTGATCGTCCAACACAAACCTGGTCTTTGCACATGCAACAAGCTCTGGTTTTGTTTCTCAGCTGTGAGAAATTGTCTTTTGACTGATGTGTTTTAGAGCTACACGTCTGCACCAGTGACTATCTTGGACAAAAATGATGTCCTTCAAGTCTGGCTTGGAATGTTCCTCCTTACTCTGAGCATAATAATATACTCACTGACTATTTGTGATGTTTAATCATACATGCATATGACAAATAAATAAAATATCAAACTGTTAATTGCAATTATTCATGACTATTAATCATCAGCAAAATTCAGTCCTTCAAACCAACACTGAAAACCACTGAAATACATTGACCACTGATATTGAATATTGTTTGAAAGTAAATCCAAATGTAGCAGTGTAGTAACTTTGTACCTCATTTACCTACAAAGGTCACATACTAGTGCATTAAAGGTATTAATACACACCTTTTAGGAATAAATAACATACAATGTTTTTCTTTTGAGGGCACTGCCACAAAAAAAGGTACGATTTGTTCATTTTGAACCCTGTTTTGGAAGGAACAGTACCTTTTAAAACACTGAATCACACACAGTTTTAGATGAGGTGTACGTATGAAGAAATTCTCCAAACTCCAACTGTGCCTGTGGCTTTTGGGAAAGACCTGCAGTGAATCAGAAAAATGCTTCACTGCAATCTAAGCAAAAGCGGACAGAAGGGAAGTCATGTTATTCTCCGGCCAATTATCTTTAAGTGGGCCAATTTTATGGATGAGCATGAGCTCTTTCAGAACGCATTATCTTCATGTGCAATTATCAGCTCTGTCTCACATCACATGCCAAGACAGGTCCCTGTGAACATCCCGATGAGGACAGAGAGAGCGCGATGAGGAGACATGTTTGGACTGCAGAGGATATGATGTAGTGGTTTGTTTTGAGGCTGTGCATCTCCATGTAAACACTCCAAATCTTATCAGATGAGTCACAAAACACATTTCTTGGACCAATGGATTGAGAGGAACCATATTGTTCTTGTTAGAGTTACTTTCACCATGAACAAATAAACATAATAGAGGTTCTCAGACACTCAATTTAATGACATAAGTGTTTAATTTATGACTCAAGCATCCATAACATTCCTTTTATGGATTTATGGATTATGGACTAATTGCTAAGGTGTTCTGAGCATCCTTACACTGTTGCTATGTGGTTTCTAGGCAGTTCAGAGTGCTTTTTACTGGCACAAGTGAAAGCTTTCACAGAAAAGATGGAAGAGAGAAAGATTTGCCATTAAACCCTTTGGTGTGAAAGGTAAAATTGGATCAGCTGGTGGAGAGTTTTCTTATAATATATCATCATCTAAAACAATGTTTCTGTATGTGTTTTGAGCATCTGACTGCATAAATACACATGACGCATCACAGATTACAGTGTCTGATCAGCAGCTTATATAAGCGCATATAAGAAATACATCTCATGATTATTTATTGATTTTTAACTCAATAAGTAATTTTTATCTGTACAAAAATCTGTACAGATTTCAATATATACGCTACCATTAAAAACATTTTAGTTTGAAATACACTTTTCAGCAAGGTAGCATTAAATTGATCAAAAGTGATGGTAAAGACATTTATAATGTTGCAAAAGATTTCTATTTCAAATAAATGCTGTTCTTTTTAACTTTCTATTCATCAAAGAATCCTGAAAATTATGAATCACACACACAAAAAAAATCTTAAGCAGAAAACTTAATTTTAAATTTTGATACTAATTAGAAAGCAGCAAATCAGCATATTAGAATGATTTCTGGAGGATCATGTGACACTGAAGATTGGAGTAATGATGCTAAAAATTCAGCTTTGCATCACAGCAATAAATTACATATTTACATGGAAAACACTTATTTTAAATGGTAATAATATTTCACAATAGTACTGATTTTACTATATTTTTATCCAATAAATGCAGGCTTGGTGAGCATTTAAAACATTATCACAGATTCAAAACTTTTGAATGTTAAAAGTATGCAGTCACCAATTACTGTTTTTTTGTCCTTTTATGGCGGCAAAATTACAAGCAAAGTATTATGCAAACTGCCCTTTAAAACATTTAAAGGTTCCACAGAATGCAAAAATCACTTTTATAAGGTGTTTGGACACAGTTGTGTGGCTGCAGTGTGCGAAAACAACCAGCCTATAATGGTAAAAATCCACTCACTCATTGTTTTATAACACCTACAAATCATAAACTGTCTTTCCGCACTAGCAGTTCCAGATTTCTCACTACTATGACGTCATAATCGGGGAAAGTCCCACCCATTCGTGATGCTCTCTGACCTATTAGGATATACACAGCCCTGAGTGAGAAGCAGCGGTTCGCCATTACTGTTTTCTTGCTGTAGCTGCTGGAGGTACAATGTCAGCACCAAAGAGCCATTAAAAGTGTTGTGTATTGGGATGCACCAATGAACATAGGAGTCTCCATAGACCACTGAGGACATGGAAGTTCAATTTCATTTTTGAAGGAAATGTCCCTGAAAAAAAAAGGAAAAGTCCTATACATTTGTGCTAACATTTTACACCAGACTGCCTTCTAGAGCGCTTCTAGATCAAGACAGCACGTCTTCTTCAATGCTGTTACATCAGTACACCACCTTTCGTTGATGTAAAAGCATGTCCCACAGCCACGGGATTTCCCTGATGATTCTGTTCCGCTATGAACAGCTGGAAGCCCGGCAGATGTATGCTAGGCAGCGCCGTTCTAAAGGCACGCTGCCAGAGCTTGATTTAATGTGCATAAACACAGATAATTGATCATTTGGATTGATCATTTGTCTCAAAACTCTGGCATTGAAGTTAAAGCAATTCTAAAAAATTAAATGCTTTTAAAAATCAGTGAACTCCAGGAGCTTGACAGAGGGATCAGTAGAGGTGCACAGATGACACCACACTTATCAGCCTCATCCAGGACAGAGATCAAACAAAACAGTGGAGATGATAGAGGACTTCAGGAGGAACCCCCCTGCACTCCCCCCATTCAGCATCATGGACAGCACTGTGGCTGCAGTAGAGTCATTCAAGTTCCTGGGCACCACTATCTCTCAGGACCTGAAGCGTTCCACATAGACTTCATTGTTAAGAAGGCTCAGCAGAGGCTATACTTCCTTTGCCAGCGGAGGAAGTTCAACCTGCCACAGGAGCTGCTGATACCACTCTACTCTGCAGTCAATGAATCCATCCTCTGCACTTCTATAACTGTCTGGTTCAGCTCAGCTGCCAAATCAGAACTTAAAAGATTACAGCGGACAGTCCGGACTGCTGAGCGAATCACTGGTACATCCCTCCCTTCTCTCCAAGAACTGCACTCATCCAGAGTGAGGAAAAGAGCTTGCAAAATCATTCTGGACCCCTCACATCCAGCCCACTTCCTCTTTGAACTGTTGCTGCCTGGTCGGCGATACAAAGCACTGCGCACCAGAACAGCCAGGTATAAAATAGTTTCTTCCCTCAAGCAATCCATCTCATGAACAGTTCACTTGTCAATAAACATGTTATACACAACACTACTTATACATTTATTTATTTAACATGCATACCTCTTTTTACATTTCCTTGCATTTGTACATAACACACCTGTACACACAAATACCATCTATTGTCTATTGACTTGTAACCAGAAGGTCTCAGGTTGGAGTCTCGGTGCTGCAGGAGTTGTAGGTGGGAGGGAGTGAATGAACAGTGCTCTCTTCCACCCTCAATACCCATGGCTGAAGTGCCCTTGAGCAAGGCACTGAACCCCTAGTTGCTCCCCGGGCACTGGATATAGCTGCCCACTGCTCCGGGTGTGTGTTCATGGTGTGTTCACTTCTCACTGCTGTGTGTGTGCACTTGGATGGGTTAAATGCAGAGCACCAATTCAGAGTATGGTTTACCATACTTGGCAAATGTCACAACTTTCACTTTATATTTTATATATATATATATATATATATATATATATATATATATATATATTTTTTTTTTTTAACAAATCTTTTACAAATTGCTTGTATGTGTAAACATACCTGGCAATAAAGCTCTTTCTGATTTTAATTAATCTCAATTATGTTAAGATTTACTTCACTTTGACCTCAGTTTTTTTAAGACACCACGACATCACCAGTGATCTTGCCCACAGATAATGACGTGGTTACACCAAGAAACCGGCACTCGAAACCGCACCGGATCGAGAGTATGAGGCCGTTTCTCACTGAGGCTCCACACTAAAGCATCTGAATGACCTCTGTAGCAGCTCATTACGCTGCCACTGGTTTTCACATCACCACTAAAACATAATAAATAAACAAACTTTCCAAGCAGGGGCAGCGTGGCTTGGCAACCCCCCGTCCTATAATCATAAATCAGTCCAATAAAGGTGCCGGCCCAGGACTGCTGCAGATAAATGGACACAAACTCTGAGCCAAGAGGACTGAGCTCTGCCAAATGTCCATTCCAGACCACAACATTTACCTGACACAATGGTCAGCAGTCAGAGGAAAACTGATTGACGAGAAATAGAGAATGAAAAACAGTGAGAAAGAACAGACGGTGATGAGTAAAACAGACAATGGACAGAGTCACGTGTGTGTTCGGTCCAGCACACGGTCCATTTCACATCTTTGAAGTGATTTTCAATCAAATATGAACATTCTATTATTATTTATGCTCACGTGTCATAAAAGAACATCAATAAGCAGAACAGAGAATGAAATTTGAAAGCTGCGGCACAGAGGAAGATCTGCAGTCAACAGCAACTTAGATTTCAGTCTGTTATGAAAGGCTTTGGAAAAACTGCATTATTTTATGTGTGGACATATAAATGCATATATACATTTGAATACACTGAAAAAAAAAAACGTTTAATTTGTATTTTTGTCTTGTTTTTATTTAGATATATGCAATATCTAAAAATCCTTAAAATAACAAATACTACTACAGATGCAAAGCATAAGATATTAAGACTGCATCTACAATATAACTGTATTTTGTCTTAATGCATTGGTAGATTCGAAACTTGTAATATGTAAAACAAGTGTAAGACAAAATACACCCCTTTAAAGCTAAACTGTCTAAAAAACAAGTCTAACTATCTTATTCAGTGTTTCTTCTCTAGTAAATTGATTTTATCCAAGGATCTAACTGAAAACTTAATAAATGTTCCTGGCTTTATTATTCATAATTTGTGAACATATGCAGCGGGGAAAAGTCATATGCAGTAACTAACTTTGCTTCTGAATAGATACAATAAAGGCCATGCAAGTAGGAAAAAAAATTACATTAATATTACATTAATATTACTTTTCCCCACTTGCATGGACTTAATTGCATGCTTTTCATGATCTAATTGAATCCTGATGAATAAAATGAAATCACATTATCTTTGAAACATTACAGAATATGAAAGTTTTAAAAAAAGTGAAAGTGACGTGACGTGACATACAGCCAAGTATGGTGACCCATACTCAGAATTCGTGCTCTGCATTTAACCCATCCAAAGTGCACACACACAGCACTGAACACACACACACACACCATGAACACACACCTGGAGCAGTGGGCAGCCATTTATGCTGCACAAGGGCACCTCAGTTGTGGTATTGCCAGCCCGAGACTCGAACCCACAACCTTAGGAATAGGAGTCAAACTCTCTATCCATTAGGCCACGATTTCCCCACAAATATTAACAGCCATCAGCTTCACAACTAGCTGAAATGCTAGTTCCAGACACATAATCAACCAAAACAACCTACAGGACAAACCTTCACTCTGAATTGATCACTTTGTCTAATTCTGTCCCTGATATAAATAGCTCTATAGGAACATACAAGTCAAGTCAAGTCAAGTCTGCATTACTGTCAATTCTTCCACATGTACAGTACATACACACAGAGTATTGAAATTGCGTTACTCTCAGACCCTTGGTGCATACAGATAACACTAACAGTAGAATATTAAATCCAAATAAAAAATACAACCATACAAATATACAAATAAGGTCATGTAAATAAGTAAAGCAGCACAAGGTACATGGCAGATAGAGTGCAAACCAGTGAAGTAGACAACAGTGCAGATATTATGATTGTAGTGCTAAAAGAGCTTGTTCAGTTTGATTAAAGTGACAAAAAGCTCTTAGAGCAGTTCTTTATTTAAACTGACAGAAAAGGTAGTTGAATGAGGTCAGTTAAATTCTGAATGAGGTAGTGAGCAGACCAATGCTGCACAAAGTGTCTGGTGCTGGTCCCAGTGTGTTAGTGGGAGGGGAAGGACTTAGGGATGTGGGAGCTGGGCGGGGGGGGGTTCTGAGGTTCAGAGTTCAGTGGTGCATGGGGAAAAAAGAGGGGAGGGGGGGGCAAGGTCGTGAGGGAGTTCAGCTTCCTGACAGCCTGATGGATGAAGCTGTCCTTCAGTCTGCTGGTGCTGGCCTGGAGACTCCGCAGTCTCCTCCCTGATGGCAGCAGACTGAAGAAGCTGTGTGACGGGTGAGTGGGATCACCTGCGATGCAGAGGGCTTTACGGGTGAGACGGATTCCATAAATGTACTGGAGGGAGGGGAGGGAGACACCAACAATCTACTCAGCTGCTCTCACTATGCGTTGAAGAGTCTTCCGGCAGGACGCGTTGCAGGCGCCATACCACACAGTGATGCAGCTCGTCAGAATGCTCTCAATGGTGCCTCTGTACAAGGTGCACATGATGGGGGCAGGGGCTCAGGCTCTTCTCAGTTTGCCGTGGAAGTAGAGACGCTGCTGTGCTTTCTTGACCAGTGCTGCGGTGTTGTCGGCCCAGGACAGGTCTTCTGTGATGTGCACACCCAGGAACTTGGTGCTACTCACTCTCTCCACAGTTGCCATGTTGATGGTCAGAGGAACATGCTGAGTGTGCACTCTCCTGAAGTCAACAACAATCTCCTTCGTCTTCTCCACATTCAGAGAGAGATTGTTGTCACTGACTGCACCACCCAGTCAGGTGGCTCACCTCGCTCCTGTAGTTTGTCTCATCTCTGTTGCTGATGAGACCCACCACAGTTGTGTCATCTGCAAACTTAATAAAGAGGTTGGAGTTGTGTGACGGTGTGCAGTCGTGGGTCAGCAGAGTGAAGAGGAAGGGGCTCAGCACACATCCTTGGGGGGCCCTAGTGTTCAGTGTGACGGTGCTGGATGTGTTGCTGTCTTCCAGTCAGAAAGTCCAACAGCCAGTTGCACAGCGAAGTGTTGAGCCCCAGCTGGACCAGTTTGTTAATGATTAATGACAAATACTTTTTATGATTAATGACAAATACTTGCAATGAATGTTCATTATCAATATGAGTAGATCAGTAGACTGCAGTGAGAATCATGTACAATCAAATATTAGACGAGTCAGTGATTAGTCTTTTTTGTTGTGCTTCAATCATTTTGACCTGGAGAGGATTTTCCTAAACTTACTGGATATAAAAAAAGCTTCAAAACATATACTTCAAAATGTCAGAAATTGCAGGCCTCCAAAAAACTGGGCTTTATTATCACCAAATATTGGATTTGGTCTATTTATCAACTTTATTTAGCAGAGGTTTTGTATTTCTGTTTGGAACTGAACATAGGCATCACTGATTTGAGCTAATGCATTTGAGTAAATATTGCTTAAATTATCCACAAATTATGCTTTTTTTTTCACTCAAAAAACTTGCAACCTTTGAATATTGAGATATTTACAAGCAATCTTTAGAAGGCCAGTCATTTTTGAGGGTTAATTGCTCAATGTGTCTGCTCATTTAAATGTTCATGCTGACTGATTTAGAAAAAGATAAAATTAAAAAAAGCGAAAATGAAATCTCTATTCAGTCGCTGAAACAAAACTCAAATCCTCTAAAAGAACTGAAGGAAGTCAAAATCTTGAGAAAGAACTAAAAAATAAAATTTCTTCATCAGTACTGTAAGGGCTCTTAAAAATGAATTACTGGGACAATAAAAGGTGGATTAAATAACTTTCAACATTAATACTGTAACTAAAGAACTTGCATAAAAAAAAAAAAAAACTAAAAACACCACAACTACTTCATGCATTGTAAAAAACGGCATATTTCTCAGTCATTTGACAGTTTAGCCGCGCAGCTGCGTGCGCTATCATCCCAAAACTATTTAGTCTAAATACAACTGCTACACCACAATGAAACATCGTCATGTTCACAACATGCAAACTTCATTAACGCTAATCCGTATAACGTTCCATGCAGTCATTCCTCCGCTGGGAAAAAGTGTGTTAATGACAGGCCACGTAAACTCGGCTCTGCAGGCCATTCCAAAAGATCGGATTCTAATTGTTGTACATTTGTGCTTGAATTTTATAACCATACACAGATCAGCACTCAGTGCTTCCAGCTGGACGTCCCACACGCGGGTTAAGGTAGATGTGACCGTGCGTTTATAGAAGTTAGTTTGGAGGGAAGGAGGACTCGTGGGACTGAAGTGGGAATTGTGTAACATCAGCTGACAGCTGTTGGGATTTGTGGCCGGCAGCTTCGGGCCTGTAAGAATGCAGCTCATCACACTTAATTCAATATGACCATCAAAAACTAAAAGATTCACCCAGAGCAACAGCCAACACAAGCTAAACTACATGTACAGATACTCACTTTACACTATCGATTAGCTGGTGTACTGCAAGACACTGACAGAAAACAAGAGGATTCAATTTGGCATACAGGATTCAAATACTTTTAGTTGTTCGTAGTCTAACAACGGAGACAAAACAAACGAGAGAAGAAGAAAAAAAAGAAACAGTCTAAAATCTTTACAAACCCAACATTTGTATGTGGCTTGAAATCTATGGAAGCTTAAAAAAGGTAATTGTGACATTTTATTTTACATTTCAGACTTTTTCCTTGCAATTCTGAGCAACCGCGAGATATAAATTTGCATTTCAGGGAAAAAAAAGTAAATTGCAAGATATTAACTCGCAATTTAGTCTCTTTTTTCTTGGAATTCTGACGTTTTTCCTCGCAAGTCAATACCTAAAAATTCTCACACAATTCTAAATTCAAATCTAACAACTAATCACACAATTCTTACATCACAACCCTACTTTTCACAATTCTTACTTTTTTCCTCGCAATTTTGAGTTTATATCTCACTTTTCTGACTTTTTTTCTTGCAATCCTGGGAATAAAATTAGAAATTGTGAGACATAAAGTCGTAATTTGGAGGGAAAAAGTCAGAATTGAGAGATAAAACAGATAAAAAAAAGAGATAAATTCTGATGCAGAAAGAAACTTGACTATGACTCGCAATTGAGAGTTTATATCTCAGATATAAGTTTTATATATAAGAAAGAATTCAGAATTGTGAGATATAAACTCTGAATAGTTAGAACAAAAAGTCACGCTGCAATTACGTTTTTAAATGTTATGCAGTGTTGTAAAAAAGCTTTCATAGAAATTTGTGATTTTTATGTTATTTATTTGTCATTTGGGATGTGACCCCACAATCATAAAGACGCAAATTCATAAATCTTCACTCACTTTTTCTCTACAGTGCATATTATTCGCTATAAACTTATATATATATAAAAAATTATATAAAATTCGCTATATTTTCTGCACGGATAATAGCTTTTATTGTTTTGCAATGTCTTCACTGACATTCATTCCTCTTAGACACTTTAAACCACTTTAAGAGTCTTTAAAGACCACCAATCTGATCCCTGTCTTCAATCCAAGGTGAAAATTAAAAGTTAACAACCTGAAATTAATTTAGCAAAGCCTGCCTGTTTGCTAATGGAGCGAAAACCATCCAAGCATGACATCACGATTTCATCACTTGCACAATAGCAGTCAGTCCTAAAGATCTCACATTCAAACTGGAACTGTGTGTAGTCTAATCAAAGCTTTATTCCTCAACAAAACAAAGTTGCTTTTGTCAGCACATCTATTCATACAGGTGTGTGCATTTAGGCAGAACAGTGTTACGGTGCAGATTAGCACGATGACAAGTTACAGCAGACTGACTGAGTGTTACGGCTCTACAGGGGAGGGAAGGAGAGCGAGATGTTTGAGGTAGTAAGTCTGAGCTGTCAAGTGATTGTTTGAGTGTGTGTTACAAGGGTCAAGGGTGCGAAACCGCTCAGGAAAGGTCAACGGCACAAATGTTGACTCTACACACCCCTCTGTGCCCAAGCGCTTGTGATCAGTCACAGGTTTTCCATCCATCAGCCGTGTCAACCAAGATACGAAAACAAACAAATTAACCCAGAAAACCCACATGCAATCAATTAGCCTGGCATGTGGAGCCAAATGAGCCGAGGGGCAATTTTATTCCTGTTTGAAGGCATAATGGACACGGTCTGATCTCTCGAGTGTTTCGAGCATGAAGGAGAGCAGTGTTCGATGAAGATGGATATAATAACAGGTTTGTTTGGGCTCATGCTCGGCTAATGAGCTGACATCATGCTTGCATGGTTTTCTCGCCATTAAAAAACAAGCAGGCACAGTAGCAAGCGCTAAATAAAGAGCCAACGGTAATTTCAAGTGGCTGAACTTTGATTTTCACACTGGATAAAAGACGGAGATCTGATTGTTGGCGTGAGAGACAGGTCTACTTGGTAGGAGTTTTACTGCGCTTTTCACACTACGAGCACCATTAGACGACTGGGACTCCGGTTGAGGGGCAATAAAAATAAAGCGAGTATGATGGTCTCAGCACATGGAAGGGATTTAAGGAGGACCGTCTTCAGAAACTAGAGGAAACTCAACTCATAAAACAATTCCCTTGAGTGTTCACTATAAAAAAACTACATATATCTGGGTGAAATAGTAGCCAAGCTCACAGTCAAAACATAAACACAGCGCTAGGGATGTAATCGCTGAGCAAAAATAAGTACGCCGTGTCTGATGTGCAGACAGTATGTTTATACACGTTGCTTTATGGTCTTGGATCACGCTGGAAGCTTATTGTACATTAAACATTAGACATGTTCATTAAGATCTCCAGTCAAGACAATCACTTGCTGTTTAGATCAGGGCTTGTCAGCCAAACCTCTAAGTAGTAAAATATTTACTGATTTCAAGGTAATATTTCAATCATTTTTATGACGCATTTGCATGTTTATGATTCTCTGATGTTGATTACTAGTCACATAACATTCAAGTAAACAGACAAAATATTTAACCTTGATTTATTAGTTTACTATTAATATATATATATATATATATATATATATATATATATATATATATATATATATATATATTATATATATATATATATATATTAATTTATATCCAAAACGAAACCATAAAAAAAAAAATTTCATTACTTGAAAAAAAAAAAAAAAAAAAAAAAAACTGAAATAAAAATAAAATATAAAAAAGGTGTATTTTATATTATTTAGTTGCCAAGGCAACATTTCTCATTTTTGTTTACTTTGTTGAAGAACTAAACTAAAACTAAATACTAAATTATAAGACATGTTTTGTTTTTTGTTTGTGTCTTAAATCAAAAAAACAAAAACACAAAAATGAAAATAAAATCTAAACAAAAATCTAAAATAAAATCTAATTTAAAAATATTGACAAAAACTATGGCGTTAAAAAAACACTGACTTGGGGAAATGATAAATGTGTATGTCCTCTATGGGATAACTGCAAAGTCTAAATTTATTAATTTGATTTAATTAGTGTTCCACTGGACACACAGGATCTTTTCTGATTTTCTTGGATGGTTTGTCTTCAGAGAAACTCTGTAATTTAAGATCGACCATCTCACTCTTGACTGATATAAAAAACTCTCATTGTAAGTCCACAGTTTGGTGGAAAAAGCAGGAATACATGGACTCAAAAAGGACAAAACAGAAATGATTGGTAAATTTCGGTCTACCACTTCATCCAAACAATGCTGAGTTTCTGTATGAAATAAGCAGTTGTAGGCCACGACTAACAAAGCTGGCCTGAGTGTTTTGAGAGGCTGAAGTTCAACATGAAAAGAGTGCGAGAAAGAGAAGAAGGACACCGAAAGCAGCTCATTAACATGTGTGTACACTGCTGTTTTACAAGCGTCTTTGATCAGAGGGCACAGGGAAAAATAAAGGTCCTGGCCAGTTTCCTTTCGGCTCTGACATTCCTCCCGAGTGTCCTGATGACAGTGTGACGTCTTCCTGTTTCTGTGCTTCAGTTTATAAAGAAGAAGGACGTCACAAATAATGGCTTATGGGGTCACTTAATCTATAAACCTGTAGAATTACCAAAGAAAGTAAAACATGTTTTATATACTACTGTTAAAAAGTTTGGGATCTCTTCTGCTCACCAAGGCTACATTTATTTGATGGAAAATACAGTCAAAACATTAATATTGTGAAAAATGATTATATTTAAATGTTTTAAAACTGTTTTCTATGTGAATATACTGTAAATTGTAATTTATTCCTGTGAGGCGCAGCTGTATTTTCAGCATCATTACTCCAGTCTTCAGTGTCACATGATCTTCAGAAATCATTCTAATATGCTGATCTGCTGCTCAAGAAACATTTCCTACTATTATTATAATTATCAATGTTGAAAACAGTTGTGCTGATGGATATTTTTGTGGAAACGGTGATACATTTTTTTTTAGGATTCTTTGATGAATAAAAAAAAAAACAGCATTTATTTGAAATAGAAATCTTTTGTAACACTACAAAAGCCTTTACTGTTACATTTGATCAATTTAATGCGTTCTTGATAAATAAAAGTATTCATTTTAATCTTACAGGCCCCAAAGTTTTGAAAAGTAGACTTTTTATTGCTCAGTAATTTAACTAAAAACATTTTTGGTAAATTTAAATAAACCTGAAACAAAATAAAATTTAAATATAAATATTGAAAAACTAAACAAAAATTAAAAACAAATTGTTGCATTGGCAACTAACTGAAAAAATATTGAAGCTGAAGTTGATGCTTACACTGAAGTACTATACAAACTGAAATTAAATTAATAATAAAAATGTAATAATATATATATATATATCTATATATATATATATATTATATATATATATATATATATAAATTTAAAATATTTAGAAATAAAATAAAAATAATAATAACATCAATAGCACATAATAAATATTTAAATAAAAAAATTATGGTTAAATAAAAATAATGAATTTAAAATAAAAACTGAAAATATAAAAATAAAAGCCAAATTTAAGATACTCAGCATATAAATGATACTAAAATAGCAGGATGATACAGTCACACATGTTTGTTAATTTACAATAATGATGGGATGAGGTGAGACTTTTCAAGAAGACATTAACCAGCTCTCCCTTTACCCCTGCGGTCCCGTGTGGACCACCAACACTAATCACGTCCCATTAGGTAAGGGGCTAAACTACACATCTCTGAAACAGACCCCAAACACTGATCCACAACATTAAAAGGGAAAAGAAAATAACGCTGCTTTATGACAATGTCAGTTTCTCAGTGTGACTTCCTAAATGGTTCTTGATTTACTGTAAGTCTGAGCTCTTACCTCATCTCGTTTTACAGCTGAGGCTAAAACAGGGTCTGCTGCCAAATTATGATCCCATCCGCAGAACATCGAAGGAAAAGCTGCGCAATCCTACACTTGAAGTGATGTCTAAGCTTCACATCACAGCCTGCGCTACAAGCACATCCTGAGTTCAACCTTATTTATTACTGAGAGGTACAGAAAACAGGGAAACATATGGACAAATGCAGTGCTTTGGCAAAGACAACACTAAATTAAAAATTTAAATTAAATTTATGCATTTAGCAGACGCTTTTATCCAAAGCGACTTACAGTGCATTCAGACTATCAATTTTTACCTATCATGTGTTCCCGGGGAATCGAACCCCCAACCTTGCACTTGGTAACGCAATGCTCTACCACTTGAGCTACAGGAGCACTATGTAAAAGAACACTAGTTGTTCTTTTGCATGCAAAATCAACTATTTACTTTCTTCATACATGTTTCACTACTAACTATTAAACAATTCAAAAAATCAAAAAACATCATTATCAATAAACAAAGAAACAAAAACCTAATACATCCATCATCAATTCATACATCTAATATCCCATTATTTCATTCATTTTATATCCCATTTTACTCAGATTATGAATGTAAGTGTTACATTATGTTAAGTCAAGGCAATTATTAAAGGAACACTGCACAAAATAATGAGTTCCGTCATTATTTACTAATCCTCATGCTGTTCCAAACATATAGTCTTTGATTACAAACATATGATTATCTTTCTTTCATGGAAGACAAGATCAGATATTTTGCAGACATTGATCCTTTCTATACAAAGAAAGCTCTAAAAATTAATTTTATTTTATTTTTACACATTTTATAAGAAAATCATTTCAGTCTTTCCATTAGCAGAAAATGTAGCATTGCATCACTTGGTCACCAGTGGATCCTCTGCAGTGAATGGGTGCCGTCAGAATGAGAGTTGAAGTTCAAAAGTCTTAATGATGGATTTGTTTCTCACAAACACACAGCATTTGGCTTCACAAGACGTTAACTGGTGGACTGGAGTGTGGATTACTTGTGGATTATTGTGATGCGGCACCCATATGCTTGAACTCTCATTCTGACGGCACCCATTCACTGCAGAGCATCCATTGATGAGCAAGTGATGGAATGCTACATTTCTCCAAATCTGATGAAGAAGAAACAAACTCATCTACATCTTGGATGGCTTGAGGGTGAGTACATTCAGCAAATTTTCATTTTAAGGTGAATTATTACTTTAAAAGCTTTTGTGTGGCCCAAAACAGCATGAGGCAGATTTACTGTAGACACGCCGTGCGCTGCTGTTTTCATCAACAGATTTACACCGAACAAAGTGAGGACATGGTGCAAAGCCGGTTCAAATTTCAAGTGACTCCCAGGAGCTCAGCTCAGCTGTGGAATTTCAACATAAATCTTTTCATGCTGAAAAATACCATGTAGTGTCCTTCATCACAGACTGTTGTGCTGAGTTTTCCCTGAACACCGGGCGGATTGCGATCTCGCTTATTGAGGCTTAAAATGCTATTGTTAGAGTCACTGACAAAGGAAAGTGTGTGAGAGACCACACAGTAGGAAAAACAAGTGAGTCAGCGGGACCAGAAACACCCATCAGCCTTTCCTTCAGGAATCTTGTTTTGGATAGAACCAGAATGAGAGAATCAGAATGATGACCAATTCCTGCAAAACAAAGCTTGTTTTTTTTTTTTACGTTCTCTGAACAAAACGTGACCCGTGCAAAGACAGCCAGGGTGTTTCTATGAAGTTTCTGGGTTGTTTTCTATGTAGATACTTGTTTGTCCAAGTGCAAAGAGTCTTTATGCTGCTTTATTCATGAGAAACAGTAATAAAATATAATGAAGACATGGTAAACACAAGAGTTCAGATACTCAGCCGAAGGGCCTCTTTAGAAAAGAAGCTTATGGAACAAGGTCTTAGTGCTGACAGGTGAGCAAAAAGAGCGTGTGAATGTGTGTGGGCATGTGTCTGTGTAAGCCATCTCTTTTTTCGGCCGCAGGGGTCATCGAAACAGTTGGACACACTTGCAGTTTTTCTGATTCTGACTCTTCACCCAAAAATTCAGACCACCAGCTCTAACCATTTAACTTTTTAGCATCTCCATTCCACTCCCTTGCCATTTTCTTCACATCAGCTCATTGCAAACACTGTAAACATGACATTTAAACAGCTATGCTGAAGAGTTTTCAGCAATACTCTCAATGATGCCTGTATATTTTAAAACATATATTAATGTGATTTTACATATAAAAGTGAGTGTTCTTAATGAACTGGCTATGATAAAATCATAAGAAATAATAATGATGATGATGATGATTGTTGTTGTTATTTATAATAATAATAATAATAAAATGGTTACTAATTATTTATATAAATTAATTATTGTTATTTTAATTATCAATATTTAATTGTTAAATATAATTACTTTTTAACAATAATAATAATAATATTACACATTAATGAATAGTATACATTATTATTATTTTAGTTATTAATTTATGTAACTTAAATATAATTTATTTTAATAATATAAATTTAATAATTATTATTTATAATAACAATAACAATAATAATAATAATAATAATTTCATTAGAATTCAGGGTCAGATTTTATAAAATTAAATAACTTTTAATGCATTTATAATGCCTTATAAAGCAACTTAAAAATGTTATGTTTTATTGTGAACTGTAAACAATTACAAAAAATTATATTTAACAATAAAATATATTAATAATTAAAATAATCACTCAGCTATTTTTGGTTATACCTTTTTAGAATATAATGCATTACAGACAAGATCAGCATAAGAAATAATTTGTTAAATAGTATATAGTATAATGCATCATACTCTTTAAATTAAAGGAAAAAAACAAGGCATGAATACTTTAATAAAGCATGATATATACAAGCTTTACAGGAATAAATGATCTTTTGTACAGTTACAATGTGACTGCAGCCACACGGACAATCAAGTAAAGTGGGCATTCCTGCTGATCACTTCCCAGGAATCCCAAGCAGCGAGGAACAATGTGCTGATGCAGACACAGCCGGTCACAAGATTCGGTATTAAGACAGACATAATGAAGACCGCATCGCAAGCCGCAACGGGCATTGCTTTGAAACACAGCAACATCCTCCTCCTGGAAGAGCTTTTCAAGTTCAGTAGAGTACATCACCTCTCTACATCCTCCTCTTTTATTTGGCTCACCTGTGTGTCCCATCAATCAGAACCATAAACCTTCATGGGTTCTTTTACAAGTTCTACATACTGGACTCTACAAGTGTACAGATCAGCTAAATGTACAATGATACAAAACTAAATATGCAGCCCCCCCAAAAAAATCATAATTAAAAAAAAAAAAAAAATCCACCAAATAGAAATCCAACAAACACTTTTAGTCATTTGCAATAAAGACATCTTACTCTCTTTACTATGTTTTGTGCGTTACTGTACATGTTTAAGTAGCAACATCATATTGAAGCAACACCAATATCTATGGTAACATCCTAAACTGTGAAATTATCATAAAAACTATTATTTAAACAAATTTACAGTTCAAATAATATAAGTTTTGACAAAACCAAAAAGTTTTATAAAATGACAAACATCACATTTCAACCTAATAAATTATTATTTATGATATATATAACTGGTCTGAAAAAAAAAAAAATGCAAACAGTCTGAATAAAAATGCAAATTCACTCTCTGACAGTAGGTGGCGCTTATGGAAAAGCAGAAATACAGTGGTTACATCTGAACGCAAGGCAGTGATGCGCTTATAAACTGCTATATCAGGCATCATATGGATATAAGATTAAAAAACATGCCATCGAAACTTTTCTCAAGTCAGTTCGCTGCAGATTATTTCTTCATAAAACCAAATAAAAACTCCTTGGATTTGCACAAATGACATGAATGGCCTATTTCGAAGTCAGAACAGCATATGTAAGTGTATAGGAGCTGCTCTAATATTTACGTGGTCCTACCTCTCTTGCCTGATCGTAACCTTGCTTTTTAATGTTTTGTTCCTCCGAAATCTTGCTATCTATAGTCAATCGGCTAATATCCATCATCATTACTAGACACGCCCCTTACTGCTGATTGGCTGCGAGTTTGTTTTGGGTCTCAGTCTGACAGTTTGGTCAAAAGCGTTTTTCAAAAATCACTTAGTGCATCTTTAACCCAACCAGTTGGGTCAAAAATACCCAGCATCTATTCTGTCCAACAAAAAACCACATATTGAAACCTTAACCCAAAAATCACTTACAAAAACACCAACCAAAAAAACCCAGCCAAAAATACCCAGCATCTATTCTGTCCAACATTTAACCAGAGCTGGGTTGCCAAATAACCCAAAAATGGTTGTTTTTAACCCAGCATTTTTTTAGATCGTGCCCAAGTTATTAGCCAGTTTGTAATTTTAATTTCCACCAGTTTGACCCATTCAGATGGAAAAATAGGAGGTTCTCTTTCCATTAAAAGCATAATCAGTCAATCACAGTGCCATGGAAGCACTGCAGCTCTCTCACGTGAGTTTTCACAACATGTTTTAAGAGTTTGGTGAGAACACAATGAGCTCAAGAGAGGCAAACCAACCAAAACATTATCCACTGCTGTCACTTTAGAAATATGTGTGCTTTACACAAGTTTCATAATATTTGTTTTGCTTTATTTTTGTACTGTCGCATCCAAGTATGGGTAAGTACAACAACATGCCTTAACAGACACCACTAAAAATATGAATTATGTTTTAAAGGTCCCTCTTTACAGATTCATGCAGGTGGAATCATGTGTGAATAGATGAAAAGAGGCATTTTGCAGTTTACTTTTACCGAAGATAAAGGCTCAATAATGATTTTTTTTCCCTCTACAGCAATTTTTGGTTCCAAAAGAGATCCTTTCAGTGAACAGATCTTAAAAGAACATTTTAATGATCTACAGAATCCCCTTTTTTCCCCACTATTTAGAACCCTTTGTCCCTGGAAAAGATCCATGGGTATTAAAGGTTTTTTACAGAACCATTGATGCAAATCAATTGATTTTTAAGAGTGTATCAATTGTGATAACCATTATGTCTGCGCCAGGGGGAGGGGAAAGGGGCGGAGCCAAACAAAAACAACACTATTACCACAAACTAGAGCGAGAGAGAGAGAAAAAGACAGAGAGAGAGAGAGAGAGAGAGACACAGCAGAGTGTTCCCTGCGTTCAGTGGTGATGAGTGGAAGTTAAGGACGTCTCTCTCTAAATCAATGTGTCACTCAAAGTGAACAGTTAACAGTGAGCAGCTGGAGGATCATTTGGACAGAGACTCCAGCAGGACATGCAGTCACATGCTGACCGCAGAGCAAACTTAAACCACACTTAAAGAACATTTTGCACCAGGACACAAAATGAGACTGTCACCCATCATCCTATGACAGGAGACACGCCGGGGGACGGACAACAAGAAAGAGGGACAGAAAGGACAGGGGTGGATCTGTGATGACTTTCACTGCAGGGACAACAACATCCAACCTTCCTGGAGAGAGACTGAAAGGATAAAGCAAAGAGAAAGAGAGAAAGAGCCAGGTACATCAGCACACCATCCTGGTAAGAGCTGTTTGTCTGATTACAAATGTGATGAATTCAAATGAATCATGTTCTCTGGCTTTCACCTTTATACTTTGATTCAACTTACAGAAACAAGTTACAAACAAATACTGTAGATTGGCAGCAATGAAATCATGCAATAAAAAGATTTCAAAATGCATATATTTCCAGGATTTGCAGAATAGCTTTGTAGAAATGTGCATGACTTTGCATGATATTTTATTAACTTCAATTTCTTTGCCAGACCTGAAAAAAAGAAAGAAAAAAAAAAGAAGCCTGATTCTAGGTTTTCAGTAGCAGGGAAAACCCATGACATTTAAAGAACAATTAAATGTATTAATTTAGCTGATGCTCAAATCACAAGCAATTTAATTTAGAAATTTTGATTAAACATTTTGGAACTAAAGATAACTACAACAAAATTAGATTCACTAGACAGACGTTTAGAAAAATTGTACACTATAAGCCAAGTCATAGGTCAGATTCCCAGGGAATGCATGAACTGATGAAATGCAAGGTAACTCGCTTTTCATAAAAGCATTTTTCAAATGCATAAATATGTATAATATATAAATAATAAATATACAAATATATAAATGCAGAAAGATGCACAAAACTCTCATCAAAACATCTTATACCTGGTACAAATAAAAGCGTAAATGAGAAATGTTCAGCATGGTGATGTTGTAATGGTAGCATGCAGATGCAATCACACTTTCCACAGAAACAATGACTGCCTGAACTTTGAGTTAATCACTCATAAAATGGTTGCAGGTATGGATCACTGGTTGCAGGCATTGAAAATCAGACAAAAAAGCAGGTTGCATCAAGAACCTTTAATCTCAATTATGAGTTAATCACTCATAAAATGGTTGCAGGTATGGATCACTGGTTGCAGGTTGCATCAAGAACCTTTAATCTCCAAAGATCCATTCCATTCCATAAAAGGTTCTTTATAGTGGAAAAAAGGTTCTTCAGATTAAGAAAAGATTCTTTGGGGAACCCAAAATGGTTCTTCTATGGCATCACTGCAAAAGCCACCTACTGAAATCTTTGTTGAGTGTTGTGGTAATATTAACTGCATAACTGAATGAATCTACTTGAACTCAATAATAAACTCATCAAACTGAAATAAAAATAAAAGAGTAAATCCTAACAAATTCATCCCACATCATCACAGGAATCCCTTGAGCTGGATTTGTGCCCAAAAGACATGCATCTCCTGAGTGAATACCAGCACTCGCAGGTCAGAAAAAGAAACAATTAATGCATAGTGAAAACAACCCAAGAAAGCCCGACGAATGCGAAGCGGAGACCCCGATGACATCAGCGGCTCAATTACTATGTCCACTATGATATCATCACATTCGAGTTCAAATTTGAATCAGATTTGAAATCCATGAAATCTAAGTCAGATTTATGTATTCTGAACAATGACGTAATGCAGCAATCACATACGTGACCCAATGGAAGTGATTCTGGCATCGCTCGTTACAGCAAAACAGATCCATGTGCTGCTTCATTGGTGATGACACCAAAACGCTGTGTCTATATCACAAAACTGAAGAAAAAAAGAAAGCACAACACAAGTGCAAGGATATAACAAAAATAAGCATCAAACAGCGTTAGTAAGTTGATGTTTTGGTCACTTTGATAGATTTTTTTTTTTTTAGTTGGAATATGGTAATTCTGACATGACGTAAAGGGTTAAACATAATGCAAACGGATATTTTAACACTTACTGTGTTAAAGGTTTATAAAACAACAATACCGACCGTTAACACAGTGCAGAAATGCAATACAGGGCCCTAATGCCCAACATAGCATGTTTCCTACATCAATGCCAAAACAAATGCACACAAAAACCTCTCTAATAAAGGTTCAATACAGTTATGTAATTTTTTAAAGAATATATGATTCATCATGCATGTTTGTAGCATGAGGTTACGAATCCTTGCTGAGGGTCTTGTGCAATCTTGTTTATATTCTGCTTGATTGGAATACATCTTCCTTTGATGACTCAAGGCTATGAATGTTTGTTTGCACATTCAGTCCAAACCACAAGACACATGATTCAGACATTAAAAATAAGTAAATGAAAAATCAGGAGTTCAGCATTAGATAAAGTAGTAAGATGTCCCAGCTACAGTACTATTGTTTTAAAGCTCTCTGTTCAGTGTTTGCTTCTGAAACAATCCCTGAAACGAGTGGGAAGGAGCTCTTCCTTACTAATGAACACAATGAAAAACAGTCTGTTGCTATGGGAGATGCTCTGAACACACAACAATCGTGTGATTTGCTGGGGTGTAAATCTATGACTCAGTTATTTGATGACTGGAGAGATTATGGAAACAAAATCAGAAATGAATCATACATTAACATGCAGTTACAGTACTGTATGTAGCAAAAACTTCTTATGAATGTTTTGTAAAGCCTTCTTAGGATTTGATCTGATGTTCAGACTTATGTCCTGAGACTTTATAAAGACTCTTCTCAGATTTGACCTTTAATACCAGATATTTTGTGTTTTGTGCATAACAAGGGTTTGCAGCTCTTGTTAGAAAAGGTGAGTGATATTTAGCACTTAAAAGTAGCTTCTCTCGTAAGGTGCCTGTGGCTGAACTGCATTTACTGATAAGATAAGAGAATGACATTCAGTCCCAAATCATATATTTGTGGTTAATGTAAATTTCCACAACTGGTGTAATCTGATTCACACACAAATGACTCTTATTAAAAGATTCTTTTAATGAATCATTTAGAAAGATTCACATGTTAACAAGTTTTTTTGGTTTTGAATCAGGCTGATGAATCATTTAGTAAATGAACTCAACGCTTCAGTCAGATCAGTGACCACATTAACATGACTGACTTAATGAACTTTACCATCACTGTCAGTAATACCTGTCACAAAATTAATATACTGTAGGCGTGTGTGTATATATATATTTTTTTTTTATTAAAATATATATATTTGTATTAATATAAATTATTATTTAATCATCCTTATATACACAAGTTGTCATACGAACTGCTTGTCAGTACTGCAATGATTTAAGTTTCAACAATCTTAAGTACATTACATTTTCATTTTGTGACATCACTGACAGTAATGATAAAGTTCAGATGAAACAGATTTGGTCACTGTATTCACTGATTCAGTTAGCAAAACATTCATCAAACTGATTCAAACCAGTGAGTCTTGGGCTTTTGGGTCACGTTATCCATCATATGTAATTCTCTCTGCTTATCCGTTAATCGATGACACAATACAAAGATATAAACAAAAACATCCAGAAACATTTACGTATATAGCAAAACTTGTGTGGCCAACCTTGTGTATACAGCAAAACCTTGTGTGGCCTTGTGGTTTAAGATAGACTGGAATTGGAAGGGATTTAGCATCAATTCCTGCAAGGCGCAGTCCAAAAGTTGGCTAATTCTAATGTTTCAGAGTAATTCACTTACAAATCCTTAAACAGGGCAAAACAGACCGGTTCTTTGGAAAATCACCAAAGAACACAATACATGTTTCATTAGCTAATGGCTTTCATTTCATTCAACAAAGGAACTCAAGTAACGAGGAGCTCTTAGGGTCATTCAAACAGGATGGAAACTTGCATTACATCAGTGCTGCTTTTTAATTGTCATTCTACAGTATGAACACATGCGTCAGACATGCATCACTGCCTGTTGCATTGCTTCTGAATCAGGCGACTGATTTAAGATTGCATGGCAAGCCCAGTTGACCCTAAAATCGCATCAATTGCATAAAATAAAATGTCGTTTTTTTTTTACACTACTGTCCAAAAATATGGGTTCAGTAAGATTTTTTATTTTTTTTTAAGAGAAATCAATGCTTCTATTAAGCAAAGATGGATTAGAAATATCAAAAATGGCATCTAAAATGTTGCGAAGCATTTATATTTCCAATAAATGCTGTTTTTTTTGTGTGTGTGTTTGTTTAATCAAATAATTCTGGAAAAATGTACCAGTTTACACCAAAAATACGAAGCAGTACAACTGCTTTCAACGTTTATAATTAAAATGTTTCTTGAGCAGTAAATCAGCATATCTGAATGATTTCTGAAGGATCATGTGACACTGAAGACTGGAGTAATGATAATGAAAATACAGCTTTGATCACAGGAACAAATTACATTTTAAAATATATTACAAAAGAAAGCAGTTATTTTAAATCATAATAATATTTGACCATTTTTTTTTACTGTATTTTAGATCAAATAAATGCATTCTTGGTGAGAAAGAATGAGAGTTATAAATAAATAAATAAATAAAATATATTATAGAAATATTATAAATTGATATGACTTGTAATGGGGATACAAAGAAATATCTTACTGGATACAAAATCTTTTATCTGTTCACGTTCCAGCACAAAGACACATCTCAGAGAGCCATGACCGTCCTCACTTTGAAGCGCTTTCTTCTGGCCCTGCTGACCATCACCCTGTCCAGACCTGACCCCGCTTTGCTTGGGTTCGCCGAGGAGTTCGAAAGCAGAGACGACGTACTCGAAAGCGAGTTCATGTACGCCAGTCGTCCCAAACGCTCCGCCGACCCTCCCAGTGCCTCGGACCCTGACAAATGCTCCTACACCTTCATCGTGCCTCAGCGCAAAACCACAGGCGCCATCTGCGTGAACTCTAAAGAGCCGGAAGCCCTGCTGGAGAACCGCGTTAACAAGCAGGAGCTGGAACTGCTGAACGGAGAGCTGCACAAGCAGCGGCGGCAGATCGAGACGCTGCAGCAGCTGGTGGAGGTGGATGGCGGTGTGGTCACCGAAGTCAAGCTGCTTCGCAAGGAGTCGCGTAACATGAACGCCCGGGTCACGCAGCTCTACATGCAGCTGCTGCACGAGATCATCCGCAAGAGAGACAATGCGCTTGAGGTTTCTCAGCTGGAGAACCGCGTGCTGAATCACACGTCAGAGATGCAGCAGTTAACCGCACGTTACCGGGATCTGGAGCACAAATACCAGCACCTTGCATCACTTGCAAGCAATCAAAGCGCGCTTATAGTACAGCTAGAAGAGCAATGCAGGAGAGGAGGTGGTTTTGTTGGTGGTGGTTTTGGTGGTGTTGGTGGTGGTGTTGGTATTGGTGGAGGTGGAGGAGCAGCTGGTGTTGTACGACAAACTCGACCTTACCAGCCACCTGCAATCCTCCCTCAGCAACCACAGCCTCCACAACATCGCCAACCACCTCCACCTCCACCTCCAGTCCACCAGTCCCCCGCCAGGCCATTCCACCCACCAACCTACACTCGCCACAACAACCAGATCACCAATGAAATCCAGAGTGACCAAAACATCAAAGCAATGCCACCGACTTTACCGACGGTGCCCCCTGAAACGCACAGCTCCTCAACAGATAAACCTTCAGGTGAGTCTCTTAAACGTCACTACTTCTGTCATGATTTACTCAGCCTCATGTTGTTCCACACCCATACGATTTTATATAGTCTTAAAAAATTTTAACCCTTTTGCATAAAGGGTTGAAAAAGGTACTTAAAAGACGCTATTACGCTATTCTGTGTCAGCCGCGACACAAGGATACATTTTCTATGTGTATTTACACTTTGATTTGAACGAAAATGGCACTATGTTGATGCGGAAAGACAGAGGAGACAAATTGACTTTGCTTTGATAAGTTACAGCACAAACTTTAAAAACAAATATTTTAAAAAACATAAAAAATAATGAACCCAGAATTTAGAAAACATCTTAAATCCTGCTGAAATAAATCTAAGTAATCTTAAACCAGAAAACCTTGTTTTCATATGGATTACTTTATCACAAAATATTTGTTTTCGATAAGACTTGCTTAGTTTAAAATTAGACATGTCAAGCTTTCTATAGATATCTCTCTCATGTCTCTTTGATGAGTATTTGCTGTTACTGTTACTGTTCATTTTAATGACGCGTTTCTAAATGAAGATCTCACAGAACCAAGGCGGCAGACAGCGCACCCTGTTTGTTTTCTTTATTTTATAAATGCACAAAGTTTTGTTGTTATTATGTGTGTATATAAATAAAAGTAGACCCTTTACAGATTCGATTGATGTATTGCTCTTATCTGTATGATCAAAACTGAAAGTGTAATTTAAGTTATTTTCTGGGTTATCAGGAGAAGATGCCACAAAATGCGTATCCACGTTGATCGACTCCAGAGGGTTAAGTGGGTTATTTTCAACAGAGACCGAACCTTGTTTAAATTAGTCTGTTGTGTGCTAAATTTAATTGCCAATCTATCAGTAATCTGACTGTCATGCACGATTTGTGACATTAACAAAAAGATATTACTGTTGCAAAGATAACTGCAAGTTACTTTAATCTATTTATTCCAAGAACTGACAAGGATTTATGCTCAAACTGTCCAAAACTTCTCTTTGAAACCTGCTCCATTAACAAACATTGGAAGGATACTGTATGTTATGAATAGAGTTAAGTAAAGAAACATTAAGTGCTGCCTAAATTACTGAAAACATTAAAGAAAACATTTCCTTACAAAATCATGACGCAAGTCTCCACAGCGCAAGTCTCTGCAAAGCATTATGTAGGGCTATACGCAACAGGATTGGGGTGAGTAATGAGAAACATCTAAACATTACGCAGCCAGCCATCACCCTTTTCTTGCAGTGCTTCAGCAGATTTACAAGGTTAATTGTATTTTGCACACTGAGTATGATAAATATGTATGGATACGCCTAAGTGGTTTGGTTACATCAGTGCTTCCAAAGAAAACAGCCTAAAATTTAGTGACACAAGCAACACGTGGATTTCCCTGCCGCTGATCACTCAGAGCTTGGCCCCCGTCCCATTATAACACAATCATTTGGCAACACATCTTCTGAACTAAGAGTGCACATTAATCTTGAGAGGAAAACCCTCCAAGACATAAACCAAATTAAAGTCCTTAAATGGGGGATTCCAGAGACTTTTGCAGAGAAATCTGTGGTTTGATGGAAGGGGTCTGTTTAAGTGTTGTTTAATATTCTGCTATATGGGAATTTCTTTGTGGTAACTGAGAATTTTTTTTCTCGAGATGTTCAAATGTGGCTGTATAAATGAAATGGAGTGTAGGAACATGAATAATGGGGTGATGGTACAGTTGATGTTATAAATCAGTTCACACTTTTCTGAAATCTCCCTCACAAAAACCAAACCATACACGCATGGTATATTATGGAAGCTTGTTTCTGCCATGGGATGGAAAAAAGGTAATTGTGACTTTTTATCTCACAATTCTGAAAAAAGGCAGAATTGTGAGATACAAAAAGGTTGCAATTTCCTTTTTTATTTTTTATTCCGTGGCAGGAAAAAAAAAAAACAAAAAAATCAGATAAAAAATCAGAACAACTGAAAAAAAAATCAGAAATGAAATAAAAATTATGAGATATAAACTCAGAAGTCAGAATTGAGACAGAAAATCGCAATTAACTTTTTTATATTTAAACCCCAATACAGAAACAATGGCAGTCACGCAATTAACTTTTTTATATTTTCATCCCATGGCAGAAATAAGCTTCCATACTGTTTCCATGGCAGTCATCTGTAAATCCATCTTGTCGCCCTGTCTTTTTTTTAATAACATGCCATTAAATCACGCCACTGGAGGTTAGTAGCATGATTTTCACCCACAACAAAAAACTGTAGTGTGCTAACTTGCTTTGTTTTAACAGATTCATGCGCACTTTACAATAAAACACTGACTTTCTACTTATTATATGCACAGCACATTTAGTCTTAGTTTCCACATGCAACAGATGAGTTGGCAGTATCTTATGCCGTTTACACCTGCAAACATAAATCTTATATAATGACAAGCAAAATATACATTTCTATTTACTTTTGTTCCTTTTTTGTAAGTTGCTTTGGATAAAAGCAGCTGCTAACTGCGTAAATGTAAAACATTTGTCATTTACCAGATGCTTTTATCCAATATATTATATTAAAACATTTGAGGATGATAAAACTTCCAAAGCAAATCATTCTGGTGGATCTGGTCTGATGCTTTACTGTGGCGCATTAAAAAAAAGTAATTACCGTATTTTGGGAGGGTGGGACCAGTGAAAATGAGGTTTTGCACAACAGCTTGCTCTGAAAAGATGTCCTCATACATAAAGTAGAGCAGGAAAGGATGAACAATCATCTAAAAACTTGCACAGAATACAGAAGGTCCTTTCAGAAAGAGATGAGAAGGCTCTTACTCATTAATAGTCTGGAAAATTATCTGGTCACAAGCAGATTAATTCCAGTCTTTTCCTCTGGAGCTCATAATGCTTGATTATTCAGCAGCAGACAGCGAGAAAACTACTAAACTAAAATGAAATGTCAAAAGCAGCAATAACAGGGGACCGAGACTAATCAGAACAAAAACTGTGACTAATCAAATTCATCTGAAGAGATTCCATTGTATTTTTCTATTAACATTGGGGGGGGGGCAAGCGTGACAAAAGGTGAAGGATAATTTGAGACAGAACTTCAAGGAATGTTCTCTGAAAGCAGCAGACCTATGGATGAATGTCTTGCTATAATCTGGTAACTTTGGTATGACATCAATTCAGCCTGACTTTACTGATGACATACAATTTGCATGCTCACACTTAAAGGAATAGCTCACCCAAAAATGAAAATTTGTTGCAAATTTACTCACCCTTAGTCCATCCAAGATGAGTTAGTTTCTTAATGGGAACAGACTTGGAGAAATGTAGCATTCCGTCACTTGCTCAGCAATGGATCCTCAGCAGTGAATGGGTGCCGTCAGAATGAGAGTCCAAACAGTTGATAAAAACATCACAATAACCCACAAGTAATCCACACCACTCCAGGCCATCAGTTAATGTCTTGAGAAGCGTCAAGTCTTGTGTTAATAAGAAACAAATCCACCATTAAGACGTTTATAATTTCAAATCGTTGCTTCCGGCTAAAATATTCAACAGTACATAGAGTCCTCTATCTAAAATACTGCTTTCTCCAGTCAAAAAGTCATCTTTTCTGAATCAGGAGAGAAATCTGCACAGACCAAGCACCTTTACAAGCCAAAACAGTTCAAAACAAGTATGTGGGTGGATTTTGATGTGAGAGACCAAAAGGAGATGAATTTTTCACTGGAGGAAACTTATGGATTATGGACTAATATTTTAACCAGAGTTAAAGTTAAAAAAAAATTAATGATGGATTTGTTTCTTAAAACCATGCAGCTTTTCACCTCACTAGACGTTAACTGATGGACTGGAGTGGTGTGGATTACTTGTGGATTATTGTGATGTTTTTATCAGCTGTTTGGACTCTCATTCTGACGGCACCCATTCACTGCAGAGCATCCATTTCCGAGCAAGTGATGTAATGCTACATTTTTCCAAATCTGATGAAGAAACTAACTCATCTACATCTTGGATGGACTGAGGGTGAGTACATTCAGCAAATTTTCATTTTTGGATGAACTATTCCTTTAATCCAGTTTAATAAATTTCTCACAGCTGCTTGTTTTTCAATGCAGCTCACTTTCTATCAGACCTCCTGCAATGTATCCATGGCAGAGAAACAGCTGGTACTTACTGAGATCAGAAAGCTAAACCTACCAAAACAAGTCTCTTTTGTGTAAATCTGAATGCAATCAGTGTCTGTCTCTAAGAGGTACCAAATGGTGTGATCTTTCTTCAACATTCACCATCATCCAGGCATCTTCCACTAAATTCATTAGCTTTCTAATGGAAAAGAACAGTCTTTAACATTCCGACCTTTGCCAGAAACACTCCAAAGAGGCCAGACAATAAGGCAACGATAACATGAAGGATCCTGTCTGAGAACAGAGGTGTGATTTGCCTCTTGGACTGAAGCTTGTTTGCTAACTCATTAGACTCCTTTACAGGGACGCTGGAGGCAGGATGGGTTCAGTCAGCAGCAGAGCCAGCGTGTTCATTTTCTAGATGATTTTCCATCTCCTAAGGCCAGTTTTTAGGTTGCCCAAAAAGGTGTGGAGAACATGCAGTCATAATGAAAACAGCATTGCCTCAAATGTGATGCTGGGAACTTGTGAGCCCAGATGAGAAAACAACATGTCCTCTACAATGGTTGCATAAGTGCATGGCATAATAGTATGAGGTCAGTGAGGACAAAAATTGCATGACTATTTTACAACACCTAATAATTACACCTAATAAACACTACAATCCAATAGTTGCAACACAGCTGGGACGCATCAATCTCAACTGACAGAACCAGACAAAAGAAAACAAGCTCTTGGAGGTCCTGGTCAGGCATTGCTCATCGATAAGTGACTCTCTTTCACAATTCTGTTCTCTTAGAAAACAAACCTAATCAGCTGTCCACAAAGACAGCTGGATCCATGGCTAGCGATGTCCATATATAATATAAAGCAGCTATGAACCACATCTGATTTGATTTTGACATTAAATTCAGAGATGCTGTAGAGAAAACCATGACTTAAATATTGCATGTGTTTGCTTTCCAAAACAGGGCCGTTCAAAGACTGTTTACAGGCTCTAGAGGAAGGACACGCCAACAGCGGCATGTTTCTGGTGAAGCCGGAAAATACCAACAAACTGATGCAGGTCTGGTGTGACCAGAGACACGACCCCGGCGGCTGGACCGTCATACAGCGACGCATGGACGGATCGGTCAACTTCTTCCGAAACTGGGAGACGTACAAGGTCAGAAAGAAGGTTTTTTTTTTCAGATTTTGGGGATGAAATAACTTTAATGTGTGAAGATACATAACATGTTTTTAAACAAACAATCTGGGTTCAGTATCTCTAAGTCAAGTCACAATTATTAATATAATGCTTTATATGATACAGATTGTTTCAAAGCAGTTTCACATTATTAAACTGGAAAATAACAGTGCTAATGTTGGAAAGTTATTCAATTATGAAACAAATTTCAGCTGTAAAAACAACAGGTGCCATTATTCGGCTAAATTTAGTTCAATGTTGATTCAAGTGCAAAGGTTGCAAAAATTCCTTAGTTATGAAATCAAATTTTCTGTAGTTGAACTATAAAGAAGCTCTACAGAAGAAGTTAGTGTCACAATTCAGCTCAATTGAGTTCAGGGTTGATACAATTCTAATACTGTTGATTTCCACACAAAATAATTTCAAAACATCCTTTAGTACGACATACCATAATAACCTTTTTTTAACTTTAAAAAAAAAAAAAAACTTTTTATACACAATGTAATCAATAGAGGTGTGACAACATCTTGAGCCATGAGATCTCATGATATTAAAACTTGATTATATTTCTTATTGAGGTGAATATCAGTCTCACAATATCAAGCACAACTGAAAATGTAATAATGATTTTATATAATAGTTCAATAAACAAGAAGTTAATATTGTGTTTAATTTTAGACTCAATATTATTGGTTTTGCTCAATTTCGCAAACAAATTAGTTCCAAACAAAGCGGCTAGAACTGTTGTGTGTTTCTGAGCAACACACTTTACTAAATGAATCTGCAGTTTTGAACGATGAACTGTAGAACTGAAGTGACTTTCATAACAAGATTAGTTGAATCGTTTCAAAATGCACCTGCATTGTTTTGCATTTTGTGATTTCTTAAAAATAGTGTGAAATATCATCTTGTCTTGTTCTTGTGAACACAAAAATTGTGTATTGTCTCGTCTCATGAGATAATTCAAATGAAACACACCTAATCAAAATCAATTCATGAATATATACACACATTGTTCTATCATGCAAATCGTTCAGCACTGATAAAACTGAATGCAATGCTTCAGATCTCCATCACAAGATAACAGCAGGAACTCCCCTAGAACTTCCCTTAGTCAGAGTTAATTAAAGTAATGAGACACACATTGTTCTGAAACCCTGCCGTTCGTGCATGGAGAAACTTTCATGACAAAATGTCTTAACCAGTCAGTCTCACAGCAAACTGCGGCTTTTTGCAATTTCTGAAATCATCCAGAACATCACTTTCAAAAGTCCAAGGAATTCGGTTATGCAAGATGGGCAAGGTTTTCAAACAAGGGCCAGGGCTTTTCCACAAAAACACTGTCTGACAGAAACACTGTTGTTGTCATCAGTGCCCAGAACTAAAATCGGGACCAGAAGAGCCAATGTGAAGGCAATGTCCTAATAACTATATCCACTCAACTGCTCTGGAAACATTCTGAAAAGCACTAAAATGACACTGAATAAAATCATTTATTATATAATGACTGTTTTTTACATGCAAACCATTTATACCTTTATAAAGGTATCTTGCACCTAAAGTTAAAATGCATTATAAAAATAAAATAAAAATGAATTTGTATGCAAATGTGAATGTTGCATAAAGATTCTTTAAAAATTCTCCATTGTGTTGCATGGAAAAACTAACAGCATTTAGGTTTGAAATGACTTGTGGGTGTGAGGAAATGATGACAGAACTGTATTTTCTGGTTGAACTATTTCTATAAACAATGAGTAACAACAGCAGTCTGGAGTTAAAGTCTTAGCTGGAGATTTATCACATGCATTAGTAAGTTCTGTTCCTGTTTCCTCATGATATACTAGGTGTTAACTGGCTTGTCTGTGACATAATGTGCAATTTCTGTCCGACATCAGCTAGTTACATGCAGTATGTTCTCAGGTGTTTTAGATACTGCAGTCAGACCTGCTTCCTCTGAATGAATAATGACTCCAAATGCTAACACGGCTAAATACAAACACATGTATGACGTTGATGGAGTTATTTTAAATTTCATCATCTGGCAGGATTCAAGATCTGACAAAGAGTGTATAATACAGGAATGAGCACTACCAGTTCTGAATAAAACTGTAAAAACTAATACATAAATTTTTAAAAAACATTCATCTAAATTAATTCAATCTATTCATACATACATATATATAAATAAATATATAAATAAATAATAAAAATAAATATAAAAATAAATATATTTTTTTTTTTTACTATAAAAAAATATTTATTAAATATTATAGATACACAATTTTAAAAAAAAAATAAATAATCTACTATATGTAATATATTATTATATATAATATAATATAATATATATATAATATAATATATAGGAAAAAAGTAGCTTATATATTATTATAAAATATTTGAAATTCTATATAAAATAATTTCACATAAAAAAATCTATCTATCTATATACACATACATACATACATACATACACACACACACACACACACACACACACACACAAACACAAAAAAAAACACACAGTAGCAAAAAATAAACTACTACTCCTACACAACATACACTTTAAATTAAATTATAAACATTTATGCATTGCAACAGAAAACAGTAGCAAAGATTTCAGTGGTACTTGTGTCACTACTTTCATCAGCCACTTTGATTTTACGTTGTAAATATAAATATCTCATGTGTCATAAATATAGATATACAAAAACAAGAGGACAGTGATGTAAACTTATGGTTAAGGATGCAACATAACCTGAAATGTTAATAAAGCTTTTAAAGACCATTCCTTGTAGCAGACATCATGCATCAGAGGGTTAAATATTTGTATAATATATATTAATAAATACTTTTTTTTTTTGTATTATTTTGAGCTGGGACTGTTTGTTCAACAATCTGTTTCTTTGTCGTTTCTATCTTAGCAAGGATTTGGGAACATTGATGGTGAATACTGGCTTGGTTTGGAGAACATCTACTGGCTGACCAACCAGGGCAACTATAAGCTGCTGGTGACGCTGGAGGACTGGACAGGCAGGAAGACGTTCGCAGAATACGCCAGTTTCCGGTTGGAGCCGGAGGCGGATTTCTACAGGCTGCGGGTGGGTCGTTACCATGGCAATGCTGGGGATTCGCTCACCTGGCACAATGGGAAACAGTTCACCACCCTGGACAGAGATCACGACGTGTACACAGGTATCAAACCAGCACTGATCTATTGAACTGATCTATTGATCCAACTGAACTATAAAAAATGACAAAAACACACACAGACTAAAACTTTACAATGAAAAATGAAAATGGAAAATCTCAAATAAAAACTGATTGAAAATACTAATGAAATGTAAATTTATATGCGGAGCTTGTCAGTTAACAATGGCTCCGTGTAGTAACAGCTGCTCTATGTGAAATCACGCACCTGATTAGAGAACCGGCTTTACTGACGAGATGCGCATTGACGATCGGCCGATCTTGATCGGTGCACCCCTAGTAGTTTGTTTAAAGCCTACGTTTATATTTACTGTAGGCTTCAAAATCTATAAAGCAAAACATGCATGAATCAAAACTTTGTTGGTCACAGACCTTATTTTCTGCATTATTTCAAAAGCCAATGAAAAGTCCTTTATGGTTTTTGTCGAAGGAACTACTCTGGGGGAAAAAAAACAAACAAAACAAAAACCATAAGTGGTGCAGACACTATTTTACTCCGTAATTGCAAGTAAATTTCACAAAGAAATGGCAAGCAAAACTGAATTAAAAGCAAATTTTTAAAGTAGAAAGACTAAAATATAATTTTCTTGTAAAATGTACTCCAATAAATTGACAATTTTCACAGTGTTGCGGATAATTTATTACAATGCAGGGTGATGTTAACTTTTGTGTTGCCCTACAAAAATACATCACTGCAGTGCTCCAAATAGAATCAATGTGTAATGAGTTCACATACTCAAAAACCTCATTTCCCCTCATACAGGAAATTGTGCCCACTATCAGAAGGGTGGCTGGTGGTACAACGCCTGTGCCCACTCCAACCTGAATGGCGTGTGGTACCGCGGTGGCCATTACCGCAGCCGTTACCAGGATGGAGTTTACTGGGCCGAGTTCCGCGGAGGATCGTATTCTTTGAAGAAGGTCACTATGATGATCCGACCGAATCCCAACACTTTCCATTAGAACGTCACGTGAAGGAAAACATTCTAATGCGTCATAACTCAAAAAACATTGTAAAAAGTGCAATGTTAATGTGTTTCTTTTTGTTAATTATTGATTGTTTACTTTGTTTATGAGTCTTATGAATTCATAATATGTGACCCTGGAGCACAAAACCAGTCTTAAGTCGCTTGGGTATTTTTAACAATAGGCAAAAAACAATGTATGGGTCAAAATTATCGATTTTTCTTTTATGCCAAAAATCATTAGGATATTAAGTAAAGATCATGTTCCATGAAGGTAAATTTCCTACCATAAATATATCAAAACTTAATTTTTGATTAGTAATATGAATTGCTAAGAACTTCATTTGGACAGCTTTAAAGGCGATTTTCTCAATATTTAGATTTTTTTTGCACATTTTCAAATAGTTGTATCTCTGGCAAATATTGTCCTATCCTAACAAACCATACAGTATATCAATTGAAAGCTTATTTATTCAGCTTTCAGATGATGTTTTGTAGTCCAGGGTCACATATGCAGTCACACATATCCAAAACCAAAAATATGAAAGTGCAATAACTTCATGAAGGAGACATAACTAATAATGTCTTCTTGGGATTCTTCCCAATGGTGTCCAGGTATGGTGGACACTGAAGACCAAGTGAAAATACTAGAAAACCTTCAGTCAGACAAACCTGGCAACTCAGGTTCCACATGATCTGGAAGCTGAACAGCATTGAGTGCGTCCTTACAAGTGTGCTTAAAATGGGGATAGAGTCTGTATGTTTATGCAACCTGATCTTAACAGGCATCCGGTCAACTTATTCTCACTGTAAGAAGTCTAACCTTGAAGAACTGTTATTCTGAGTACTTTAGCACTATAAAACATGACCTGTTATGTACCAACGGAGGCATTTGATGGCATTGACTTCCAATACTGCAATTGGACATCTTAAAGGTATTTCTAATGCAAAAATGAAAATTCTGTTGTCGTTCAGAGGTAAATTTGGCCTAGTCATTGCGAATGCATCTGTTTACTAGATCAAGTATTAATGAGATGTGAACTGGTTAAATTAACACATTTAATAACAGATGCAAAGCCTCTGAAAACTTCAATGACTAGACTACATTAGTAGCACAAATGCAATGCTTCCTTTTCATTTAGTTTGTTTAAGCATTGACTTTCAATAAAGGGTACATTGCAATTGTGCCTTGAAGTGGACTACATAGGATACATTTCTGTCAACATTTAGAAGTACATCTAGTCTTTGTTTATGCATCTATTTGTAATTTAAAAGACATGGGTCAGTTAAATGAACCACAAATGCAAGGCCTCTGCAAAAGTGACAAATGCAAAACATGTCTGTCTTGTATATTATTGTCTACACTCTCTCAGATTTCACTTTGGTCCTTTAGACTGAGTGCTGTTTTGAAACCATTTGTATATAGAAAATATGAGTGAGTGTTTTTGTAATGCAAAGTATGGTTTGTGTTGTGTACTTACAGAATTTTTCCAATAAATTATGTACAGCTACTATGTTGTAGAGACAAGCTCTTCTGTGATCAACTGCAAAAAACATACACAAGTCTTGCCCTATAGACTACAATACATTATAAACACGAAAGACTGATAGAAAGGCTGAGCTCAAACCTCAATGTTGTCACTTGTACAAGCAACTAAAGGCTCTAAAGGGCCCTACGGGAGACTCAGGGTATGTCCTGAGTGAAAGAGAACAGACCCAAACCTTTGCTGCTCAAACATCAATCATTTTAGATGAAAAATGGTGTCATTAACATTAGTTTCCAAATGAGGAAAACCTTGTAAATGGCTGGAAAACACATTAAAGTCAAGAATGAAATTAAATTGGCATTTGCAAGCCATTTACTTCTGTAATATAAAGCATTTCTAATTGAAACAGGATATTGTTGAGGAAAAGTAGAATGGTGGAATTGATTTTATTAATCAGATATGAACTGAACTGTAAAAAGTACAGGTGTTCAGAGGGAAAGTCCTTAGAATAACATGCATTGTTGAATCAAGATCACTTAAAATGTAAATTTGTTGAAAATGTCCTCACCCTCAGGCCATCCAAAATGTAGATGAGTTTGTTACTTTATCAGATTTGGAGAAATGTAGCATTGCATCACTTGCTCAGCAATGGATCCTCTGCAGTGAATGGGTGCCGTCAGAATGAGAGTCCAAACAGCTGATAAAAACATCACAATGATCCACAAGTAATCCAGTCCAGTCCATCAGTTAACGTCTGGAGAAAACAAAAGCTGCGTGTTTGCAAGAAACAAATCCATCAAGATGTTTTTAACTTTAAACCATTGTTTCCAGCTGAAATGATTCCTCTAGCCATAATATTGTTTTCCCCAGTGGAAAAAGTTATCTTGTCTGAATCAGGAGAGAAATATGCACAGATGAAGAACTGTTTACAAGCAAAAACAGTCCAAAACAGCTCTAAACAAATATGGGGGTGGATTTTGATGTGAGAGACAACAGGAAATTTTTTTACTGGAGAAAGCGTTATTATGGATTATTATTGAGGTGGAGAAGTCTCCACCTCCACCCGATGATCAGGTGATGACGCTGTCCCTGGACAGCGTGAGGAGATCCCTCAGCAGGATCAATGCATATCGGTCCAACCACTCGACCGATGACGACATCGCCACTGCCCTACACTCAGCACTCACACATCTAGACAAAAAATACTCATACGCCAGAATGCTGTTCATAAACTTCAGTTCAAAATTCAACACAATCATCCCTCAACAGCTCATTCACTGGCCAAGAAAGCACAGCAGCATATCTACTTCCTCTGCAAACTGAGAAAAGCCAGAGCCCCGGCCCCCATCATGTGCACCTTCTACAGAGGGACCATCGAGAGCATCCTGACGAGCTGCATCATTGTGTGGTATGGCGCCTGCAACGCGTCCTACCGGAAGACTCTTCAACACATAGTGAGAGCAGCTGAGAAGATAATTGGTGTCTCTTTCGCCTCACGCCAGGACATTTATGGAACCCATCTCACCCGCAAAGCCCTCTGCATTGCAGGTGATCCCACTCACCCGTCACACAGCTTCTTCAGTCTGCTGCCATCAGGGAGGAGACTGCGGAGTCTCCAGGCCAGGACCAGCAGACTGAAGGACAGCTTCATTCATCAGGCTGTCAGGAAGCTGAACTCCCTCCTGACCCCCTCCCCTCAGCTTCCACCCCCTCCTCCCATTAACAAACTGTGACCTGCACCAGACACTTTGTGCAGCATTGGTCTGCTCACTACCTCATTCAGCATTTAACTGACCTCATTCAGCTACCTCTTCAGACAGTTTAATAAAGAACAGCTCCCTGAGCATTTTGTCACTTTAATCAGACTGAATAAGCTCTCTTGCACTACAATCATTTTATCTGCACTGTTTGTTTACTTCACTGGTTTGCACTCTATCACTCTATGTGCTGCTTTATTTAACTTTTTATTTTTATTTTTTACAAGTCCTTATTTGTATATTTGTACAGTTGTATTTTATATTTAATCTGTATCTATCTGTATTTTTATGCTCTACTGTTAGTGTTATCTGTATGCACCAAGGGTCTGAGAGTAACGCAATTTCTTTATGCTCTGTATGTATTGCTGTACAGTTTGGCAATACTCTGTATGTATGCTGTACATGTGGAAGAATTGACAATAAAGCGGACACTACACTACACTACATTATTAATTATTTCCACAAGAAGTGACGGTTTAAAGTTACAAACACGCAGCTTTTCACTTCACAAGACGTCAATTTATGGACTGGAGTGCAGTAGATTACTTGTGGATTACTGTGATGTTTTTATCAGCTGTTTGGACTCTCATTCTGACGGCACCCATTCACTGCAGAGGGTCCACTGATGAGCAATTGATGTAATGCTACATTTCTCCAAATCTGATGAAGAAACAAACACATCTACATCTTGGATGGCCTGAGGGTGAGTAAATTTTGAGCAAATTTTCATGTTTGAATGAACTATTCCTTTAACAGACAAAATGTGATAAGAAACCAATACACAGTTTTTTTTTTCTGCATTATTGAATGTCAACCTGACATAGGGGATGTTAATGCAAACTGTGTTCTTGCCATCTTCCATCTTCACTAAATGAATAAAATAAAATGACAGCACCGCTTTATGCTTAGTTAATGGTTTGGGTGCATGAAACTACCAACTTCATGTCCAGACAACGTGATCCCAACAACGAAACCGCAAGAAAATGAGTACAGTCTGCCCAAGAAATGCTTAGACAATCCCAAAGAAACAGCACCTGTAACATGTATATAAATCCAATCCAGAGTACCTGATATGAGAATTTAATGTGTAGCACTCCATCTTCACCCAATTTGATTTCAATCAGAACAGCAGCTGTAAATGACTAAGTGCTGAGGAATATGAGATAGTTTCCCTGATCATTGATATGGGTTTGGAATCAATTTATTGTAGAGTCTCCAGACTCAGTGAGAATCTGTGAGATAATAAGAACCATACATCTGAGATCTCTGTCTGATAGAGTTCAGAGCACACATAATGTGGTTCAGTACACATTAGAGAGAGAGAGAGAGAACATGGGAAAACACTGAAAAATGCCTAAAATAATAAAAACAAAAAACGCACAAATCTGAATAGCACTGAGAGTACTTGTTCCAGGAAAGATATCTTATTGAAAACACATGCATCATGTATGCTATCATTATGTTTTAGAAACTCTGTAAGGTGACCGAAAATGCCATGACGTCCTCTAAAACAAATATGAGAAACCGCAAGGCTGAGAAAAATGGTGCTTGTAGATGTCCACACATTTCATGAAAAGATCCAATTAATTCCAAACGTTTGGCCCCATGAAAACATGAACAGAACAAATTTCTCTCTTCTTACATAAACTGCTGCGCTGAATTGAATGAGACATTTTACATCAGAATGTTTTCATGAATGATTTAGCTAGACACAATCTCTTCATATTGGGTTTCATGAATGAAGTTCAATGTTTATATATTTATACATATAATGTATAATATGTATTATATTGTTCAGATGTCCAGATGAGATACATTACATGTATAAATATATACATATATAGCCATAGAAAGTCAATTTCATGCTTTTATGAACCTGTAAAAAAGACTCAGGCTATGATTAAACGTACCATAATCCAATGATATACTATCAATATTTACACTACCTTTCAAAAGTTTTTTTAAAAGAAATGAATACTTTTATTCAGCAAGGATGCATTCAATTTATAATATCACTAATATAATTCAAGTAAATGTTGTGTTTTAGAACTTTCCATCCAAACAATCCTAAAAAAATTATCCCAGTTTTCTACAAAAATATAAAGCTGTACTGTTTTTAACATTGATAATAATCAGAAATGTTTCTTGAGCATCAAATCAGCATATTAGAGTGATTTCTGAAGGATCATGCGAGTAATGATATTGAAAATTCAGCTTTGACCTTTACATATTACAATATATATTTCAAATAAGAAATGATTATTTTAATTTCTAATAATATTTCAAAATATTACTGTTTTTGAAGTGTTTTTGATCAAATAAATGCAGCCTTTGTAAGCAGAAGAGACTTCCAAAAGCATAAAAATCTTTTAAACCCCAAACTTTTAAACAGTAGTATTGTATATTTCGCTTCCGTAATACAAATGTGAATACATGGCTACTTCTGAATGGCCGACATTGGAGAAAGCTTTGTAGAACCAGATGAGATATTTACAGAATCTACCAACTCTGATCTCTTGGTCAGTCGGGAAATGTTAAAAAGATCATTCTTCCGGTTCATTTGCCTCACTGGAAGGCGAAGTAAAAGAGAGAGAGAGTGAAAGATGAGGACTCACCCAGGTAGGGGATGCACGGCACCATCTTGAGGGAGCGGATGTACTCTCTCATCCTGGAGTAGTTCTCCTCTTTGGAGGTCAGGTAGTCCAGCTTCTCAAATGTGGCCTTGTCCTTCCGACTGATCAGCTGAAGAAAAACAGGAAAGTTACGGCACTGTTAATATTTTCATCTGAATACAGGCAGTGATGAGAAGCTAATTTAAAACCATAGTTTAACAACATACAAGCTGCACAGAAATAAGCTCACATGGAAATGCAACCGAATTCAACACCAATCATTCATCCTCTGCATGTTTCTGAAATATTTTAACTAATGATTGTTCACAGCTGTCAAAAAGAGCTCCATTTAGGACATTTTATATTTAAATTTATGCATTTAGCAAACACTTTTATCCAAAGCGACTTACAGTGCATTCAGGTTATACATTTTTTTTTTTTGTCAGTATGTGTGTTCCCTGGGAATTGAACCCATGACCTTTTGCACTGCTAACACAATGCTCTACCACTGAGCCACAGGAACAGATTCCATTCAATGCATTAAAGTATGCAGTAAAAATGATTTCTCAAAATTGTAAAATTGAATGTTTTACATTCTACATCAAAGTTCTTTATTTAATTCAATGTTACTTGCCTTTTCTTTTTAATTATCTGTGAAATTTAATAGCAATTTCTGAGTGAAAATTGTTTCAAAGTAAATCCGACACCAGTCAATCGATTTTCAGTGAACACTGACTTCTTTTCAGTGTCTGTTTTGGAGCTTCATGCCCATTTACATTGATTAAACGGAAGTGAGTGGCTGAGGACTGCAGGTTACCAAAGATTTTACCCTCTTTTTCCAATAAAACTCTGGGTACTTGGTTTGTGCAAGTGAATTGCCATTGGGTTTCATGCAATTCACCAAAAATCAATACCGAAAAACATGAAAGAATCATGTAAAAACTAAAAACTTTATTGTAGGTTTACAGAGACTAAAACAAACCATCAACCAAAAACATTCTTTCACAGATTTCTTTCTGACAGTGAAACTCAAACAGATGAAGAAATAGTGAATTCTCTTTGGATGATTCAGAAGACAAGTCTTCAATTTCGTGTACTCTGAGTTTCATAAGCTGTCATGCGATTCATTTTTTTATGTTTGGCAAAAGGTTTGCAGTTTTTTTTTTAACTAGACACATTGTTGTTTTTCAAAGCATTGATTTTTTTTGGCAAACTGCTTGGAAACCAATGGAGGTCAGTTTGACCTCTAACATGATTGATTTAAGCAAAATTTGTTGTCTTTCCAAAGCAAATTTGTGTTGAAACTACATGCACGTTCATGACCCTAAATGAGAAAGTCATAAAATATAAGAACCACCAAATAGTTCAACCAGCATCTCAAACGGTTTAAAAATCAAATGTGGGTCAAATTGACCCGAATGCCCATTTCCAGTCGCACAGAGTGAATAAGCACAGCTGGTGGATTATAAAAAGGGACCTTCTCAATGCGCCGAACAATACAAACAAACAGTTTTTAGCAGCCCGTCCCCCGAGTGAATGAACAACCTGTGGAGGGAAACCATCAGACCAACTGTTTTCTGATGCTTCTTTTAGACTTCACAGCTGTTAGCGGTCATGCCCTGAGTTTGACCTGCGCTACACACACTCTAAAAACACTCATGCATTCCATTTCTGGAGGATGAAGCCCTTAAGATCTGCAGTATAGTCAGTCATTTGTATGGTAAATCTGGGTGAAACTGTCCTTAAGATAAAGCTGCTATTTGGTAACCATCTTGGTTCAAAGCTTAGCGCTGTGCAAGCATGTGAACATAAAATTCATCAGATTTGTCTCTTTTGGAGATTGTGATGCATGATGATCATTAATTGACAGTGAAAAACATGTCATTCCTCCACTGTGCAAGTGCTACAATATCAGAGAAGAAAATGAAAACCAAACTATTGCAAAACATCTAAACATCCTGGCTTCGTTTTCCCAATAGGTTTAATAGTTTATACTGTACCTCTGCCCACCCAGCTTGTTTCAAAATACAACCCACAACTCCAAAACCAAAGCGGCATGTGGTGCAAAACTCAGGAGACACTTGGGTCTCCATACATGTGCCTCATTAATAATGACTGTGGCTGGTCACGCCATGAGCTCATGGAAGCCGCGATCTCATTGGTTTATGAGACTCTGGGGGACAATGCTAAAGGCTTGTACATTTGCAGTGGTAAATACCTCATGATGGGAAGAAATAGACACATTTGAAATTCCACTGACTGCTGCTAAAAACTGTGAGCAAAACACAGAGCTGTGGAGCACTTGAGCTCAAGACTTTGACAAGGAAACATCAAGGCTCTAGTCAAGGTATTCAATCAAAAAACAGCTGTACAAACACATATATTGAAAAAATATACAAAAAAAATATACAGTAATGTTTTGAAAGGGGTTTCTTATGCTCAGCAAGGCTGCATTTTTTTGAACAAAAAGAATTTAAAAAAAATATTATTATAATTTTACATAACTGTTTTCTGTAAGAATATGTTTTAAAATGTAATTCATGTGGTGCATTACTCCAGTCTTCAGTGTCACATGATCCTTCAGAAATCATTCTAATATGCTGATTTGCTGCACAAGAAACATTTCTGATAATTATCAATGTTGAATGTCAGGATTTCAGGATTTTTTTGATGAACTGAACACTCAAAAGAACATCATTTATTTGAAATAAATCTTTTGTGACATACATTTTTTTTTAATGTCATGCTTCCTTGCTGAATATAAATCAATCAATCTTACACATTTTTTGAATGGTAGTGTAGAAATAGGGATGCACAAAAAATATTGGCACAATTTAATGCGCATCTCGTCAGTAAAGCCGGTTCTGTAATCAGCGGTTAATCTCTACACGTGCGTGCTTTCATGTGGAGCAGCATTTATTACACAGAGCCGTTGTTCACTGACAAGCTGCGCAAAACCACAGTCATCTTTTGCGCATGTTTTGCACAGCTTGTCAGTGAACAACGGCTCTGTGTAATAAATGCTGCTCCATGTGAAAGCATGCTCGTGTAGAGATTAACTGCTTTACTGATGAGATGCGCATTAAATCGTGCCGATATTTATCGTGCATCCCTGTGTAGAAGTGACTGAATTTTTTGTTTCCACTGACTGCTGCTGAAAACTGTGGGCAAAACACAGAACTGTGGAGCACTTGAGCTCAAGACTTTGACAAGGAAACATCAAGACGCTAGTCAAGGTATTCAATCAAAAAACAGCTGTACAAACACATAGATTGAAAAAATTTGTTTGAAAATTAATTTAAGTGATGGTTTTTGATACAGGCAGATTAAATGGTTATGGCCAACCAGAGAAACACCACTATTTTTAGACTTCGTTTTAGACATCCAACCAGACTATGACATTCAGATTTATTCATTTACCACACATCTTTATCTAAAGCAACTTACATTGCATTCAAGGTTTACATTTTATCAGTTCATGCATTCCCTGGGCTTTTACTGTTTGAGCTACAGGAACACATCTTAACATTTTCAGAAGAAACCATGAGTAAGGTTTGTTCTAATGACTAAGCTTTAGTATGGATAATAGTAATAGCTATGATTGTGCAAAGTTTAAGTACTGTAATACAAAATAAAGTCTTCATATGGTAGCTGGAAATGTCAATTACATGGATATACAAGGCACGCAGTAGGACTGGTGGAAGAAACTACTACACAAGAGGAAATTTCCTTAAGTTCATGTTCAGACAGCCTGCTAATACTGTATATCACTCCACACTGACACGACTCTTTCCTAACATGCAAGCTGACAAACATCCTTTTAGAGGATGCATAGGAATGTTTTATGGTAGGATTTGAGACTAAGCTAGATGGACGTCAGATACTAAAGCTAAAGCAAGCTGAGGACCAAAGCCATAAAGACATACAGTAACTCAACTCACCCAGCATGGAAACTTAGAGTGAGCCGATAAAGTGGAATATGGAATGGGATATAAAATCGGGACAGTCAGCATCTTAATGTTATAGTTGGCAGCGGCATGAGATATGTAAGAAGAGACTGTGTCATGTTTCACGTTTGTGGTGAGCAGATTTGATGGATGTTGATGAAAATGTGATGGATGAATCTGCGTGAGGTGGGGAAGGGATGGCGTATGATTTCCTCTGAGAATACGGATGGATTGCAATGGAAGAGGAAGCGGTCGAGACCTATAGGAAACACGGGTGTGTACACAAACACACACAAGGCCTCACTGCTTGGAGTCGTCAGATATGCTTACATGAACTACGGACATACTGGAAAAAGAGACACAAATGATTTCAACACACGTAACCACAAACGACAAGAACAGAAACGATGACAAATGAATTAATTTCTGATTTGGAACTTGGAGCAGTGTCATTTGCTTTGAGAGCTGCAGTTACGACAAAAACTTTGTTATAAAGACAACGTAATATCAATAAACAACATGACCTAAAATATTTTAATATATTGAGCTATCATTATATTTATGAGTATTTCACTACTCGGGCTAAAATCAGCTAATAAAATTCATTGTTTCGAACGTCATCTAATCTCAGGAAATGGGTCAAGAAAATGTACAAATATTTCATTTCAAAATTAAAACAAAACAAATGCAATACAATGCAATGAAACAAAATAACATAAAATAAAATGACACTCAATCAAAAAAAATAAAATACAAAACAACAGGGGTATAATACAATATAATATAATATAATATGACCCTGGAGCACAAAACCTTAAGTCTTAAGTCGCTGGGGTATATTTGTAGCAATAGCCAAAAATACATTGTATGGGTCAAAATGATTATTTATCATTAGGACATTAAGTAAAGATCATGTTCCATGAAGATATTTTGTAAATTTCCTACTGTAAATATATCCGAACTTAATTTTTGATTAGTAATATGCATTGCTAAGAACTTCATTTGAACAACTTTAAAGGCGATTTTCTCAATATTTAGATTTTTTTGCACCCTCAGATTCCAGATTTTCAAATAGTTGAATCTCGGCCAAATATTGTCCTCCTAACAAACCTTACATCAATGGAAAGCTTATTATTCAGCTTTCAGATGATGTATAAACCTCGATAATGCAATGCAATGTAATGCAATGTAATGTAATAGTTACAAAATGTGGTTATAATATAATAATATAATATATATAATATAATATAATATAATATAATATAATATAATATGTAAATATAATATAATATAATATTTAGATAAATAATCTATAACAAAAAAAAACATAATAGTTACAAAATGTGGTTTTGGAGTAACTTTATCAATGAGAAACAGTTCCAGGGAATATACTTTAATCTCAAGTCCTCAGGAAACTGGGTAAACACAGGAGAAAATCACAATACTACAAACGAGAACAGATCAAGGAGAACCGAAGGCTTATAAACATGAACCAAACAAAGGGAACTAATTAGATAATTAGTCAGACAATAGGTAGACAGAATGACTAATTAAACAGACTCAGATGTCATTTAATGGCCAGTAAATAGATAAAATACTGAATATTTATTAAAAAACTGAACACTGTGTTTTATGGTGATTGTTTTCATTTTCAAATTACTTATATATAGTGCTGCATGACTATTGCAATTATTTTGTCACATATGGCGATCTGATATAAACCTAGGACACAGATTCCCATTAAACTTGCAGCACATTCAGAGATAAACTAATCTCTGTATGATAATCCTCAAAAAAGCATTAATATTTCTTCTGCAATTTTTTTTTTTTAACTTGTGTTTTCGGGCTGAAATATAACTGGAACATTTTTGGACAGGCTTCGTGAGATTCACCCACATTCTTCGACTGTGTCCAAATATCAGGATATTAAAAGCAATTGAGAATGACTTGTAAAAATTTGCATGCGTTTTTATTTAACAGACTAGAACAAATGGTTTATGTCATTACATGCCTCACAGATGCCTGTTCCCACCGTAATCATGAACGTTTAACACGGGGAAGAACTGACAGGAGGAATCCTGGCAGAAAAGGGTTTATTCCACCATGGCACATGAAAGCAGACACGCCAGCGAGACGATTAACGGAAACACTGTCAGATGGATTAACAGCCAGTGTAACGTCTCAATGGAACAAACCAGGCTTCTGAAATAAAGATTTGATTGTCTGTCAATTAAAAAGCCAAAGTGCTTTCAGGTCCAAGAAATCATCTCTCCAATTATAAGATCAGATACAAGATTAGCTTTCTGCTCGGAAAGCAGGCTTGTGCAGTATTCAGAGCTGAAGAATTAGTTCCAGTACAATTCCCGTACAGTGTGGATTTGAACTGAACTGGTTACAACATGCCGGATAGGATTTGAAATTTGAATTAGAATGACAGGAAGTGGAATTTAATGATTTGAATTTTTAAATCTGATGATGATGTTGAGACTAAGGCACCATTTAAATATGGGAGTGAATCCCCTAAATATCATTTCAAGTGTGTATGGAACACAACTCAATCTCAAAACTACGATGTTTGATACCATCTTGCACATTTAGTATCCGCTATTTTTAACCAATGTAATATTACATGCAATGCCTTATTAAGTGTTTCTGAGCTGTGTGTGTATAGAACAGGATTAAGCACTAAATGCTGAATTGACAACTGGATTTAGATGCAGAGTTTGTGTGGTCTTCATGCGGCCATATAAAGAGTATGAGTGGACTGTCAGTATGGAGAAGGTCTTACTGCCCAGTCTGACCACCTGACATCTGCCTGACAGGAAGTCTAGAGTCCAGCTGCTCATTGAGCAGTTCAGGATATCAGCCCGGAGCTGCGTGTCAAAAAATGGAGCTGAATGCCGGGCTGTTGTTCAAAAAAAACAAAGCGCATTCTCACAGACGTGTCCAGATGAGAGAGAGAGCAGTGCAGGATGAAGACTGACATCATCACCATGCTCATAAATCATCTGTTTGCATATGTTTCCATTCAAAATTTAATTTGCGAAAGGCTTTTAAATTACAGTTCAGTTCCTGATTTTGGATCACAAACTGTATGCAGAATTGCAATTTGAATATGAATGTAAAGCGGCAGAATTTAAAGAAATTGTTAAAAAGCAGTTCAGAGGAATTTTAAAAGAGTACAATCTTTAAATATGGGCTTCAAAAAAACTTATCTGAAAGTTTTGGAAAATGATGTTTAGAAAGAAAGAAAAAGAAAATACATCTTTTTAACTCACAATTCTGACTTTTTTTCTTGCAATTCTGAGTTTTGGAATTTTGCCACAGGATTAAAAAAAAAAAAAAATTGTGACTTTTTATCTCAATTCTGACTTTTTCTTGTGTTTAGATTTATTTCTGAACACAATTCTGAATTTTCATCTTGAAAAAGACAGAATTTTGAGATATAAACTCACAATTACCTTTTAATTTTTTTTAATTCTGTTGTAAACAGGCTCACATTGGAAGGATACTTCAAATAATCAAACAAACTTTTTAATAAAAAAATCACTGGACAAATGAAAAGAAACGGTGAAAGTCCTGCTCTGCTGTCACACTGTGTGGTTTAAACACTGTTTAGTCACAGTTTTAGAGAATTTGGTGTTTCTCATACACTGCAGTAAATCCATGCAGGCTATCCATATCCCTGGTTGTGGCCAAAGTCCCTTTTGAGAAAAATTAGTTTACTTAGAGGCCAATTTATTTAGAAAGCGGGATATGTTCCGCCATATTGCGCGTTGCACTTTCTCCCATTCATAGTAAAACAAGTGCATGCAAAGTCTCTGTTGCAATCCTAAATACAAGTATTGCATACTGCATGTTGTGCTACCATCAAAAGATACTTCGCAGATCTCCAAGCTGTCTGCCAGGATATAACTGGTGCTTATGAGGTTAAGCCTTCATTGATGAATCAACCACAATCGTGGGACCATCTGTTTTTGCATGCAAAAATAAATAAATAAAACTAATGTCCACAGAACTCTGACCTTCCCATCAATGAAGCCTGTAATGCAGCTAACAGTATCTTCTGGTAAAAGTCAGAGCTCATCTAAATCAGGGTTTTGGAAAACGGTTTTGCTAGCGGTAGTTCTGGGCTTTAGGGTGTTGAAAGCAGATATATAGCATGTTTCAGGTGGTTTCCGCATGCCTAACATCGAATATTAGCCAGTATTTTCTCAATCTGCGATTCAAATCAATTTTCTCAGTGCCAGCTGCTGAAAAGCTCGAACGACAGGCTAATCCTACCGGAGAACACTGGATAATCTTTCTTCTGCGTTTGACATTACTTTTTTAAACAACAGTAGGGATTGAAATTACCCTTTTGAAACAAAGCCACTGAATAAGCTCCTGTTCTGTGCTATAAAGAGCTATAATGGAGTGACAGAGCGGGAAAATGTGTGCAGGACCTGGCAAAAGCATCCGGAGGTCTCTGGCTGAGAGAGCAGGTGTAAGGAAAGACACATCGGTTGCTGGTAACTAGGGGATAAAACAAGCACTACTGGTCCCTGAAGACCAATTAGACCTGGGCTACTTTCAATATACTAGTAGAGTCAAATCACATCCAGCTCAGACCTGCAGATGGGCCGTAAACTTTTTTTGTATCATTCATGTAGTACACATGGTGTGTGACGAGTTACAAGCCAGTTTAATACGTGCCATTAGTGTTTAAATCACTAATCATAACACTGAGTTCAAACCAGACACAATATACTGAGCTAAAAAGCTAAAGTAGGGCTGTCAGTCAGGGTTATCACCGTTAATTAGAATTAAAAATGTTAAAAGCCATTTTTGTTAACTTATTTCATACACATATATATTAAATATATAAAACAACTAACAAAAAGACAAAAGCATGAGACAAAATTCCTAAAAATTAAACTAGAAAATAATTCATAATATTATTAAAAACTACAAAAGCATATACATAATACTAAAATAATACTTCTGTCAATCAATTAAAATGTGTTTGCTATTAACAGCAACATTAAAAGACATGGGATAAATAAGTTTACATTAATCTTTAGAGTCACTTACTGATAAATGGGTGCAGTGATATTGCAAGAGAAAAATATTATAGAATATTAATATATAAATAGAACATTAAAAAGCTGTTACTCATAAAATGCTGTTAAAAATTTTGGGGGTGGTAAGATTTATAAATGTTTTGGAAAAAAGTCTCACCAAGGCTGCATTTATTTGATCAAAAATAGAGTTAAAACATTAATATTGTGAAATATTATTACCATTTAAAATAACGGTTTTCTATTTTCATACATTGTAAATGTAATTTATTGCTGTGATCAAAGCTGAATTTTCAGCATCATTCCTCCAGTCTTCAGTGTCTTCAGAAATCTAATATGCTGATCTGCTGCTCAAGAAACATTTCAACCGCGATACATTTTATTTTTAAGGATTCTTTGATGAATAGAAAGTTCAAAAGAATAGCATTTATTTGAAAGAGAAACTATTTGTAACATTATAAATGACTGTTCTGTCATATTTGATCAATTTAATGCATCCTTGCTGAATAAAAGTATTAATTAAATGTTTTTTTTTCATGAGGCATTAATCAAATTGAGGAATGAGGGTGAGTAAATGATAACAATTTTAATTTTTGGGTGGAATTTCCCTTTAAGTGTGGACAGATTAATTACTTTTCCCTGAAAACTGATGCATCACATCTGGTGAGATCATAGTGCAAGAATGAGCAGCAACATCAGTGATGCTTGCCTTTGCACATGCTACTAATATAATTTTGCTGTGTGACATCATCTTTATCTTCATCTACTGTACTGTATACAGTCATGGCCATGAGATTTTGAACAGCAATTAATCATTAAGCCATTTTTTTGTTGTTGTTCCCTTGACATCATAATTAATGTGTAATCCCTTGCGAATTATATGCATAAATCTAGGATTCACATTATATCTGATACGTTCATATTTCTTAAGCTGTACATAAATGAATACCTCCCATCCACGTCACCTTGACCAACGCCAAACCTCCGGCGCCACGGACCTTCTTGATGGCTGTGGAACGGCTTTTAAAGGACAAAGTGTCCCTGGTGTTCCTCTAAGGGTGGACGGACAGGGCCATAAACCTGCCTGCAGAGTTGATCTTGGCATCATCCACAGCCAACACAGAGGTAAGTATCACTGAACTAAACCAGCAGCTAAAAATCATTAACGGGATAGCAAAAACACTGCATTTTGAAGAGTCACTGAGTTTAAAACACATTATGGATCAGACAAACGAATCCAAAATGGTCCAAATCTAGTGAGCTGAGCATTGTTTCAAAAACAGAGGCAGTGTAATGTTACCTAAAAAACATCTTTTGGCTAAATTTTAAGGCAATAACATATGGAAGCCCAATTGCAAGTTTTTATATGAGGAAAAAAAGTCACAATTGCAAGACATAAACTGAAAATTTTTCATGCAATTCCAAGTTTATATATCACAATTCTGAAAAAAAAAAAAAAAAAAAAAAAACGATTAAATTGCAAGGGGGGGAAAAAAAAGGGCTGTGAGATAAAGTTTACTTTTTTAAAAAAAAATTGTTTTATCCAGTGGCAGAACCAAGCTTTCACAATAACATAATCAAATAGAAAACTTCAGTAAAATATCATATTAATATCATATTAGTAATCATACAACATCAAGCAATATAAAAATAAAAGAAGGCAGATGGAGTGAGAGAAATGTTGATTGTAAGTATACTATAATTAAACGATTATAAATATTCTATGTATTTTATAAATATACTGCACAGAAAAAAATAGGTAGTATATTTATAAAATACGTTAAAAAAATAGAATTTGCTAGTAATGTAAACAATTATTACAAAGTATTTTATTAAACAAAATTCTGAAGCAGAATATACTGCACCTAATTATGGTTGTTTCTTTTTGTCTTTAGAAAAAAACACACACACACAGGTATATTTGTACTATTGGCTACTAAAATTCAGCTTTACGTTAAAAAAAAATTATATCTTCCAAAGCATATTCTTTAACCATTTGAGTAACTCCGTTGCTGACCCGGGAAAAACAGACTGTATCCACGTGCAGCACAGCTGCGGATGAAGCTCATTACAATGGTTGCTTCCAAGGTCCCGTCAGCACTCCGCCGATGAAGCTCTGATGTCGACGTGTGCACGGGTGCGCTCTTCCGGGGAAATGCCCATATAAGGAGTTCCACCCTCGTCTACGTCATGAAGAGCCATGATCGGAGAAAACTCTCCCAAACTCGTACGAACCCGGAAGTAAGATTTTAGGCACAGAAATACTCTGTCAAATGTCCTAAATGTTTTTTATAACTTTGTCCATGCTTAGCATGAGAATCCAACTCTTTAACAGTGTAAGCAACTCTAAATGCATGACTAAACAGGTTTTTAGACAAACTCAATCAAGTACTTCAAAGGCAATACTGTTCATTGAATGAAAGTGCACAAATGAAATCAGAGTGGAAGGAGCCGCACAAACCGGCGGGGTCACTTAAAGAGGTTTTCATTCAAGTTCAATTCGGATGCTGGAACACATCCTGCATTTGAAGGCAGGCTGAGGCAGCATAATTTTAAAAAAACTCAAGTACTCCATAAAGTGCAGGAAATTATTCAAATGATGAACCCTCTAAGAGCTTTCTCTCCATTTTCAACTCTAAACCGGGAAGTGGTCATCTGGCCTAAAACAAGAATAATAAGATCAAACAACAACAAGTGCCAAAAAAAAAAACACCCCGACGTTCAGTCCTCAACCTCTAAACCTCCTGTATGCTTCCAGACTCAAACAAAAGCACTGGATGTCACTGCCGTGACCCAGCGTAGTGGCTTTAAACAGTCATTTCTTGACTTCTACTACAAACGGTGGCAAAAAAAAAAGGGATGAAAAAAAGAATCTTCAGTGTTTTTGGGTTCTATGCTGGAGTGGAAAGTTCAAGTGTGAAGGCTGGCTGTTGTCATGATCATCCTGATCGATAGTGGCAGAAAGAACAGCATTATCAGACATCCGTCACTTAACTGGACACAATCAAGCGGTCAAACTTATCAAATACTTAAAAACCAAGAAAAAAAATTGATAAATAAACTTTTTTCATCCAGTTTTGGCCCGAACTTTTGGAAACTGTTAACATAATGTATGACTTCATATTTAATACATGCATCAAAGACGTAAGGGGGGTTTCAAGCATCAAAACAATAAATGTTTATTACAATAAAAATTACTGACTATCATACAGTTTACCATGATTAACCTAGACAAAAGACTCCTACTAAAATGTCATTCAGTGTAAAAGTAGCTCATACACCAAAAATCTAACAAACATACATATAAAAACAATAACAATATTTATTAAAATACCCAAAAATATTAGTTTTTAATCATTTAAAGTACAGGCCAGATGTTGTTTTATTTTTACATAAAAACATCTGAATCACTTAAAAATATAATTAAATTTAGTCTAATCACATTTCTTTTATATATTTTAATAAGTACAGGCCAGGTGTTGTTTTATTTTTACATAAATATATCTGTTTTGCTGAATAAAGATGGAACATTATTTCACCCATATTTTGACATTTTATTTTCACATTAATTCACATTTAATTAGGCACTTTACTTGCTTTTAATGTGCTTTCTATGTATATAAAACTTCTTTGTGTAAATTTAATTTGATGCGAACACCAAAATGGGATGTCTTGTCATGATTTAACGCAATACTGTAAAGAATGGCAGTCTGATGCAATCCTCCCTGTTATGTTTTAATCTGATGCAAGTGAATAAAAATCCAAGAAATACAAATCTTGCAGAACAAAAACACATTTAAGGAAATGTTGCAAAATACAGTGAAATTGTCTCAGTTCATCCTTCTTTGGTGTGGATGACAATATATTGTACATTAACTGAGCTTTCATAAGAGATTTATGCAGTTTGTTTAAACTATCGTTCAAAAGTATTGGGTCAGTAATATATTTTAAAAATAAATTAATACTTTTATTCAGCAGGAATGCATTAAATTGATCAAAAGTGACATTTACAAATGTAGCAAAAGATTTCTATTTTAAATCAATTCTGTTCTTTTCATTTTTTCCCACAAACACGAGGCATCACAACTGTTTTCAACACTGATAATAATCAGAAATGTTTCAGCCTATTACAATGATTTCTGAAGGAGAAAACAGTTATTTTAAATTGTAATAATATTTCACAATATTATTATATTTTTTTTGCAACTTTAGTGAGCATTAGAGATCTTTTCAAAAACATTTTAAAAAATCTTTCCACCCCATAACAAATAAACATATTTTATCACAAATAGCGGCTACTTTAAAATTACCGTTTTTTTGCTTTCGGTTTTCATCCCAGTTTCTTCAGAACTTTGATCTCATTCAAAAATTTTTTATTTGGGATCATCACTAGTTATGACTAATGTTTTCTGCAATCTACACTTATTGAAAATCATACAGGTGACGGTAGAATGAGAGAAGTGCCATGTTTGGATTCCACGCTTCATTCCACAAAGTTAGATTTTAAAGAGTAACTTTCCATTTTAAACGACAGACGCTGATGTTAAAAACCATCCGTTTCAAAGTGAGCATGGGAAAATAATTACAGGACTAAGTGGGCAGAGTGGAGGAAATTTGTAATTATCGTGATGTATGAGCAACACGCTTGTATAATTCAGACATTATGATTAAGCAGCCAAAGGGTTGAGGTCTGTGATGAGTCTGGCTTTATTTCACTATACTGTGGAGACAAAACCATTCCCAGAAGTGAGCCGAATCTGACCGAACCGTTCCTTAAGGACAGTCTCCGATTCATTAAATAAAGTAAATTAAAAAAAATAATGCTCCTTAAGGCCTTTTCACAACCGATGAGAATGTCATATCTCCTGCCCTGCCGTATATTCAAAAACAATTGTGAGAAACATTTTTCTACACATGAAATATGAATGCAAATAGACATATGATTATGATGATATATTTTCTGTATGTGTTTTTTATGCAGCTCATGGTATTTTTATAACAATAAAGGATGTTTATGACAAATGATAAGTGGGTGTAGCGTTCAATCCATTATAAAACACAAAGAGTGCGTGTCTGCTGATTATAGAATCAAAATCCACTTCAGATCCCAATCGGAAGTTATTACAAGCACTCAATTAAGGTTTAAAGTGGGTTTTTGAGGAAAAACATTAAGCGTAATATGATAAAACATAAATAATAAAAAAATCATTATAAAAAAAAAGCAAGTCGGCGTGCATGCGTGTATTAGCTGAAGGCGATCAATCACTTCATGCTCAGTGTGAAAGCACCGTAAGTCTGCGATTCACCTCACTTTTTGTCATCGCGCTCAGTGTGAAACGCCCTTTAGAGTGCAGGTTTGGGTTTTGTCATTCAGACAGCTTGGCAAATGTGTGTAAATGTTGAGTGTTTCTTACCGCCCAGGTCTTGCTCAGCCTAAAGATGGGAGCGCTTTGCAATGCAGACACCACGGACACCATAGAATGAAGGTTATTCAGCTCTAGAAGTTTCTGCAGACATAGAAAGCAAGTGATGAATTGCTATACAGTTGAGAAAACTCAATGCACAAACCACAAAAAGGGTGTTTAAAACACAAGAGAGAGTCAACAGCAAAAAAGGATGTATTCCTCAATTTCCTCAGCATTTCATCTGATTTTCCAAAACTAAACATTCTTAAATCATTTAAAGAAACATTTACTTCAGAAGTAAAAGTACTTAACTCTTGTGCTGTGCTGAAAAGCCTTTACCTTATTTAGTGTTGCAGGTTTAAAAATCAAGCTTGTAAATCTCTCATTATACTATATTATCACCAAATCATGGTTTTAATATTTTATCAATTAGTTTTTGAGTGAAAAAAGCATTATTTGTGGATAATTTTGGCAAAAACTGGGTTGCATGAGCTCAAATCAATGAGGCCTACGATCACTGTTCAAAAAACAAACACAAAACAAGCTGACAAAAAAGAATGAATCAAATATTTAATACAATAACTTTAACTATCTTTGGTGGAAAAAAAGAAAATCTGGAAATGACTTGAACCTGAGGGTTAAGATATTTAAAAGAGACAAAAATTAAGTGAGGAAAAAGGAGAAAAATCTGCCAATGGGGTCAGAAAAATTAACTTAATTCAAAGAGAAAACAAGTTTATTTTTTTGAACCCACTGACATATATTTTTTCTTGTTTTACGCAAAAACTCACTTTATTTTGATAAATTTGTTTGCAAAAAATTTCACTAAAATAAAGAAAAAAATAGTAAAAAGTGAAAAAATAAAAAATCTTCCTCCATCGACAGACATTTTTTATTGTTTTAAATGCAGTTACTTTTTGTAACTGTGAAACATTCAGTATTGTATAACCTGCTATAAAAACAAAGGTGACTTGACTTGACCCGTTATATCATTTTGTTTTTCAAGTAATAATATCTAGACTTAAGAATGTTTAGATACTTGTAATGGTAAACCAGACAAAACACAGAAGAAGAAAATATTTGTTTGCAGTGAAAGAGTAAATTTATATGGCAATCGCTCCCATTTTACTGGTTGCATCTTATCATGTTTTGCTATCAAGCGTAGGTAATGAAAATTCTCACTTTAGAAATGGTTGGGTTGCAATTTGTGAAAACACAGAAAATGCACTTCTAATGAAGCAGACATGTACTACTGTCTGTTTGTTAGGTTAGATGATGTCACAGCTATCGCCCACACTCAAAACTCCCTTTACTGCTCTCTGATTGGATGCTGTCCACTAAAAGTAAGATACAGACCTGCTTTCATCATTACTCCTACAATGAAGGCCCAAAAAACTCTAGAATGATGGAAAACTTCTTTATGCTCACTTCAGCAAATTTGGCACACCCGGATCCACTCCATGAGCCATGACACATGATGACTACAATCTGAGGTTGTTGTTTTTTTTTTCAGCTTTTGTTCTGTCAGCAAGTGTTCCTCTGAGATTTAGTCATGAGATTTCTGAAGGATGATATTCCAGCCGCTTCACTGACGTGGCTTGTTTTGATGAGTTTACTGAGATGAAGACAGTACAGCGTCTTTATCCAGATGAAGGGTGGGCTAACATTTGACGGAGTAATTATCAAATTCAAGATGAAAAACAAAACCAAACTCTTCGTACTGCGTGTTCAATTGCATTAAAAGTGAAGTGTGCAATTGCTGGGCCACTAGCGGATTTCAAAAATAATAAAGTTTTAGAATCAGTATATACAACTGTGATAAAAGAAAACACATTGAGAAAATTGCAAATGCAACTTTTAAATGAATAGTTCATCCAACAATGACAACTTGCTGAAAATTTAATCACCCTCATACCATCCAAAATGTAGATGAGTTTATTTCTTCATCAGAACAGATTTGGAGAAATGTAGCACTTGCTCACCAATGGATGTTCTGCAGTGAATGGGTGCCGTCAGAATGAGAGTCCAAACAGCTGATAAAAACATCACAATAATCCACAAGTAATCCACAGCACTCCAGTCCACAAGTTAATGTCTCGAGAAGACAAAAGCTGCGTGATTGTAAGAAACAAATAAATCATTACGATATTTTAACTTTAAACTGTCGCTTCAGGCTAAAATACGAGTCCATAACCATAAATTCCTCCAGTGAAAAAGTTCATCTCCTGTTGGTCTCTCACATCAAAATCCACACATATATTTGTTTAGAGCTGTTTTGGCTTGTAAACGGTGCTTGATCTGTGCAGATTTCTCTCCTGATTTAGACCAGATGGACTTTTTCACTGGAGGAAGCAATATTATGGATAGGGGACTCATATTTTAGCCAGAAGCAATGTTTTGGAATTAAAAAGGTCTTAATGATGGATTTGTTTCTTACAAACATGCAGCTTTCACTTCACAAGATGTTAACTGATGGACTGGAGTGCTGTGGATTACTTGTGGATTATTGTGATGTTTTTATCAGCTTTTTGGACTCTCAATCTGACGGCACCCATTCACTGCAGAGCATCCATTGATGAGCAAGTGATGGAATGATACATTTCTCCAAATCTGTTCAGATGAAGAAACAAATTCATCATTATCTTGGATGGCATGAGGGCGAGTATATTCAGCACATTTTCATTTTTGGGTGAACTATTCCTTTAAACTGTACGATAACCTTTAATATAAATTTATACCAGCCTTTAGTGCAACTGTTGCAGTTTTTAAATCAGCAAAATGAGGAAGAACATTTCAAAGTACATCTAAACAGTACCGCGTCATGTTTGAGGAACTATGGCCAGAAAGAGTATGAATATGAACAGGGGACTGATATTTTTAGACTGAGCACTGCTGCGTATAGCAAAGAAAGTGCAAGGATCTAAATCAATAAGAGAAGCATATAAAAATGACTGCTGCTAATACATTAACCCTAATGGAGCATTTCTATAGTGTGACTAAAGGTTTCCAAACCATATAGTTGCTAATGAATATGAAAAATGAATAGCAAAACATATGGAAAAAAGTGTATTTATTAAAAACACATTCTATATATTGCAAATTTCAGCTCTGGCTTGACTTCATTAAGATCTTTGTGTAAAGTAATCGAAATTTGAAGGAAAACCGATGCATGCTTATATAATAAAACTAAATAATAATGCTTTGTTGATTATTTAATGTGCAATTTGACCTCATTTCAAAGCAGGAACATATTGTATGAAAATCCCTCTGTAGTAATGCACACTAATGAGGTGAACCGTCAAAGTTGGACAGACTCACAAACATCCAGCTTTATTCTAGCACGATACAACTGGAGCGATTCGGCATCATTAGTTTAAATTTCTACAGAATATCTAATCCAGTAGATAAAAAAGCCCTGATTGCTCATTAGATCTGTTCCAATTTATAGTGTGCTGCCTACATAGACAGTATTTTAAGGCATCATAGACTGTTCCAAAAATGCTGTCTTCAAAGACGCATGATGGGAAATCATCACACATCATCATACATACAGAATGATGCACTTGCAACAGGCAGATTAGTGATCTTTCCTAATAGTAGTACTGTTTTTATTGATACAATAAGAATATGATTTTGTAAAGAGCTGTTCATTAATGTACCTTTGCGATCTTGATGAAGTGGCTCAGGATCTCGGCACGGATCTTCAGGGTTTGAGCGGTCAGGATTTCCCGTACCAACCAGAAGCTCACCTGAAGAGATGAGGGAAATGTTTATGTGCAAAAAAATAAAAAATTAAATAAATAAAACCGAAAACCAAAAACTAATGTTTAGTAAACATGGCTGAAAAAAATGAGCATGTCATACATTTTTGGTGCTGGATTGCACAAAAGTTACCACTATGATGCTAACATGCATTTATTTGCATGACTTTGAGGTGGTTTTTAGCATGGTTTTAGCATGTTTTCAGGGTATAAATACAAATATATACATTAAAAAAACAAACTGAAATATTCCAGAAAAAAAAAAAAATAAATAAATAAATATACACACATATATATATATATATATATATTATAGATATATATAATATAATATATATCTATATTTATATTACATATATATATATATATATACACACACACATACACACACTACCGTTCAAAAGTTTGGGATCAGTAAGACTTCTTTGTGAAGAAATCTTTTCTAACAACATAAATCTTTTCTATCACTTCTTATCAATTTAACACATCCTTGCTGATGAAAAGTTTAATTTCTTTCAAAAAAAAGAAAAGAATAAAAAATTTACTGACCCCACCCAAACTTTTGATGGTAGTGTATATTGTTTAAAAAAGATTTCTATTTAAAATAAATGCTGATCTTTTTAACTTATTATTCATCAAAGAATCCTGAAAAAAAGTATCACAGCTTCCAAAAAATATTTGGCTGTTGCCAAAATTGATAATTCTAATAATAAATCAGCATATTAGAATTATTTCTGAAGGATCATGTGACACTTTTATACTGGAGTCATGATGCTGGAAATTCAGCTTTGCATCACAGATATTAATTATATTTTAAAGGGTATTTAAATAGAAACCATTATTTTACATTCTAATAACATTTTGCAAGATTACAGGTTTTTTGCATTTTTGATCAAATAAATGCAGCCTTGATGAGCAGAAGAGACTTCCCATTACAAACATACAAAGTCTTACTGATCCCAACTTTTGAACGGTAGTGTATATATATATATATATATATATTATATATATATATATATATATATATATATATTTAAAATCATGACATAATAATTAATTCAGTAAAAGAACAATCAAAACCAAAATATGAAAACCAGACTTAAGAATGAGACAGAAAAGCAGAGGTCAGCTGAGGTCACATCACAGGACAGCAATAAGTCAATTTTTTCATCTTTTAAACTCATGACTCAACTGGAGTCAACCCATATCTTGTGGAAAACCCATTTCTGATAGACAAAAACAAAAATGCTGGAAATAACTGAGATGGAGGAAAAGTGTTGTTATGTAATGTGTGAAAAATGAGACACTCGCTCTGATTATAATTGTACGGCAAACACAGAACGCTGGGCGCACAGACTTCGCTTGGCAGAGACTCCAACGCAAGCAGATACCAAATAAAAAAAATAAAATAAATAAATAACAAAATTAGAAAGCAGATGAAGCCTGAATGATTCTGACCATAGTAAACAGTCTAAGATTTCGGCCTCAGGGAACCGTTACAACAGTCAGGAAACGAACCTCAGCAATTTCCTCAAAAGCAGCCTTGATTATATTTCACTCAAGGGGAATCAAACTCCAGAAACCATTTAATGTCTGACAAATAATAAGAAAGAAATTGGCACTCTTGGAGAAAATGAGTCATTGCAGGTATAAAAAATATTGCAAATTGAAAATGAAACAAAGATTATTGGAAAACCGTTTACAAGAAATTACTATTTGAGTCTTTCTTCTTAACATATTCTTGTGTAATTCAATGTGTTACTTGCAGTGTCTTTGTATTTATTTGTGAAGTTGACTAGCAATTTCTGAGTGAAAACTTTTATTGTGTACTCACTGCAACAGGACTGGGATCTCCTTGGACACAATTTAATAATAAAAACTGTATAGACATCTAAGATTAAGTTTAAAAAGCAGACATTAAGAGTCCAAAATCCTAAAGTCTACAAAATGTGGAAAATCTTTGTCTGAATTTTTGCTGGTTTATCAGAGAGAAAAAAATAGGCTAAAACAGTCAATTTGTCCACAACCAACAAATGACCTCAGAACTCTCCGAGGAACAGTAAATATATCTGCAAACGAAGAATATATGGACTGAAGCGTCCAAGCAAAAGATGTCTTTTCCATCGACCCTCAGGAAGTCAAAGCTTCCACAACATGATGGAGAAAAAGGGCACTGTAAATTTGGCCCCTGAGTTTCATCCTTAAAAGTAGACATTAAACTGATCAAGTACACACAGCTTTAGAATTAATATCTAAGAATATACTGTACAAGCCCTGTTTCTTAAATCCTAGTGAGCTGCCTTGCTATCTACATGTGATGTATGAGGGACTGCGAGCACAGGCTTCAGACATCTTTATTCATTAAATGGGAATGTTGTTTGAAGCCAACGCTGTCTGATAATGAAAAGAAATTGATTAAAGATGGGTTTAAATTACTTAAATATTTGTGACTACAGGGTCATTCTGTGTCAAATCAAAACAAATTTCAGAGACTTCTGTAAGAAGACCAACATAAATAGAAATGAAAGACAAATATTAAATGTCATGGATGTATTCACTAAGTGATACACTATGGGGGACTTCATCATTATGTTGTTTTTACACAGAGATTTGCAGGTCTACTAGTAAAATATATTGACTTTAGCAATCTTTGTCGCATTATATGCCAATAGTGGCGGCTCAAAAATAGGAAATAAAGCACTTTATATGTGTGTGTGTGTGTGTGTGTGTGTGTGTGTGTGTGTGTGTGTTGGCATGCCTGTAATTCATGAATCCTTTAGGATTTTGGTTCTTAAACTTTTCTTTTGCTATCTCGGATTTTAAGACCCTATAAGGGTTCAATTCCAGAGAAAAATATTATGGTTCATTTCCAAAAAATAAAAAAAAATAAAAGTAGTGTGAGCCAGAAAAAAAGCTACTCCTCCTTCATTTCATAAATGTTAACTGACACTTTGGTGTCATCTTTATTAAGATAAACACGCAACGTTTGAGTCATAGTCAATGAGTTATGATCTAAAGAAAATGAGCTTCAAAGATGTTGGCCAAAAAGTCAAGTTTTCCAGCAATTGTAGGGAACAGGACAGGCATATCAGAGCGCGGCAGCTGTGTTAGGTTAAAATATATGAACGCTACTTTGCTAGATAAGTCATGTGCAATGATGTCATAGCCTATAGCTTATTATCAAATCATTTACACATTATAAGAGCTCTGGTTGGTAAAGAAACCTGTGAAGAAACGGGGCGCAGCGCTTCCATTTCTTGGCTCGGAGATGATGGTTCTTTTTCCAAAGTGGTTGTAAAGTGGGTTTTACCACAGCGTAGAGCTGTGACCCCCTTCATGAAAGAGGGTGAGCTCATCTGGTTCATTCCTACCCATAATGCCTTCAAAAAGGCTCTGAAAGCTTCTGTTACCGCTCCATAAATAATGAACTGGCAAAGAGCGCTACAATGTTTTGAAGGCCGAAGTTTCTGCTCAGTTGCCATGACGATGGAGCACAATGTTTCCATGTACAGTTCCTGCTCACCTGATTTCTTTAAAAATACAGAGCTGATTTATTACATGGACAAACTCTACTAGAGATTTAGCAGAGCTCTTGAGTAGGGCTGTATGACTTTTCTGTAAAATCGTGATTGTGATTTATGATTTAATGATACTTGTTTGCAGGGCTGCACAATACGGCCAAAATTTTGTAATGACGTATCAATATGGGTATTATAATAATAACAATAATTAATATTAATCTTATTATTGCTACTATGAAATATAAATATAAACATTACTTAAAAAATAAATAAATAATACTATTTTAATATTTCACTATATAATTAAAAATCTAATATTTAATAAAAAAAATTGTATAGTAATCTATAATTTATAATAATAATTTATTTTACATTACATGTGATTGTAAAATGTGACTTAAAAACAAACAAACAAACAAAAAATCCAGTTTGCTGTTCTAGTTTATGGGCCTGCAAAATTTAGCCAAAATTTAGTGATTATATATGAATACAGATTTAATAATAATAATAATAGTATTAGTATTAAATGTTAAAAAAAATAATAAAAATTAACTGTTGTTGTTCCTACTAATAAACAAAAATATAAAAATTGCTACAAACAAAATAAATATTACTATTGTTATATTTCACTGTAAAATAAAAAAAATCTTATATTTAATAATAATAATGATAATGATAATAATAATTTTATTTTAATATTTTAATACGTTTTTAAGACTTTTATTTTATATTAGGACCCGAGCCTCTGAGATGCTGAAAACACAGGTGAATCATTACCTGCTTGCTTGTAAATGAACACATGCTTCACTCTGAAATGCAGCACATTTATTTATTTATTTAATTAAATACATTTTAATAATTCACATTAAGGTTTTATTTCTGTTAACTCACGCTAAGGTTTCATTTCTTTTAATCATGCAGCCTTGCTTGAACACACAAAACTCGTCACCCCGATGCCACAAATGATGCAGATTAAGTGACAAGCCAATGTGTGACATTAGAGTTAGAGGTTTGTTCAAATCACTATGTAACATGAGCAATGTAATAGTGATGCGTGATTTCACATACATAATTATACCTATATATGAAACATTCAAAACTGCTCACTCTCTAAATACTACATCAAACAACAAGCATTGTTTAAAGCCAAACACACTCTTGGGTGGCCAAGAAATGTGGCTCAAAGCCGCTCCATCTTTCCGATGGTCTGGAAGCCAGCTCATCATGTTCAGCTTAATGATGTCATAAAACCAACAACGTCGACAGCCAAGACAGAAGGAATTGTGTGAGACTGATTTTGAGGAGAGTTGCACACGCTACGACCGTTTCAAAGGGAAAATGTGCAGCGGGGAACCTGATGCATTTATGTTATTTCCACACACTCCTGGCTAAAAAGCTAGAACAAATTGTCTCATTTAACATGAGCCATAATTGTAAAAGTGGGTCATCTACTGTCTGCTTTGCACTTTTATAGCACTTTCACAAAATCTTGAATATGAAGAATCGGGAAACCAGTTAATCTGATCAAGTTTTGGATTTAAAATCGAATTCATTCCAGGCTCAAACTTCATAAATAAGCAGAACTGGAAGCACTACATTGAAACCGCAAATTTAGTTAAGATTAATTCATGGCCAAATGTTTCTAAATTATCATGAAACCAAACTTCCTTCTGGTTTTACAATGAACTGTTCGTTAAGCATTTCAATCCAAAAGCAACACCACGTTTGAATAACAAACAACATTTTAAATGTCAAAATGTATTCCATGAACAAAACTAATCCACAAATATTTCCTATGAGGCGTGCGAGTTCAGTATTACTACTGAAGCAAAAGACTGAAGAACAAAACATTTAAAAAAAGGCTCCATGTAATTGCACACAAAAAGAACTCACTAGAAGAAATACTGTAAAAAACAGGGATAATGTTGACATGTCACCTCCTACTATATGGAAAAACTTTATATCATAATGAGTTCCTTTACATGATACATTTCAACATGATGAATTAAAACAAATAATCGTTAAAGGAATGCTTCACCAAAAAATAAAAATGAGTTTCTTCATAGGAACAATTGGAGAAATTTATCATCTCATCACTTGCTCACGAATGGATGCTCTGCAGTGAATGGGTGCCGTCAGAATGAGAGTCCAAACAGCTGATAAAAACATCACAATAATCCACAAGTAATCCACAGCACTCCAGTCCATCAGTTAATGTCTTGTGAAGAGAAAAACTGTGTGTTTGTGAGAAACGAATCCACCATTAAGACATTTTTATTTTCAAAACGTCCTGGCTGAAAGTCCTCTATCCATAATAACGCTTCCTCCAGTGAAAAAGTCATCTGATCTGAATCAGGAGAGAAATCTGCACAGATCAAGCATCATTTACAAGAAAAAATGTGGGAGGATTTTGATGTGAGAGAACAACAGAGGATGGACTTTTTCACTGGAGGAAGCATTATTATGGATTTTTAGCCAGAAGCAGCATTTTAAAATTAAAACATCTTAATGATGGATTTGTTTCTTACAAACATGAAGCTTCTGGCAACTTAAGACATTAGCTGATGGACTGGAGTGGTGTGGATTACTTGTGGATTATTGTGATGTTTTTACAAGCTGTTTGGACTGTTTGGCACCCATTCACTGCAGAGCATCCATTGCTGAGCAAGTGATGGAATGCTACATTTCTACAAATCTGATGAAGAAACAAACTCATATAAATCTTGGATGGCCGAAGGGTGAGGACATGTTTAGCAAATTTGAATTTTATGGGTGAACTATTCATTTAAGCTCAAAAACCACTCGGACAGCCGTGTTAATAATTTGTCACATGTATCTTTACAAGAAAGTGATTGTCGCTGTTAGTTGATGTGGTAAATGATTTGTTGGAGTGGTAATTTGTTTAAACAGCATGTGCCCTATGTGAACAGCATAAGAGATGTCAAGATGAATGTTGTCTAAATGTAACAGCACAGCAACGCTTGGCCAACCACGCATCTCTGTTTTTCCTTATACTGGAGAAAAGAGGTGGAAAAGTTCGAGCTTGAAGAGGAAAGGATGTTTGCCCATGTGAGAGCTGTTAACAGTATTTCCAGCACATATTAAGTCTTAAAGCTGTGAGCTATCAGGTTGATAATGGTTGTGTGGCACAGTTCACAGTCTGCTGGCACAATATCAGCTATATCCCAGCCAAAAACACTTTAAATATCCACTTCACATCTGGAAAATGAAATGAATATATATAAATGAATAAGTGCAGCACTTCACTGGGATGACAACAATGGACGAAACATACCTCCATCATATCAGTATCATTCAATATCAGTGTTTATTAAATTGTCTGTTTCAGTCTGATACAGGGTCTTTATTACAAGCTGATTTAATTGTTTTAAATGATTTGCTTTACTGACTTAATATTACTACACAGTTATATCTTTATACAACTACACATTTTGATTTGATTCTTGATTTCTTTTGAAGCATATGCAATATAATATGATATAATAATTATTATTCTATAATATAATGTTTCATTTTGTGTGCACCACTAGTGACAATAGTAGAATGATTAAATTAATTAATTAATTAATTACAGAACTTAATGCAACATGAATACAAATAATAAAATAAAATTAATACATTTTCAATTAAAAAAAATCATTTTAAATAAAAAATGTAAAAAAACAAACAAAATAAAATAAATAAAACACATAATAGAACATAATAAAAACAAAACAGATTAAAAAATAAAATATAATTTAAAATAAAATTTAAAATAAAAAAATAAAAAAATAAAATAATAAAATAAAATAAAATAAAATAATAAAATAAAATAAAAAAATAAAAAATAAAATAAAATAAAATAAACAAAAAAAAAAAAATAAAATAATAAAATAAAATAAAATAAAATAAAATAAAATAAAATAAAATAAAATAAAATAAAATAAAATAAAATAAAATAAAATAAAATAAAATAAAATAAAATAAAATAAATCCATCATACCTGGTTGAACCTCCGTGTGATGGCAACAACATTAGGAGCCAAACTGTGTTTCTCCTTTTTGTTCCAGCCACAGGTAACAAGCTCCTACAACACAACAGATACAAACAATCACGATTAAGACAGCAAATAGAGTCAATTTGGATTTATTCCATTCTTAAGATTGAAACTTTTTAAACCTCCTTTGGTTTAAAAGTGTTTTTTTAAATGACTGAGGGCAATAGGAGGCACAACATACAGTGCCTCTGACTGACAGCAGGCCTTTAAGTGGAAGCAGAATTATTACACTGTGGAGCCCCTGTATTTAAACCAAGTGTAACCGAAAACTGTTTAAGTGATGATTTCATGTTCTTTCAGCTTTGTGTAAGATCTCATGTTCACTCCGTCAATCAATAATTATGTAGATTGTCCGGATTATTTTTTCAACACTCACCCCCCCCCCCAAGCCGTTAGTTCAGCTACACTAATGTGTTCACAATTATCCTCTATTTATATACAGTCACAAATGATTACTGACGCTGCAAAAACACAGAGCAGAAGAGGCAATTAGACAGAGAACGACGATCTGCCGCTTTCCAGATGTCTCTCACAGGTCAGTCTTTATTCAGGGTCGCAGCACAGGCTAATTGTCACTTATTTTTGTGACTCTGTTTAAACATTGCATGCATTTTTAAGAAGACGTAACATTTGCATTGACATTAGGTACACAACAATACTTGTTAAGCAGACTGTCTATCCCTCACAGTAATAAAATTTAATATGGTGTCTACCCTGACAAAGAAAAAAGGATAAATAAATAAATAAATGTTATAAAATATAATTTCACAATTATAAAATTTAATATAGTGTCTAACCTTACTAAAAAAGAAAAGAATAGATAAATAAGAAAAATAAATAAGGAAATAAATAAACAAATAAGAAAAGAAGTAAATAAAAAGAAAAGTAAATAAGAATTAAATGAATAAATAAGAACATGAGAAATGAAAGAAAATAAGAAAATACATAAATTAAATAAATGAGAAAATAAGAAAAAATAAATAAGAAAATAGGAAAATAAATAAGAAAATAAATAAAAAAATGATAAATAAATAAATAAATAAATAAATAGATAAATAAACAAGAAAACGACTAAATAAGACCATGAGAATCATTAGCTAAAGTGTAGATATGGATTAATAACTCAAACTCATGTGGAATCACTGCAGGTCTGTTTTTCATGGCTGTTTTTCCAATGACTTTTTTAACGTGGCTCATCCAATCAGATTTTATATTAATGGCATACAAACAAAAGATGCTCCACAAAAGATTTGTTGAAAAGATTTTAGTCTGCACTGACTTAAATAAATAAACATTTGAAGCCGAACATATGCTGTCTAATGAGACACATATGCGTAATATGACATATGTACAATTAAAACAGAACCTCTCATATTGAGGTTTTGCTGAAAACGTTATATTTCATAAAATCGTCAGGCAATTTCCTAAAACCCTAAATAAAAGTTTTCAAAGCTGCTTGGGGTGGGGGGGTTTGGCCAGTTAAAAGACATTCAAGTCAGTGATGAAAAGAAAAAAAATGAACACAAACGTGTTTGATGACATGAAGGAGCCCTAGGCCCTCCGTAAGAGCTCGCGGTGAACACTTGCAAAGCACCAAACTAATTAAAAAGAAAACATGTGAGAGATCAAAGGTTGCGTTTTTGACTTTCATTCCCAGAATGCCCGGCAGTAAAGTGGATGCGAGGCACTGTAGGTATTCTGAAAGCCCCAATACAGTCTCTCCTGTCCCAACACTTGCTCCACGTGGACTTGTGGATTTTAACATTTCAGTGGCATTTATGGCTGACAAGATGAGGCACAAGTAGCAATAATCCACTTCTACAATGAAATCATTTCTGAGATCGATCAAACAAAGTCAATCACAGTCATTTAAACATGTCACTTTTTGTCCTACATAGTTTACTTAATCGGGTTTTTAATCATAATCAAACACAATAATTTAATTCAAATATAAAATTTGCTATAGGCTATCATTCAAGAAGAGAAAATAAAATACTTTTAATAATACACACACACATTTAATTATATTAATATAATATTATGGATAAAATAAAAACAAAAAAATATTTCATTACTTAATACAACTTACAATCATTCTGTCTGGAAATATTAATTAATCAGCACAAATTAAATTCAATACAACAAATAAAATTCTGAATTGGGGGAAATTAGTGTTAAAAAGGTCATGAAAAACATGGCAATGCAATAAATAAATAAATAAATAAAAATAAATCAAATAAAAAATGAATTTTTAAACGGTCTTGAAATAGGCTTCATTTATTTGTTCAAAATATATTTTCTTTTTTTCTTCATAATATTTATAGAGTAAAATATCCCCCCCAAAAAAACAGTAAAATGTTTTTTTTATTTATTACTTGTATACATACAGCATACTGTAAGTTATATTACTTATTTTTTATTTATTTACTTATACATTCTACTTATTTACTTATAGTGTGACTTCATTTTTGTAATAAATAATGTAATAAAATGCAAATCCCTCTCACCACATTTTTTAATACAATTTTACATTTGCATTTGAGATATTCGTAGGTAAAGATGGGGAATGCAACTGATTATAGTTCAGAAGTTGAAAAAACTTTTGTTTAAGGCAGTTACCATCACTACTGAAGGCAAGTCATGATTTTCTGCAATTACAGTACAAACTACATTTTTGAACTAATGGTTCATTTACTAAGGTAATTTCATTCATCATCTCACTCATATGCATGGAAAGTAGCGACCTTGAGAGGTTGCGAGACGGTCAGACTTTACGTCAACCTTCTTAATAGCACGAGATTTAGCAGTGAAAGCTCATTTCGAGTCAGTCCACGAACACCTACAGATTACTCGCTTCAGCCAAGACCTAACACAAGTAAAAGAAGAGGCAAAGATGGCAAAAGCAGACACAGCTGGAGGTGGTTACCTCTTTCCTTTGCATTAGCGGGAAGTCTGCTTTCGGGAGGGCCAGAGGTCACGCAGCTCTGAGGAACGGCGTTAAAATGTCAGGAAAGGAATTAAGGGCGATTTAAAAGTGGCAAACCCGAAAGCTTTTACATCTGAATTCAGGACAATCATCAAAACTATCAAGATAACGCTGAGTAACATAATGAAAATTAATAATGTGATACTATCTAACCCACCACAGCAGACTCTAAAAAAACATGGACAAACCGGCTCTGATTCACAGCGATGGAGGATAACATGCATCCAGTGGTTTCAGACATGACAGAGAGTTCCTTAGTTTTACGTAACTCGTTCTTCCTGCCAAAACTGCTGTTTGGGTGTTTTTCCAGTGCTTTGTTAATCTAGTTTCCATTAACCAGATTAATGAACTCTAAGTACAGTTAAACGCCCACAAAAATGCAGTAATCAAGAGGAGTCCTTGCAGAATTAAGAATGGAAAAAAGGAAAATCTAGTGTTTTTTTTGTTTAAAGAGTGTTTTCACACTAATATAATACACGTTAAATATATATATATCAGCTAGTTGTCAAAGCAACATTTCTCATTTTCATTAAATTTAAATTGACGTACTAAAATAAGCCAAAATAAAAACAACAAAAACTAAATTATTAAAACTTAAAATGAAAAATACAAAAATTATGTATGTATATATGTATATATATATATATATATATATATATATATATATATATATATATATATCTATATATATATATATATATATATATATATATATAATAATATAATATATGTAAATTAATTTTTTCTGTGTCAGTTTTTGTTTTAGTAATTTTAGTACTTCAACAAGGCAACATTTCAAAATGTCATTGTTTTTTTCATCATTTATTTATTTTTTATCTAATACATATATTTTATTTCATTTCAGTTTTAGTTTCAGCAAACAATCTTAGGCTGGTTTAAGATGTGTTTGTATTGGGCAAATGATTCCCCCACAGACTTCTATTTCAGTCAAAACATTTTATTGTTTTTATAAACTGAATTACACATCATAATCCGAAACATTCTATTCACTTCAAAGCCTGAATGTATTAAAGACGCAGACGCTGAACTTAGACTAATGAAAGCTTGCATCCGTGGCCCGCTGACAGACAGATTAAATCTGGACTGGGTCGGTTTACAAACTCTCTGCTAGGCATCATAATTCTCTGCCATTCAAAAGAGAAATGACAAAGTGCGTTTATGTTTAGCTATAAACACAGCGCAGAGGTAATCCGCCTCAATTCTTTAGTTTGGACTCCAGATGTAGCTGACTGACCTCAGCAAACACATCCAATCAGATCCATGCAACTATTGCTCACTTGCAACTATAAGACTGTAGTATTTGATGCATATATACACATGCAGATGTCATATACTGTCTGTTCGATACTGCAAGGAAAGATATTTCTCTTTCACACTTTCAAACATCCAAAAGACTGAACGTCTGAAAATTTGATTACAAACATACACAGAGAAGTAGACATTACAGCATCCTAAAGGCCCGTTCCAAAAAAAAGAAGAAAAAAAAGAATGAACTTGCGCAATATGTTAATACCTAAATCACACACAGACCTCGTCTAAGATTGCACACGTTTTTGTGGACGTGGAACAAAAAACCTCCGACTTGTTTCCGTCTGATACTTTACAGACCGAAACGAAGCCCTTGCATTTATTTGTGTAACTTAAATGTTTGAGTTACAGGATGTGCTAAACATGAAGGGTCAGGGGGATCGGCTTCACATGTGCATGTTCTTCTCATGTAAAACGTCATCCTGTGTGTTCCCTCAGGGTTTAGAGCAGCGCTGTATTTACAAATGCATTTTATGCAATAGAGTGGTGGCACTATGATGTCAAAAACCTGGAAGCGAGTTAGCATTTTAGCACTTCCAGTTCCATCGTCCCAGAGTCAATGGGTTTTTTTTAAACAAAATCCCTAAAATAAGGTCCGTGGTTCACACAGCTCAAGATACTTTCACGTTTTATTTTACAACATAAAACACACAAGTTACACCCCACTCATGATTTTTTTTAAACTGTTATGTTTCTTAAAAAAATATGGTTGCTAACAAGTTGCTAAATGGGACTACAGGCGCTGTCGGAGACATTAAACATCATCACGCCGAACAGTTTATCAATTTACAGTATTTCCAGTCGTAATATAATTTGTAATACAATAAATTGTAGAATAACCAATTAATAGTTTCCCTGCATTTTATATTGCTGGTCAACAATGTCTTTTTTTGTTTTGCCTGGAAATGCAACACAAGTCTTCAGATGGAAGATGCTCGTTTTATCGCTTTCCTACTGATGCAGAGACTATGAGTTCGTAAGGTAAACTCATATTATGATTATTCCATGTTAACACCACATTTAACGGCTTAGTCACGGTGAAAGTAAAACTTTAACAATGCATAGTGCTTAAAACCACGTTAAATTTAAATGTTTACGGCCACAAGAAGCTGTTACGGAGCAAATAGATTGGGGATTTTCTAAAAGCACAGATAAAATAACATTTTGTGTAACTTACCCACCCCAAAAAAGAAAAAATGTACTACATTAACTAAAATAAGTTTAATCTTACCATATCCAAAAATGATGATCATTTCATTTATTCACTATACTATTTATCATTTAGGTCTCATTTCAGTTTTAGTTTGGCTCTAGTTTTGTATTTATTCCAGTTCATATGAAAAGGTTCACGTAGTGTGGATTAAAATTCATATTCAGAGTAAATTCTTTTCACTGAACACGTTAAAAATAAGTTTGATAAAGTTGTGGGAAGCGTGGATGTGGTGACGTTGAAGGCGAGCGACCGTTGTGCTGTAGTTCATTTAAAGCCTAAGTTTAGCTTTTAAGTTCTGACGCTTTTATTTAGGCTTCAAAATTCATCAAAGTTATATTATCTTGTGAAGATTATCTTGATGGAGAAAATGTGTAAGTTTCATGAACTATGGTTGAACACAGAGCTTATTTTTTGCGATAATCCAAAAGCCTGTGAAAAATTCTTTAGGCTTTTTGTTGAGGGAACCAGTGTCATGCTAACAGCCGATCCGCCTACAGAGTGACGTCATAGTTCCCCCACTCTATAGAACAATAATTAACCATGTAAAGCCTGACATATCAAACAGTAGTCTGAAAATCTTTTTTTTTAAAAAAAGGTTTCAAAGCATACATGTGTCCATGCACACAAAATGTTTACAAGGTCTGCATTGCAATTTTAATTTTAACTGGAGGACGCAGAATTCAAAGAAATAGCAGAAAAAGAGAGTGCACATCAACGCGACTGGAAATGTGACCAATCATCATGCAGGTCTGAAAAGAATAAATAAATAAATAAAATGACAAAATTTAATGTAAAAAATCTTTTAAAAAAAATTGCATATGTATGTTTTTTTTTTGAGTAGCAAAAAATTTGGTGAAATTCTGATGCTTGTAATGTAAATCAATGATATCTTTATAACAGTAGAGCATATACTTTTATTATCTGCATATATATATGTATGTATGTATGTATGTATGTATGTATGTATGTATATATATATATATATATATATATATATATATATATATATATATATATATATATATATATATATATATATAGTGCCCTCCATAAGTATTGGAACGGTAAAGACAAAATTGCTTTCTCGGGTGTGGAGTCAAAACATTTGCAAATATGATTAAAAGATGAATATGCGGCAAAACTACAGAATGTCACATTTTATTAGTAGGTCTTTAGACACATACATGTTTTACCAAATAAAAAGGACAGCACTTTTAGAGTTCATCCCACTATTTGATGTGAGTATAAGTATTGGAACAGCTGAATTTAAGGCAGATGTAAAAGATTAAAATCTAATATTTAGTTGCAGATCCCTTGCATGCAATCAGAGCAGTGAGTCTGCAACACACAGACATCACCAGACTCTTGGTCTTAAGCTTTGAAAGGCTTTTCTCCAGCCTTTAAATACAGCCAATTCCAACTGTTGCTGTTTTGAGGGAGTTTCTGTCTTTAGTCTCTCTTCAGCTTGTGAAATTAATGTTCAGTCAGATTTAAATCTGGAGATTGATTTGAGCAATCTAAGACTTTACATTTCCTTGCCCTGATAAAGCCCTTGACTGAACTGGCAGGGTGTTTTGGGTCATTGTCCTGATCCAATATGAAGTGCTTTCTGATGAGTTTGGTGACATTTTCTTGAATATTGGTAGCCAAGATGATTTTGTCCCCTTCCAAATTCATTCTGTTACTGCCATCATACATTAAGTCATCATTAAAATGAAGAGGTCCTGTTCTAGAGACAGCCACGGATGCCCATGCCATGACACCACCTCCACCAAGCTTTACAGATGAGCTTGTGTGCTTAGGATGATTTGCAGTTCCCTTTTTTCTCCACACTATTGCTTTCCAATCACTTAGATGAAGGTTAATCTTTATCTCATCGGTCCATCAACTCAGTTCCAAAACTCTACTGGCTCACAATGTGTGAAGAATCTTGCCTTTCTATTTTTGGTGCTGATCAGAGGTTTGCATCTTGCTGTGTAGCTTCTGTAATTCTGTGTCAAATTCTCCTGCGGACTGTAAATTGACAGAGCATCAGCCCAGCTTTCTGGAGGTTGTTGGTGATTTCACAAACATGTATTTTAGGGTTCATTTTCACAGCTTTTATGATTTGTCATATTGTCATCAACTACTGATGTTTTTCTCACCTGGTAGCTGGTAAAACATCTTTGTGTTGAATCACTCAATAATAAAATGTGACATTCTGTAGTTTTGTCTCATATTCATCTTTTAATCATATTTACAGATTTCTTGACTCCACAGCGAACAGAACAATTTTGTCTATACTGTTCCAATACTTATGGAGGGCACTATACTTACTTTATACTTGCTAAAAAGTATAAACCATCAGTTCAGATGACAGAGGGCATGTAGTAGATTGTGAAAAGCAGGTTTTTCAGCAAAGTTTTGATCATGTTTATCATTTAGAAGCATTAGAAATTTGTGTAACAAATATGATACAGCAGGCTTTATAGGGTTAAATTGAATAACTAGAAGAAGTTTTCAGACACAACTAAACAGTCTAAAACATTGCATGTACAGCAGTGCATCATTTAGGTGCTTCATAACCCGTCTGAAGGGAGTATTAGTGAAAGGGGAGCTGGTAAAACTAATGAAAGCAGGTCACAGGTGATCTCATCCATCAAGCGCAGTAAGCCAGCCAGCGGCATGTTTTCCAACAGTTTTACATCATGATCCGAGGAAAAATTTGACCTCCTTCTCTCTGCTGTCACCATCACTGTGGCAAAGATAACCAACTGATACCCAAATGTTATTCTCTTCTCCAAACAGCTTATAAACATCCCTAATGAGAAACTCCCAGACTGTTAGAATATTCTGCCAAGGCGTTTAATTCACAAAGTCTGCGCTTCCACTGCGGCGCAACTGACAGTCTAAACACACGCTCGGGTGTGTATTTTACCGCCTGCTTTTCCTCAATCAAAACAATGGCTGTTAGGTATTAGTGCAGGGATCAAGATAGTAGCATAAATAATGAAAGAAGTAGATTTATTCATCCATTATATCATTAACATGGAGGGAAATACACGCTCCTCTCATCTGGGACAGTGAAGTAATCCTGCTTAAAGCGTACATGTGTCCATGCAGATAAAATGTTTACACTGCCTGCATTAAAATTTCCATGTTAAATGAATAATACGGGGATTATAAAATATGAAGATTGGGATTATAGAATATGTTATAAATAGTAGGATAATACAGTGTATTTTAAAGTTTCTGGAAACGTGACAAATCATCATCCAGGACTGCAACCAAAAATGGCTATAATGCAACAGTGTAATGACATGAAGTGTTTTCTCTAGTCTGCAAGGCTCAAAATAATGTGACCTGTGCCTTACCTCTGGCTGTATGGCCTTAAACACAGGGGCGTCCATCAGGGTTATTTGGCTCTGAGAAGCAAAGACAAAAATAAAATCATGTTTTTATCACTCAAAATGAGAGTGAGTAATCACAGACATGAGCTCATTTTCCAGCATTGAGTTATGGCGTACATTGTGGGCAAGGACAAAATGAATGAAAACAATTAAATATAAAAATCACCACAATGAAGGAACTCGGTTCAACGGGGTTCTTCAACAGTTCCTTACAAATCTAAATAAGACCTTGATGCAAGTGAATTGAGTAATAGTCTCAAATCCCACAATCAGGTCCTATTGTAAATCACCATAGCATTCAGTAAATTATTCTGAGAAGTTATTAAGCATTATATATCATCAGCTCTGTTCCAAATTCTGTGAGCTGCCTACAGCATTTTAAGGTGTCATAAGGGCACTCCAGATCCAAAGACTGTTCTTTATAAATAAATACACATTATATATATATATATATGATTTGATTTGATTTAATGGATTATTTAAAAGGGGACAGTGCAATTTCATAAAACACATGAACAAACATGGTTAAAAAAGCCAGAATTAGCCAAAAGGTTATTTTTCATCTGTAGTCCCCTGGCCAAGATATATATATATTTGTTGTTTATATAAAAAATGTGAGCATGTGTGTGTGTGTGTGTGTGTGTGTGTGTGTGTGTGTGTGTGTGTGTGTGTATATATATATATATATATACTGTATATATATGTGTATGTATGTATGTATGCATGTATATAATAATAAAATATACTAAAATGTATTAAAATCAAATAAAAAGAAAAGGAATACATGATTTTGAAAAGAATAATAATAATAAATTATCATTGCATCACATACACAAATACACACACACACACATATATATACACATATACATATATACATATTATATATATATATATATATATATATATATATATATATATATATATATATATACACACACACACATAAATAATATTTATACAATATTTCTGCTGCAAAAAAAAAAGAGAAAAAAAAATTAACCCATCTTAACAGGTTCATTGGTCTTTGCTTCAGATAATACACACAAAAAAAATACAAAAATGTATTAAAAACAAAGAAAAGAATACATTTTTTTATTTGTTTGAAATTCATAATAATAATAATAATAATAATAATAATAATAATAATAATAATAATAATAATAAACATTTCAAACATAATTATGCAAGAAGAAAAAGAAGAAAACAAGCCTAAGCCATCTAAACTGGATCACTGGCCGTAGCTCTTTAAACTTGTCTTCACTTGTTTTAACCGGCTGTAAAGTGCCCAAAACCCTTATAAAACCAGCCGACAGACCAGCTTGACCAGGCCGGAAGATCAGCTAAGACTGGTTAAAACATGTTCCCTTAGCAACATCAAACTCCATAGAACACCACAGTGAGTAACGACTTCTATAGAATTTTCCTTTCACTGTGTCCACAGGGATGTGGTGCGAGGAGCCGCTCACTATCGAGAGATTATGAGGCTCCATGTCAGTCAGGATGCTGCTTACACAAGCTCTAGACAGCAAGGCTGCCCACTCGGTTTGGACCAGAGCTGCTGTTTCCAAACGGAAAGGTCCCGAATGACAAGGACTGCTACTAATAAGACTGCATCATTACAGAAAAAGACAAACGAGGTCTCAGAAAGCCTGTCTCAGTTTTCCACCAGAGAACACATCAGTTTCAACGCTGACAGTCTTACTCACTGCGAACTCCTCTGGTGTCACTTTCAGCACATCAAACACGACAGCATCGTAGCTCTTTGCGTAGTCAGCGCTCGGGCCATCCACAGACACAGAGCTGTCACTTCCCTGAATATGAGAAAGGAACGATATGAAGATACCAGCATGTCAAGCATGAATTATTACAGATGCAAGAATGCAATAAACGCAAGAACAATTAGAGAGAAGAGAGGAAGGGACGACTATTCATAAACTAATTAAAGTTTATGACTTTATTGTGTTGTTTGGGGTTTAATTTGTTATGATGACTGTATATTATCCCTCAGTCATTCTTGTGTGGCCCTCATGTATTGAGCATCAGCCACAGCTGAACCAATCATTAAAAAAATCAGCACAGTTCTTTCCATGGAAAAGTGAAGTTGTCGGGTCAGCGTGAGGTTCTCATGGCAGACGTGGTATATGTTTCTCACAGGACGACTACCAATGCTGGAAAAAAACATGAAAACGGTCCTGGAGCCTGATTGAAACTATCTTTGATCTGATGATAACAGTATCTGCATGAGGACACGTCTGAGAGCGTACAGGCAAATGTCTTATGATTTTATGCATTGGATGTGTAAATGTCCAAAAACAAAATAAAAAGAGCCTTACAAAAAAATAAAAAGTACCACAGTATAACCATAAAAATGCACAATGGAAAACTGAGGTTTGGACACTATTATGGGTTTTACTGGACTTTAAAGTTACAGAATATTTTAAGTCAATCAATGAATGACTAAAAACATGGTGTTTTAATTTAAAAAAAGAGATGAGCCTTACAATTACAATTTATTACCATAAAAATGCACAATGGAAAACCATACAGTTACAGAACCCATCAAGCTCATTTTAAGTCAATAATTCAGCATTATGTTACAATACTGAAAAAAAAAAAAACTTTATATGAAATTATTCTTTTATTCAGCACAAATGCATTAAATTGATCAAAAGTGACAGTAAAAACATTTGTGTTTCAAATAAATGCTTTAATTGAACTTTCTATTCACCAAAGAAGTCAAATTTCCACAAAAATACAGCACAACGTTTCTGGAGCATCAAATCAGTATATTAGAATGATTTCTGAAGGATCATGTGACACTGAAGACCGGAGTAATGATGCTGAAAATTCAGCTTTACATAACAAGAACAAATTGCATTTTTACATTTATTCAAATAGAAAACAGTTATTTGAAATTGTAATATTATTTTAAAATATTATTATTTTTACTGTGTTTTTGATCATATAAATGCAGCCTTGATGAGCAGAAGAGACTTCTTTCAAAAACATTACACAATCTTACCAAACCCAAACTTGTATTTAAACAACAGCATTAATATTCTGATACCACGCTATCACCACAGTCCTTCTGTAAGTGGAGGAATGTATCAGTTTGTAGAATACAGAGGTGTGGCTGTGAGTCGGGTAACGAGAGGTGAACAGAGCTGAGGAAAGGGCTGGCAGTGGAAATGAGGAGCGCGCCGGGAGGGTCATTCCCACCGCCTGTCATTCAGGGTCAAACACTCATTAGAGCAATGCAGTGCTCCACTGCAAACCCATAAACTGTCCATCAGAGAACAGCCAGCCTGCAGAGGACAGAAGTGAGAACAGCAAGTACACAGTGTTTTCCCCCTGTGTGTGTTGAGACCATTCTTACGTTCTGGCAAGACTGAAATCCGTCCATTTTCCTAAGATTTCAGAGATGCTCCATTTTTTTTTTATGGCAGGTTACATTATATTATATTATACAATTATATAGAATATATACATTTTGGCAAAAACAATCATTATTTTTATGTTATGACTAAAAAGCAATGTGATGGTAGATATTACTATAAATACACACACATACATAAATAGTAAATTATATTATTAGGGTTTTCAATAGAATCAAGCTTTTTTTATAACGTTTAATCACCCTAACTACAACCCCAATTCCAGAAAAGTTGGGACGTTTTGTAAAATATAATAAAATCAAAAGATCTGTGGTTTGTTAACTGCCTTTAACCTTCATTTAAATTGACAAAGTTACAATTAAAAAGATTTTCAATTTTTCAGTGATCAACTTAAATGCATTTTGTAAATATAATCCATTTTGAATTCTTTTGCATTTACATTTAGTCATTAAGCAGATGCTTTTATCCAAAGCAATAGAAGCAATCAAACTAACAAAAGGGCAATAATATGTAAGCACTTAGACAAACATCACTCATACCAACGCATTTTAAAATAACAGTAAAATTTTTTTTTTTTACAATAAATAAAAAGGAAAACAAGTAGATAATAGACAAAGAATACAGAGTGCTATGTTAGAGATATATATTACTAGATAGATTATATATTCGATATATATATATATATATATATATATGGATAGAAAATAGAAATTTCCGCCTATCAGGGTTACAGGTGCTTTTGCCATAGTATGCTCAGTGTGATAAACTTCTTCTCCCGAATCCCAAAATCATCTACAGTGTGACGTAAATAACATTTATGACACGATTTTGTGTGCTTCAGTAATTTATTTGCATTAAATTATTTTAACACATAAGGATTTTTTATTGATTGTATGTGTAAGCATATAGAGTATAATTTCCCGTAAAAATGAGTAGTAGATTTCCGCATCATCATACTATAGTGTAGTTTATTATTTCAAATAAGTTGTTTTATAGTTTTTTCTTTCTTCATTTTAGTTAAAGTTTTAGTAATGTTATACTGTATGTTTTTGAAAAAAAAAAAAGTTTCTTTTTTCCCCCCATCATTGACGAGTTATCTCATAATTTATAAGACAACACTTCCCCGCCATTGACGAGTTTTTACGGCTTTTCGTGTTTTCACTGTTATACTCTCAGGGGCGCTATTACACATCTTCTGAACGAGTACAAAACCTCCCGAACAAAAACACACATGTACAGGATGGAAAAACTAGCGATCTCTTATGTAAACATGCATATGATAAATAATGCAATCATCAGCATCAGACATCAAATAAATGAAAACTGCATAATGTTACGGAGTAAAATGTTGATCCAGGAAGTGGTATATGTCTGTGCAAGCTTTGGAGGTGTTGATGGAAGTGATTTACTGGATTTATGCTTTGATAATCGTACTGAATATTATCACGATGTAGTTTTTGATAAAAATGTGATTTTCTCACCTTTTTGCTCAAAATTAGACATTTTTAGGAAACCTACCTATATTCAAGTGTTGATTAAAAAAAAAAAGAAAGCCTTAAGCTAGAATAAAACAGATTTATTTATTTATTTATTTATTTAAAGTAGAGCCTTTGATCTTTATTTTGGTGTATTGCATGTTCAAATATTCACACAGCAAAATATACTGTAGGCCATCAAATTTTAGTGAAAATCATCAAAATTGCTGGCGGTGGTTGGCAACTTTTTTCAAAAACGCTGGCAGGGAAAGAGTTAATAAAGAAAATGTCTATATAGCTTTTATTCTCTTTTACTGCAGTTTTATTTTAGCATAAAGTTAAACTAAATGAAAATTAGGGCTGTGCGATTAATCGAAAACATAATAAAATCACGATTTGAGCGCGCACAATTTCTAAATCGCTTTATAGCAGGATTTTCCGCGGTCCCGACCTCCCACAGTATGCTATCCGATCCAGACAAACCAGAGAACAGAATCAGAATGCAGCGCACCTAAGTGGAGCGCGAGAACAGAACAGACTGGGCATATGCCTAACTCCAAGTTCACACACTCTGTAATGCGTATTTTTTCCGAGCCCATGTTAATGGATCAGAGCTTCACACTGCACGCGGTAAAAGATGTGAACAGAAAAGGTTAGAAATCGAAAGTTGCGAATGAAGGAATGAATATCTAGCTCATGAGCATAGAGAGAGTTGTGAGTGAGTGAGAGGAGACACGTTTTAATTGCGCGCACTCTTTCCGGGCGAGAGCAGCGTGTATCTGAGCACGCGTGTCTGGTTTTGGGACAAAACAAAGGAAATCTGAATGCGAGCGAAAAAAAAAAAAAAAACCCTGGACACAGGTTTTATTTTATTTTATTTTATTTATTTATTTATTTTGCCATATGTCTAGACATTTTGTTTGACATCTTTACTTAGTGATTATTTTGACTTATGTCTGTTCTAGAGGCATGTTACAACTTTTTGATAAAGCTCTCATTTGTTTTCTCTTAGAAATATGTTTCAAATTTATACTGAATGCATTTATGACTGTAAAGCATGTCTGTGTGTGTCAAAATCGTGATTAAAATCAAAATCACATAATTGATCCAAAAATCGTGATAGGTTTTTTTTGTTCATATCGCACAGCCCCAATGAAAATGTGAAATGGTGCTTTGGCAACTAGCTGAAATATAATAAGTTGTCTTATTCAGAAAATATTTATTATTTCAAGTAATGAAAATGATTTTTATGGTTTTAGTTAACTTTAAGAATAATCACAGTTCCTACACTTTAAAAAAAATCTGCTGAAATAAGGACATTTTATTTCCAAAGATGACCCCTTGATTAAAGGTAATGAGTAAATCATTATTTGTCAGTAAATAATTTTCAAATATCAAATTTTTTTTTTTAGAAAGGAGGAGCAGTTACCTCAGAGGAGGCGGAGCTAATGCTGGTGCCATCCGATAGGCCGTTTCTACGGTACATGCTGGTGAATCAGCCAATGGGGTGCAGACGCCCGGGCAACAGTGGCCCTCAGCCAGACCCCACATATGACAAATCATCCATACCTGAAGACAGACAAAGAGTGACATCAAAATATTAAGATACATACTGTATAAATATCATTAGCTTATCGGGAGACTGACTCAGCTGCAGCTGCAATGGTGTTACAGAAGTGGGTTCAGTCCGTTGACAGGTGGCCTATGCATGTGTCTGTTCATAGGAAAAACTGATGCTAAATGTCTCAGGAACTCCACGGGGACTCGGTTTGCTCTTTCCCAGATGGCCAGAGGAAGTCCCTGCATACCTAACTGACCGATGAGCCGCCGGGCCGGGAAAGAGCGCAACAAATAGGAAAGAATGCAAGTTTTACAATGGAAATCCTCTCAGATCACTCACACAGTGATCAAAACACTTAATGGGTTATGGGAAAGTTCTCCACGCTCAGTTGGACATCTGAAACAGCTAATACATTAGCAATATGACCCTGCTTTTGGTCTGAGAATCAGGAAATTGCATTTACAATAACGGACATGTTGCTGTAAAAGAAAGCTTTTTAATCTCAGCTCCAACTGTGAGAGTTTTATCAAGTAGACCTCATATAAATCTATTGGAACTACAGGGTTGTTGCTACAGTATGTTCTGACTTTTTGCATATAAACAATTCGCAACACGACGTGCATCTATGAGTGTGAAGCATCAACTGCATCCTCTCTGAAATAAACAAGTTTGATGCTCTGTGTAGACTCACTTAAGCACTTAAAAAGGCAAACCAGAGAATTTATAGCAACTAAACTGAAAAGAAAACAGCTTATAGAAATCATCATGCTTATGTGCTCATTAACATATGACCACCCACATTTACATATCAGCATCTTCAGCCTGATGAACACGATTCACCACGATTCATCAATTCTACAGAAAATCTAGTTTACTGTTTGTTATGCTATTAAATTGCAAGAATTTTTGACTTGCATAGTTGCATTATAAAAATAAACCATACAAAAAGTCCAGATTATGGCCTCTTTAATGAACTGCATAAAATAAAGTATAATTTGACCTGTTACTGAAATGTCAAAGCACTCAGAGGAGCTGTGAAGACCTCTAGTGGCCAGATGAGTTTCTTATAGCAAGTTTCTCAATGTGAAATCCACACTGTTTTTGGCTTATTATCAAAATAATGATGTGACAGCACAACATAACTTTTAAATTATGGAGAGCCCAAAAACCAATGAAAAGATTGGGGAATGTATGATTATTAATGTTTCTAAAAAGTTTCACCAATGCTGCACTTATTTGATTAAAAATACTATTAAAACAGCAAATTTGTGAAATATTATTTGGATTTAAAATAACTTTTCTATTAGAATATATTCTATTATGTAATTTATTTCTGTGACGCAAAGCTGTATTTTCAGCATCATTACTCCAGTCTTCAGTGTCACATGATCTTCAGAAATCATTCTAATATACTTATCTGCTCAAGAAACATTTCTGATTATTATAAATGTTCAAAACAGTTGTGCTGCATCATATTTTTGTGGAAACAGTGATGAATTTTCTTCTCAGGAATCTTTGATGTCTTTACCTTTGATCAATTTAATGCGTCCTCCTTGATGAATAAAAGTTTTTTTTTTTTTTTTTTTTTTTTAAAGCAAACCAATAAAAACAAACTCTTCCTAACCCTATATTTTTGAATGGTAGTGTATTAATGCATGATCAAATCTGTTCACTGAACAGAATTATAAAACAAAATAAACATTTAATGATTTAAATGTCATGCCTTAATTTTATCAACAAAAACATACTTTGTTTTGATAGTGATTGCTGTGATGTGCTGTTCATGTTACATATAAATAATATACTAAACATAAACTACTAACAAAACACATAAAAATACAAACAATATGCTTGAACTGTTATAACTTAAGAATGTTAATACTTTCGTCGGTCACATTTGAAAACAAAATAGTTGTAACATTCATCCATACCACAAGATGGCAGCTCACAACTACAAATGACTCTGTATGTACTGCTGTAGTTACTTCACCAGAAGAGCTTTGTTTCAAACATCCATTTAATGTTTACATCACAAAAAGTTATTTATCTACTGTATATGTAAATAATACATTTGAGAGGTCACTTTGCATGTTCAATGTGTGACCCTGGACAGCACACAATCAGGGTGAATCACCATTCAGCTGAATTTGAGACGGCTCACATTTCTCTCTTCTCCTTTTCACAACCCTTTCAACACCACAATCCCAAACCCTCCATCTCTATCACACCAGAGCTGTCTGATTATACTCTGAAAGCGTTTCCTATAATATCAGCCACTGTAATCCCCCATGAGTCAGTGATAATACTATCTCACACATCAGTATTACAGTGGATCACCAGCGCAGCAGTCGAGCTCTCTTTCACAGTCTGTCTGACATCACCCGTTTGAGACGCCATCTGGACTGAGAGCGGGTGTGAAAGCTATTAAGTGTTTCCAAGGAGATGCACATGAGTTTATCTCCCGCTTTCACTTAGTCCACTCCAATAGAGTGGAAGCCTCAGTTTTTTTGTTTTGAACAATACAGGCTTGAAGAACGAACTTCATTTGAGGGGTTTATATTGAGCATGAACACCTGCCTGATCCTTAGGTCAATATATACAGAAAATACACTTAGCCCACTATAGTATAATAGTGAATTAGTGATAGTAGTAGGAGTAGGACTAAGAGTAAGAGTAGGAGCAGTATATAGTATGGTGTAGTGTGGTGTGGTGTAGTATAGTATAGTATAGTATAGTATTGTATAATGTGGTGCATAGTATAGTGTAGTATAGTATAGTATGGTATACGTCCACTTGATCCTATTCCATCTCATCTGCTTCAAGCCATTTCTCCTGCAGTTGTACCTGAACTTACTCACATCATTAAAATATCCCTACACACGGGTGTTTTTCCCTCAACATTTAGACAGGCTCATATAAGCCCACTACTTAAGAAACCCACCCTTAACCCATCTCTTTTAGAGAACTACAGACCAGTTCCCCTTCTTCCTTTCATTGCAAAAACACTTGAACGAGCTGTGTTCAACCAAGTCTCTGCCCTTCTTACACAGAACAACCTCCTCGACCGCAACCAGTCTGGTTTCAGAAGTGGACATTCAACCGAGACTGCCTTGCTCTCAGTTGTTGAAGCTCTAAGACTGGCAAGAGCAGAATCAAAAAAATTCAATACTTATCTTGCTGGATCTGTCTGCTGCTTTTGACACGGTTAACCACCAGATCCTCCTGTCAACCCTACTGACAAAGGGCATCTCAGGAACCGCACTCCAGTGGTTTGAGTCTTACTGTATCTCTCAGATAGGTCCTTCAAAGTATCTTGGAGAAGTGAGGTATCCAAATCGCAACATCTAACTACTGGGGTGCCTCAGGGCTCAGTTCTTGGACTACTTCTCTTCTACATGGCATCATTAGGTTCTGTCATTCAGAAACATGGCTTTTCATACCACTGCTATGCTGATGATACTCAACTCTACTCAACTCTATCAACACTCAATCTCATTCCATCCTGATGATCCATCGGTAGCTGCTCACATCTCAGCTTGTCTAACAGACATTTCTTGCTGGATGAAAGACCATCACCTTCAACTCAACCTTGCCAAGACAGAACTGCTTGTGGTTCCAGCAAACCAATCGTTTCATCACAATATCACCATCCAGTTAGGCACATCAACCATAACTCCTTCAAAAACAGCCAGAAACCTTGGAGTTATGATTGATGATCAGCTAACTCTCTCAGACCACATTGCTAAAACTGTCCGGTCCTGCAGATTTGCATTATTCAACATCAAGAAGATCAGGCCCTTTCTTTCGGAACATGCTGCACAACTCCTTGTTCAAGCTCTTGTTCTGTCCAGGCTAAACTATTGCAACGCTCCCTTGGCAGGTGTTCTAGCCAGTTCTATCAAACCTTTACAATTAATCCAGAACGCGGCAGCAAGATACATTTTTAATGAGCCAAAAAGAATACACGTCACACCTCTGTTTATTAATTTGCACTGGCCACCAATAGCTGCTCACATAAAATGCAACGCACTGATGTTTCCCTACAAAACCACCACTGGCTCTGCACCCCTTTACCTAAATTCAGTACTTCAGACTTATGTGCCGTCCAGAAGCTTGCTTTCTGCAAGTGAACGTCGCTTGATTGTGCCATCCCAAAGAAGCACAAAGTCACTTTTACAGACTTTTTTTTTTACGGACCTGCCCAACTCAATCGGAGCAGCTGAGTCCTTAGCCATCTTCAAAAATCAGCTAAAAACACATCTCTTCCATCTTTATTTGACCCTGTAACTCTAGCAATCTCTATTCTAATTCTATTCGTAAAACACTACCACTCTTTTCATTTGCTGCTTATTTTCTTTAAAAAAAAAACTAACACAAGCTTTCTAATCTTTTTGTATTCTATCTGTTTTCTTTTCATTTATTATACAATTACAAAAGCAAAAAAAGACCTCTAACACTAGCTTGCTCTATTCTTTTTCTATTCTATCAGTTTTCTTTATTACATTATTTAAAAAAAAAACCTTGCTATGTGTACTGCATTAAGCTAACCGAGACTTGTCATAGCACTTGAATATCATTGTTTTTTGTTGTTTTTGATTGCTTCCATTGTCCTCATTTGTAAGTCACTTCGGATAAAAGCGTCTGCTAAATGACTAAATGTAAATGTATATGTATATTGTAGTATATTATAATATAGTATAGTATAGTCTCGGGACTGATTTTGGTTAAAACTAATAGAGCATTTTTATTCTATTGTCTATACGTCTATATTGTTCTCTTTTTATGAAGGTCACATTAAAACTGTATTGGAAACTTCAGTTATTTACTAATAAACTTTATTTACTTAACTTATTACTTGTTATTTAAAAACCTTGGTTTATTTAGCTGCTTTTCTAATTATTTTTTAAGAAAGTATGGTAATCTAAATATTTAGATAAACCATATCAATATTTCAGTAATATCAATCAGTTTATATCAAAACTTATTTATAATCAATGTTTACACATCACAACAGTCACTTCCACCACAATAAACTTTTTTGAAATATCACAAGTTTACTTGGTTACAGTGGTGGATGAAGTATTTTTACTTTGTTTCTGTACTTAAGTACCTTTTTTTTTGAGTACTTTAGTGGAGTAGTTTTATTTTGGGGAACTTTTACTTTGTCTTCACTACATTCAAGTGCATAAAATTTAACTTTTTACTGAATTACATTTTAGTAAAAAACAACTTGTTATTCATTAATTCGAGCTGAAGAAATATCGACACCCCTTCTGAGAAATGTCCAGTTAGTAATGAGACACTGTTTCTACTATGAATCTGTTCACTACATTAGTTAAGGAACATAAAACTGAACTTTCATAACTTCACTTTCATAACTTTTTTCATAACTTTCTGGCGTCAAGCAGATACATGCAGACACATGCACATCAGTGACACATATTCAGTGTTCGGACTTGATCTGTCCAGTCACAGTGAGGTAAAAAGGAGATAAGCAAGATATATATATATATATAAAAAAAAAAAAAACACAGGTCATTGATACAGGATCCTGATCAGGTGTTACAAAGCAGTAAGCGGTGGTTCCTTAAAGTTATATCTCAATATAAAAGACTGAGAGTTTCACCTCCGTTGTGTGTTAGTTGTCCCCTTTGTCTTCAATCACATGCCTTTTTGTCACCCTCAGTCTCTTTAATTATCCTTCATCTCTCTCTCATGTCCATTAAAGCACGGCTCAGTCTGCAGCGCTAAACTCACTCCAGGATCTTCACAGACACAACAGCAAGCATTCAACAATACAGACATTTTGACCAATACTGAAAGTTGGAACAGCATGCATAAAAAGTGTCTTATGACTCATATGATATTGAAGTGTTTCTAAACATACATGACTACAGACTCAATCCAGACTGCACGCAAAAAAAAAAAAAAAAAAAAACCTTTTGTATTCAGATAACATACTTGGTGGAACTGCACATTCAAATGACTCAGAAACGACTCTCAAAAAAAAAAAAAAAAAAAAAAAACAAGTATCGCCCAAAACAGGCTTAAGACACAACACAGTAACTCTACAAAACCAGTTTATCAGGTAGAAAGACAGCGCATTTTCTGTATTATTCAGAGCTTGATAATGAGAACTTTCAAACAGGAAAATGCATATATTTGTCAGTCTTTTAAGAACTGTTTTTGGTCAAACTCCATAGCAACATCAAACTTAGGCCTGTATTTTTATGGATAAGGTAATCCCACAATGCAGTGTAATGAGCTCAGTGAAAAATTTTATCCAAGGTGGTGGACAGAGTCATAGACAATTATAAAATATTATAAAATTAAGAGCGGGTGGTGAAATTTTTTTGAAACATGCAAATATTTCCTGTAGCTTCTGAAAGGCAGTACTAAAAAAAATAAAAAAAGGACATTAAACATGATAATATATATTTTTTTTTACACATCCTTATCCTGTTCAAAGCTTCTGGAGCATCAGAGAATGTTTGAACCTTTTGTAATAGTTGCAGTATGAGTCCCTCAGTTGTTGTCAGTGTGAAAAGATGGATCTTAAAATCATATAGTCACTGCTGGAAAGGATTCATATAAGCAAAAGATGCTGGAAAACCAAAGAATTTGCACAACCTAGAGTCTTGCATATCTGCCATGTTTGTAGTTTTTTAACACTTTTCATGGGTGTTTGTAGTTCTAATCGAATCCTTGTCCACCACGCAGTGTGCTGTAGGTAATATTAGCTGTTAGAGTATTCACAGATCTGCACTTTGAATTTCTACCGGAAGCAGTAAACAATCCGAGTACGACTGGAATACTAATTTCAACATACTACGATTTGGGACAAACTAATTCTAATTTTGAATACTATTTAGGACGGATAGTATGAAAATTGGGATGCAGTATTTGTCCTACATGACTAGAGAAAAGAGAGAAAAATGCCTGTGCATGTGCCTTTTGTCAAAAAGGTAGTAAAACTTGAAAGCACACAATGTACTGAGTTTGAGCGAGGGTACAAAAATACATTAAAAGTCTGAAGGAAGATGCCAAATTACGTCAATTTCTTGACAAAAAAATGGGATATCATAATGCAGATAAAACCCAGCTACCCATAACATTTACACACATTACTTTGTAACAATACAAAACTCTTTGAAAACTTGCGCAGTTTGTGTTTTAACATTCTAAAATTTAAATGAAAATTCAAAATGTTGGCCTGGTAACTACTGTAACTGCAGTGTGCAAGTTTGTGCTGCTTTAATATCACTGCTCTACATCTACATCCTGCTTCACGCATGTGAGTTTCACTCTGATGAGAGCAGGAAACTGAAGCACTGTCATCTGCAGTATTTTTCACTAGTCAGAAGCAAGAGTTAACTTTACAGGTCAAGTTCAGAATGTGCATGCATATTAGCTGGACCGATCCAGAAAAAAATCCCCTAAACATTTACTAACACCAAATACAAACCCGCATATTGCGCACTGAAAACCAGATGGATGATGGTATGACACATGATAATATGAAATCGCAATTTGACATTGACAATGGAGATATTTACAGCAGAACTGATGTTTGAATTTTTTATCCCAGGGGTCATACTTGGCAACAGAGCACTTTTTTCTCATCCTTCCCACAATACTCATCTCCAAGGGACCATCGTCATGGCAACAGCAAACCACTTGGAATGTGGGCCGGCTGGCTGTGGTTGTGAGTTTCTGAATGGGCTTTGACGGTTGCCAGGGGAAACTAAACCCTGAACGCAGTAGGGATACTTCACCCTGGATGTCATACTTGGAGAAAGTTTTAGCATAGGCTCCCTAAAAGAATATGTAAGGAGTCAGGAGGTCATTATCAGAAATCTGACAGGGTGATCAGGACCGCAACATTCAGCAGAACTGTTCTATTTCCTTTCGCTCCAGACCGCCAGAGGCAGTGCTGAAAGCACTAGTGAAAAAATCCCCGCGCTCACGCTTGACCGAGAATCGAATGACAAAGTTGTCACCTCGTGACCCGTGACGCGCCTTGAACTAAAATTACCCCTTAGCACGTCATCTCAATGTCTTTCTCATTCTCGCTTGTTTAATCAAATGCGATGATAAGAGATCTTCAGGATATATCGTGAGCTGTTTAGTCTTGATTACATCTCTTTAGTATAATGACTGTAGGACCTACACACATCTCGCGGCGATGGCAGGGCTCTAGACTAACTTTTTGCACTGGTTTCACTGGATAGATTCACCCAAATTTTCGACCGCATCGCATTTAACACTGCATTTTTTTTTATTTTTTTTTTAAATCGCTGTCCATATAGGCAATATTGACTTGTACTGTAGATGATTAACTAACAATCTGGTCAACATAAAGTTCTTTATTTTAAGCACAATTCTACAAGAAAGGTAACTTACTGAAAAAATGTTGGTGCTTAAAGTGCTTCACTGAGCTGAAATTTACACTTAAAACATCTCAAGACAAATGAAATAAAAAGAAAATCTAAATTAAGTGTTTTAAGGGCTTCAAACTGAACATCTCATGGCTCAATGTCTTATGGACTATCCTCCATTGCAGTCACATACCCCTCGGATGACCAACTCTTGTAGTTTGGCGTTCTTGATCTTTGGCCACACTCTCTCTAGCAGCAAAATCTTCCAGACTTGACCCCTCTACACTGATTCTGATCAGATCTTCACTGTGTCTGAATGAAGGGATGCTCTAGTGTCTGATTTGAACAGCTAAACAGTCCCTAAACAGCTTCTACTACTGTCTCAGCTATTAAACTATTTCAGCTTTGTATGTAATAGCAAAGTGATTATATTTCATTTTGTTTTTTTATTAAGTTAATTTAGAAAAACGTTTGGAGAATTTTTTTTTTGTTAAATAGGCTATAAGTTTTAGTTTTTTTAAAAAAAGTAACAACCAAGCGGGCAGCGTTAGACAGTGAGCCTATGTTTGATCAATTTAGTCTTCTCAAATCATCACGACTCGCCTAAAATAAAATCTATAAATATAAAACAGTTCAAGCATATAACAATGTTTAAACATTAGACCCAGATAAATGTGCGCTATATCCAATAGTTTGTGCGAAGACGCTTCAGGACATGGAGACGCCATCGTGATAACTTGCCCTTTTTTTTAGTAGATACGCCGTCATTTTTGCTCATAAAGGTAAGAGTTATACATCATTCGTAACTGCAAAGGGTCTTTATTTGTGTGCACTCACAATATCAACAAAACGTTGCACTTTCTGCATCTCTTCTTTAACAGGAGTACAAAAATTAACCGACACTCAGTAAAAACATGCCTAACAGACATGATAAATATATCTATAGAAAGCTTTAAATGATTACATAACGAAATAAAACAAATCGAAAACAAAAACTCTTTCATTATAATCATAATCCGTAAAGATGCGCTTCTCTCTAAAGGCGCGTAATGAGGAGATGGCGAATCAGGATCAGCAACTTCATCCTTGCGACATAGACTCAGAAAACACTTGTTTATTTGTAAATAATTTGAATATCTCCTTACTATTTCCCCCTGTCACATTTATGGTAATTAATTTTGCCGCTGCTTTGCGGCAAGCTTGAGGCTATTGCATGTATTTGAACACAGAACTGTTCAGCTGCGTTGCTGCTGCGGGACACTAAACACCATCGAGTCGCTCTTGACAGTGGCGGTAGCACGGTCTCGTGTTGTTTCCACCAGCGCGGCAAACAGGCGGGAGGCCCGGCCCGCGTCTGAACTATGACGTGAATATTATCCAGAAGCCCGGCTCGAGGGGCATAAAAAAGTCGGGGTCCGTCGGGCTCGGGCTGAAATGCTGGGCTCTAGTGTCTGTTGTTGAACCACAGGGAGACTTTCAGAGTCGCAGAGACTTTTTTTTTCCCTCGAACGGCTGGTCGCACCGGTGCGACCTCTGATTTTTTTTAGTCGCACGATTGGACCAAATTGGTCGCACTCTAGAGCCCTGGATGGTGAGATATGGATTGCTGGATGTCAGCAAGTTTGAATGCCTCTGTGACGATATATACTCGGAAGCCCTGGCTGCCTCAGCTGAGAGCATATGATCATGGCGTGAATCAATAACGTGTGCCGTATTTATCAAATTTTAGGGTGAGTATTGATTTAACATGGATCCACTTCAATGTTCTACATGCCCCAATGTAATGGATATCATGGATGGACATTGCCAATGTCCTGCTTGTCTGGGTATGGATCATCTTAGAAAGGCACTGACTGACCTGTGCCCGGAATGCTCCATTATGCTGCTCGCTCTGCGTCACGCTTGTCTTGCGGGTCTAGAATATGCTTTGGATAGTTTACTTTCATTCAATATCTGAAAATCTGCCTGCAGATCTTTCGCAAGACTCTGGCAGTGAGACCGTGTCTGAGAAATCAGGTGGGTCATCTTCAGTTGTTGCATCCCTGGAAGGAACGTTAAAAGCTATGCTTGTCCACATCAATCTAGATCCCGCTCAACCAACAGTGGGTTCTGATAATATTTTTCTGCGTTGTGCACAGAGAACATCATTTACAATGCCTCAGTTCAATGACTTTACATCTGTGTTGGTGTCTGCATTACAAAATTCAATGAAGGCTACACGTCCAGATCAGTTAGCCCACACACTGACTGTAATGCAAGACCCAGAGACAGTAGGACTTGCTAGCATGCCACTTATAGAATCTAGTGTGGCAGCATTTATTGTATCTCCCGATGCTTTGTGAGAATGTACGCTGCCCCAATGTTGAGTGTAGGTGCTCTGATGAAGTACTGTCTCGTGGATACAATGCTATAGCGAACCTTGGCTGTGTTTCTGATTCTTTGGTGCACATACTTATGACTCTACAGTCCTCTCTGATGGAAACTTCATCTGATCCGTTAGTGACAGACTTAACTGAACTTACACTGCAGAATACGGGTGTTATTGCCTCTTTGCCATAGGTATGTAGGAACAATTTGCGGAGATTGCCGTTGGTATCTGGTCGAATTATTGGACCAGCTGCACAGGAAGCCTTGGATCAGCATGTGTCAGTGTCTGAAACTCGCTCCCGTCATGTGGGGAATGCCCCAGGACCCAGGCCTCCTCTAGCATCATCTGGTGCTCGATTTCACAATCTTGGTGTAAGACCCATCTACAGGTGCATCTCAATAAATTAGAATGTCATGGAAAAGTTCATTTATTTCAGTAATTCAACTCAAATTGTGAAACTGGTGTATAAAATAAATTAAATTCACACAGACTGAAGTAGTTTAAGTCTTTGGTTCTTTTAAATTGTGATGATTTTGGCTCACATTTAACAAAAACCCACCAATTCACTCTCAACAAATTAGAATATGGTGACATGCCAATCAGCTAATCAACTCAAAACACCTGCAAAGGTTTCCTGAGCCTTCAAAATGGTCTCTCAGTTTGGTTCACTAGGCTACACAATCATGGGGAAGACTGCTGATCTGACAGGTGTCCAGAAGACAATCATTGACACACTTCACAAGGAGGGTAAGCCACAAACATTCATTGCCAAAGAAGCTGGCTGTTCACAGAGTCCTGTATCCAAGCATGTTAACAAAGTTGAGTGGAAGGAAAAAGTGTGGAAGAAAAAGATGCACAACCAACCGAGAGAACCGCAGCCTTATGAGGATTGTCAAGCAAAAGCGATTCAAGAATTTGAGTGAACTTCACAAGGAATGGACTGAAGCTGGGGTCAAGGCATCAAGAGCCACCACACACAGACATGTCAAGGAATTTGCAGGGCAGCTGTGCCCTAATGGTTAGAGATTTGGACTTGTAACCCGAAGGTCGCAGGTTCGAGTCTCGGTGCTGGCAGGAGTTGTAGGTGGGAGGGAGTGAATGAACAGCGCTCTCTTCCACCCTCAATACCCATGGCTGAAGTGCCTGTGAGCAAGGCACTGAACCCCTAGTTGCTCCCCGGGCGCTGGATATATAGCTGCCCACTGCTCCGGGTGTGTGTTCACGATGTGTTCACTTCTCACTGCTGTGTGTGTGCACTTGGATGGGTTAAATGCAGAGCACCAATTCAGAGTATGGGTTACCATACTTGGCAAATGTCACGACTTTCACTTTCATTTGGCTACAGTTGTCGTATTCCTCTTGTTAAGCCACTTCTGGGGTGTCTTACCTGGGCTAAGGAGAAGAAGAACTGGACTGTTGCCCAGTGGTCCAAAGTCCTCTTTTCAGATGAGAGCAAGTTTTGTATTTCATTTGGAAACCAAGGTCCTAGAGTCTGGAGGAAGGGTGGAGAAGCTCATAGCCCAAGTTGCTTGAAGTCCAGTGTTAAGTTTCCACAGTCTGTGATGATTTGGGGTGCAATGTCATCTGCTGGTGTTGGTCCATTGTGTTTTTTGAAAACCAAAGTCACTGCACCCGTTTACCAAGAAATTTTGGAGCACATTATGCTTCCTTCTGCTGACCAGTTTTTTGAAGATGCTGATTTCATTTTCCAGCAGGATTTGTCACCTGCCCACACTGCCAAAAGCACCAAAAGTTGGTTAAATGACCATGGTGTTGGTGTTCTTGACTGGCCAGCAAACTCACCAGACCTGAACCCCAGAGAGAATCTATGGGGTATTGTCAAGAGGAAAATGAGAAACAAGAGACCAAAAAATGCAGATGAGCTGAAGGCCACAGTCAAAGAAACCTGGGCTTTATACCACCTCACCCTGTTTTTTTATTGGTCTTATGAAATATTCTAATTTGTTGAGATTGAGATTGAGAATTGGTGGATTTTTGTTAAATGTGAGCCAAAATCATCACTATTAAAAGAACCAAAGACTTAAACTATGTCAGTCTGTGTGCACTGAATTTATTTAATGCACGAGTTTCACAATTTGAGTTGAATTACTGAAATAAATGAACTTTCCCATGACATTCTAATTTATTGAGATGCATCTGTATAATTCTTCTCAACATTTCCACCATTGGAACTCTCAGACTACTCCAACACCACCTCCTAGAGGTGGTGGGACTCTACCATGTGGACATTAGTCTCGCATCCGACCCCCAGGTCCCCAACGTCACCCCCAACCCCGCACCTCTACAGGAAAGCATTTACGGGAGCGTTGATGCTCACGTCAACAGTGGGCTGTTTCACAGAAAGTCAATTGAATCATTGGAGATCAAAAACAATAAATCAGTGGCTCTTGACTACCCTTTCGAGAGGGTACCGACAGTTTCGCTGTCGACCTCCTGTTCACACCGGCGTGAGACAGACATTAGTTCACGATCCAAGTCAGGCACAGGCACTTGCGCACGAAGTTCAGGTGTTGTTGCGCAAAGGTGCCATAGAACACGTCGATCCCCAAGTTCATCCCGGGGGATTTTATTGCCATTTATTTTCTGGTCACAAAGAAAGACGGCGGTTTTCGCCCTATCTTGGATCTAAAAAACTGAGCTAAAATGACTAATATTTATATAAACAAATTTGAATGCTGCCTTGGCATCTAGGCTAACTGAACTAACTGAAAGTGTTAAAATTACTAAAAGTGAATAAAAAAAAATTACAAAAACACAAAAATTAAAAAACATGACAATTTAAAACTAAACTAGTAAAAAATATTAATATTGCATATAAATAATGCACATAACTGTATGTCTGCATATTACATGTATGCCATATATGTAATATGCATCATATGGTAAGGAAAGGCATTGTGTTCATTCTAACTGCTGACTGAGCAAGAACAACAGGTACGAACCAAGGACCAGGTGTGAAGCTGTGAAGATAATAGTAGAAAGAAAATCCCAGAGCTAATCAAATGTCTGGAATACTGATGGAGTCAGACTGAGGCATTGGACTCGTCCTCAGATGCACCGCAGAGCTGATCTGAGATTCATTGCATGACATCAGCACAGCCGCGAACACACTCAGCGTTTCTAATGGATCAAATGTCATATAACACGCCAGCTCAAACATCAAGGGAGTTAGAGGGGAAAACAGGAGAACAGCGAGGTGAGAATGAGAACGGGAGAGAGAGAGAGAGAGAGAGAGAGAGAGAGAGAGAGAGAAAAACATCACTCTCAGAAAAAAAAGGTAAAAAGCTATCATTGGTGCAGTAGCCTGTCAAAAGATACTAATATGTACTATTTAGATAATCATATGTATACTTTATATATGTATATGTACCTTTAAGGTGGCCTACTAAAATGCACTTAGGGTAAATTAGGTACAGAGTGAAGGAGTAATATGAAAATACAGAGCAGGACATGTTCCAAACAAAGCAAAGGTCAGGAAGAACTTACATGCTGTTCTTACAGACAACAAAAAGTTTAATTGTTTAGCTGCACAATAATCAAGAATTCAATTTATGTATCATATCATCTAGTTTTCAAGAGCTTTGAAATGGATACATAAAATCAGACTTCTGAACTATAATATTATATATATCATATATATATATATATATATATATATATATATATATATATATATATACACACACACACACACACACACACACACATTTCTGAAGGTTTCAACATTCAATATTTTCAATATTGACAACAATCAGAAATGATTATTGAACAGCAAATCAGCATATTAGCATGATTTCTGAAGGATCATGTGACACTGAAGACTGGAGTGCTGAAAATTCAGCTTTGCATCATAGCAGTAAATTACATTTTAACCTTTTTTCAATAAAAAAAGTTATTTTAAATTGTAATAATATTTTACAATATTTCTGTTTTTACTGTATTTATTTTTATTTATTTTATTTTATTTTCTTACAAAAAATGCAGCCTTTGTGAGTATATAAAAGACGTTCAAAATATTTTGAATGATACTGTATATATTTTTATAAAATTAGTTTTACTGTTTTGAGTCATTTATTTTTTAACTCAATGGTAGATCAAACAAACTCTGACACTGTTTTTGCTATAATAATAATCTGATCTTTTGGTTTCTGTCAAATGTTCACTTTTTCATGTTTATTTGCAAAGAGTATAGTTGCTGTCTTCTTTTTTTTTTTCAATTCCACAAAAAAATAACTGTATTGTACATCTAAAATTACTCATAGCATGATAAAACAATCATATCAATGACAGGCAGCAACAAGGCTGCTATTATAACCAGAATAGCGTAGCGGAATCGACCAGGTGGTCGTGTCTCAAATGTCTCACACATGCTCGCTCCTACATAAATACAGCCACAGAAGGAGATATTTGGGTCAGAATCTAATATTTCACACATTTCGATCTGCACTTTGATAACAGATGCTGTGTATTTTTAATGCTGTGTGGCTCTGAGGGCGAGAACTTAATCTATACAGGCTCCCCTTTGAGCTGACAGCTTGATGCCTAAAAATAGAAGCGCAGCGGGCCAAAGAGCACAAATAAATCAGACAAATATCAATTCAAGCAGCAAATAGTTAAACCTACCGATGTGTGTTTTTTAAATGGCCAAAACCAATACTGACAGGGAGCTGAACACTGAAAAATAAATAAATAAATAGTTATTATTGTATTACATTTGTTATTTATATAAAATAAAAATAATAATTTATTTCATTAAAATTAATACATGAACACATTTAACTCTAAATACACTTGAAAACAGCTCATTAGCACCATTTATTTAAGATCTGCCTGTCTGATATCAATCTACAGTATGACAGAACAGAGATAGAGATATAACTGCTTTATTTCTCTTCTCACTGTACACATACAACAAGAGATCTTTATGCAAGCGCTTGAGCATTATCTTTAATTAATCAAGTTCTTGGAAACGAGCCCCGCTTGATTCGACATCAGCAAAACTTGTCACTTTCAACAGGAAGCTGTAAGATAACGCAGTTCTTGATCACTGATCTCTGAATCGCTGTTCTCATTACGCATGTCTAAGTGATGTTTTTTTAAAGCATTAATTAGACAGCATCTGTTAACAGTGTTGCTGGCAGTTTCTGGGCTCATGCTGATCCAGACTGGAGGAGTCTTATGTAACATTAGGCCTATTATAATGGCACTATATAATTATGAGCACTGAAACCGGCTGAGTCTGTTAGTTTAAAATAACAAACGCTGTCAGGACTCTTCAACAGTTATGTTAATGCGATCATATACCCTGTTTAGAGCAGGCCATGACACTGAATGACTGTTTATTCAGACGGTTTGTGGTTTGTACTGTAAGCAGAAGATGGTCAGACTGGATTTTAGGGACTTACTGTACAAACTGGAAATATCAACAACTTACTTACACTTCCTCTTTAAGTTTCCAGCTGTTTTACAGATGAATGTTTACTCAAAACTGCACTTCCAAGTTTAAGTTTGGGGTCTGTAAGGTTTTTTAAGAGTCTCTTATACTCACAGTCACATGCAGAGGCCGAATTTATTCAATCAAAACTCAAGTAAAAACAGTAATATTAAGAAATATTATTACAATTTAAAATAACTATTTTCAGCTGAATTTTCAGCATCATTACTGCAGTCTTAAGTGTCACATGATTCTTCAGAAATCATTTTAATATACTGATTTGCTGCTCAAGAAACATTTCTAATTATTAGCAATGTTGAAAACGGTTTTGCTGCTTCATATTTTTGTGATGCATTTTTTTTTTTTTATCAGGATACTTTGATTAATTAGTCCAAAAGAACAGCATTTATTTGAAATACTATAGAATCTTTTATAAACTACAAATGTCAAAGGACAGATTTCTGAAATCAGCAAACTAACAGGAAAAAAAGATACATACAAGACATTTTAAAAACCTGTTCACAGCAACATAAAAGAACAACACCAAGGCCTTAAAGTACACTTCATATGTCAATGACGCTCACTGGAGTGAATGCGGAGTGCAGGGCTCTACGTGAAGAGCGTGTGAGAGAGATATAAATACAGTCTTGTGAACATGACCTGCTGGCAGAAGTTTCCTGATCAATGCTTGTGTAATGTCAGACGTACAGACAGCTGCAGGGGGCCGGGATGCCCTCATTTACCCCCCACTGCACGACTGCAACTCTACAGACAGACAAGGAGCTCAAGATGTACAAATATGTGCTCTGACATAACTGCACACATACGAGCACGTACTCTTCCTTCCTGATGGAATGAGAAACCTGTTTTTATGCTGAAACTGATAATATATGCAACTTGAAGATCAGCCTGTTTGTCATTACACAGTTTAAAGATTCACTTAATAGAATAGAAAAAAAAAATTAAAATTTGCTACAAATGTATTCACCCTCAGGCCATCCAAGATGTAGATGAGTTTGTTTCTTCATCAGAACAGATCTGGAGAAATATAGCACTGCATCACTTGGATGCTCTGCAGTGAATGGGTGCCGTCAGAATGAGAGTCCAAACACCTGATAAAAAACATCACAATAATCCACAAGTAATACACAGCACTCCAGTCCATCAGTTAATTTCTTGTGAAGCCACAAACTGTGTGTTTGTAAGAAACAACTCCATCAAGATGCTTTTAAATTTAACTCTGTTGCTTCTGGCTAAAATCAGAGTTCATAATCCATAATAACGCTTCCTCCAGTGAAAAAGTCTATCTCCTATTGTCTCTCACATTAAAATCCTCCAACAAATTTGTTGGTCTGTGCAGATTTCTCTCCTGACTCAGAGGAGACTTTTGCACTGGAGAAAGAAAGATTATGGATAGAGGACTTACAGTTTTTTTTGCCAGAAGCAATGGTTTAAAGTTAAAAAAATATGAATTAGTTTATTACTAACACATAGCTTTTGTCTTCTCAGGATGTTAACTGATGGACTGGAGTGGTGTGGATTATTGTGATGTTTCTATCAGCTGTTTGGACTCTCATTCTGATGGCACCCATTCACTGCAGAGTACCACTGTTGAGCAAGTGATGCAATGCTACATTTCTCCAAATCTGTTCTCATGAAGAGACAAACTCATCTACATCTTTGATGACCTGAGGGTATACATTTTCAGCATATTTTCATTTTTGTGCGAACTATTCCTTCAATATCCTGTTGTTTATACAATGTCACTGGTTTCTCTAGTTTCACTTTCACAAGTATTTGTGCACAAACAATTCTGCGAGGCACATACTGCTTACAAAATATATACAATGACTTTGATAATACAGTGTATATGCCATGTGGACGACTCTTATGATGTTTTTGTCATTTTTCGAGCTTAAAACTGCTAGTTTCAGTTATGAAAACACTTCTGAAAAATATTGTTGTTAGCATTTAATGAAAGAACAGGTTTGGACCAACATGAGAGTTTGTAAATAATGACAGAATCTGCCTTTTTAGGTGTACTACTATGAACCATTCTAGGAAAAAAAAAAAACTACATTTCATGGCATCTGGTCATGACAAGGCTATTCAAGTTTGTCCTGCAAGGTCAACTAAACCCGCATTCATGTGGCGTATTAGCAGATGCCACAACACAAGGCAGCTCAAATGCTGAATACTACACCGGTTCTTGAACTGATGAATGCTCTGGCTCTCAGCCATCAGGAATAAGCACCTCGATTCAGCTGAATTCCTTCTCACTTACTCCAAGTTTCATCCTGATCAGTTACACACGTCACACATTGCCTCCACCACAAGTGCATGAATTGCATATCAAGCAGTATAACAGACACTGTCTCTCAGCATCTGGGAAACAATGCCTTTTCCATCAACAAAAAGCTGCTTTGATACTGAAATGACCTAAATCTTTACAATGGAACACTTGGAACAAATGGAACATTTTTTGAAAACATTTACATTCAAAGAGGAATGTGGCATTTGCATCATCTATTAATATTAAAACAATTATTTAAACAATATCTCTGAAACCAGAAAACAATATCAGAAATGTTTAATATGATATAATACATATAATAAGAAAAAATATGTAAAATATGAAATATTACATAATGTCATTATTAATTAAAAATATATTTGTATATATATATATATATATATATATATATATATATATATATATATATATATATATATATATATATATATATATATATATATATAGATAGATAGATAGATAGATAGATAGATAGATGGATAGATAGATAAATGTCTTATATATATATAAATAAAATTGGCATCCTTAGATATCTTACAAAATAAAAAAAAAAGATTTTAAATTAATAATGACATCATTTTTAAATGTATTTAAATATATGATTAACATTATTAACTACATTTCTTATTAAAAAAAAAAAAACATAAATGAGAATAAAATAAAAAAACCTGTACAAACAATCAATAATTACCCTCGCACACCTGAAGGCAATCGACAGGTGTGTAGGAAAAATAAATGAATAAATAAAAGAAGAAACAGCCTGCACAAAGTGAATCTATTTGCAAGTGAGGACAGTGTGCGGGATTTATTTTTCTTCTTTTATAAAAAAACTTGTAAAATATTTATTTATTTACTTTACATGAATAATTTTAATATTACTTACATATTAATTTTATTTTATTTGTATTATATTATTATTATTATTATTATTATTATTATTATTAACTAAATCAACAAATATTTAGAGTAGAAAAGCAATAAAATAAACACCCCTCTACCCTTCTTAAGATATACCAAAAGATAAAACAGTGGCATTTATGCTTTCAGAGATATTACAATAATAATAATAATAATAATAATACATTTTATTTATAATGCGCTTTTCTTACACCCAAAGCCAATAACAGCACACCATATGCAAATACTCACTATATAACTGAATTTACAAATTATGCAAAACGACATATCACAAAACAAAAATTTTCTTTATAACTGCCTCAGAAATATTAACAAACAACGTGTCTATTATAGATGACCGGAACGAGCTGCTGTCTCTCAGGATTTGAGTCTCGTGCGTGCACACGCCTCTCCCAACATATTAACAACCGAAGCGGTCACGCGCACAGGGATGTAACCTTTCACCTTTACTAACCCGTGTTAATGAATGACGTACACAGACTGTTCCTAATCAATACACCATCGATTCATCCATAAAATCAATCAAGTCAAAATCTGGTCTGCCTACCTTTCATCTCCGTACTGTATGATCCTGGATCAATGAGAAGAAACAATCACGTTTTGCCTCCAGTCATCCATTAAACTGGCTCAACTGCGCGTATGATCCAATTCAGTGCGTCATGTTATTATCCAGAGCGTCAGGGCGATGTTATATGTTTATAAATGTAAAGACATTTGCGAGAGATGTACACAAATATGGCAGAGATACACAAATATCATACTCCCAAAACAAGCGAAACATTCATGGGCAGGAAGTGTCAGGTAGGTTCCTTTGATCTAATGGACGGGTCAACTGCCCAATCACATGGGTTATACGCACATTCAACCCCGCCCACCATGGAGCGCTGGCCAATCGCGTTGAAGCACCGGGTCTATGTGAATTTGAAGTGGACGCGCAGGTGCATCTCAGCAACAGTGATATCTTCCTCTACTAACATTTTACCAATCTTATTATAGTCTTAAATAAATTACATACTTACAAATCTAAAAAAAAGAAAAAAAATATGAATCTATATTAAGATGATTTTTAAGTCAACTTTATACGTTAACTTTATACAGACACTCTTTAGACAATAAAAAGATTTTCTGTATTTAAGTATTTATGTCTTCATTTCAGTTGTTTGTCTGAATAAATGTTTAAATTTATTTTGAAAAATTACATACAATATATATATTGTAAAATGTGCCAGAACAAATTCATCTTGATAACGTCAGACAACACTTAAGCAAAACATGGTCAGGTCAAAGTGTCTGAATAATTTTTGGTCCCAAATGTGTATCAGTTTTACTGGTAGTTCACTGTATGAATTATTTTAAGAGAGAGAAAGAGAGAGAGAGAGAGAGAGAGATTTATTTTTGGGTATAATATGTCACGGTTTACTTTATTTTGCTATCCTCGCTTACATAAATGAACTATAGTTCTGAACTATATGAACACTCTCTCTCTCTCTCTCTCTCTCTCTCTCTCTCTCTCTCTCTCTATGGAAGTAAATTACCTTAAATATGTTTTTAAAATTGCAGCAGGTTATTTGATCATAGAACTAATTATGTGAGTTGAGACTGCCATCTACTGACTGAAACCTGGAATTAAAAAGTCTTTGCAACTCAAACACAAAATGAATTGTTCTTCGTGGATCTCCAGTACAAATAAAACATTTATTGCTAAACACGTTTTTATACAAATCTCACAAATGTTCACAAAGTTCTTCTATAAGAAGAAAACACAACAGAAGTGTAAGTGGGAATTGGTGCCATCTGCAAAGAAAGGTTCTCTGATAAACTGATCGTGCTCTGATAAAACAGTCCTGTTGAGGTAGTGATCCGTCCAACATCCTAAAGCTCTGCCTATAGATTAAGAAAATTTGGTCACTTCAGAATATATACTTGAGAAAATATATTTTTATATAACCGTTTCCAATTAAAATGGTTACAATTTTCAATTGTAACAAATCTACTATATATATATATATATAGTACAGACCTAAAGTTTGGAAACATTACTATTTTTAATGTTTTTGAAAGTTATAATAATATTTCACAATATTACTGTTTTTTCTGTATTTTTAATCAAATAAATGCAGGCTTGATGAGCAGAAGAAACTTCTTTCAAAAACACATTAAAAATAGTAATGTTTACAAACTTTTGGTCTGTACTATATATATATATATATATATATATATATATATATAAATTTATATATATATAGATAATATATATATATATATATATATATATAATTTAATACATGGTAAAATTTATTTTTCATAAATATATTCTGATTCACTTTGACTATTGAGAGGTGATTTTTAATGGTACTGTTTACTTAATTTTTTCACATGCTCTGTTTCCGCCTACATGATTGTCATTTGTTTGTTCTGTCTGACGCATATAGAAATTTGCACATTCATAATTTTTAAAAAAAAAACAAGCATAATTCAAAGACTTTTTACATACTACAGTACAACTTACCAATAATTGGCGATTGCCAAAACTACATGTTTGAAATCTTCTTTAGAGTGTTATACTAGCTTACAACACTTTCAGATATAATTCAATATTCGAAGAAAAGCCCTATTTATTTGATCTACTGTAAAACTATAATAAAATAAGCCTACATTTTGTTCTAATTAAGCACTGTTTAAATTCCATGCACCATCTTAAACTACTAAATACCACAGCATCTGAGGTATCGTTGTAACAGAGGTTTGCAGCAAATTCACAAACAGACCGTTAAAGCAAACTACTGAAAGCCATCCGTTCATGGCACGTTCTGTACATCAGATTCAGAAAATAATACAAGTGAACACCCAGCTGCTTTTCTACAAATGTTTTACAGCCCTTTGACTTTTTTACTTTGCTTTTTGTGCTCTTTTGATATTTGCATGAAATGTCTTTGTGAACTAAAACAATAAAGATGTGTTCTCAGATTCATTTCATTGATATTTGATATTTACAGGTGGCTGTGCTTTGATATTCCTCTCTGAAATCCACTTTAATTCAATACTGTAAATACAGATGAATTTTACAAACCCATCAGTAAACATGCCCTGGTCATTTTTTTCACCCCCCAAATTAAAAGAAATGCATTAATTAATGGGAATATGAAGTTATATTTTGCATAAAGAAAATAAAACCTTTTCCTTTACCAAAACTATCATTAAAAATTGTGAGAGTAAAAAAGATTAATCTAATTCCTGTATTTAAAAGTAATTAGATTATTTAAAATACTGAGAATTACAAACAAATAAACTGTAAAACAAATGACAATAATAAATGTGCTAAAGGAAGATTCAATATCTTTATGCAGTTTTTTAAATTTTTGTATTTTATGGGTTTGTGAAATATGACTTGGACATGTTATTTGAAAGATTCACCCATTTAGAGATGACATTTGTAATATTTTACAATTATGGCACATTCTAAAAACACATACTGAAAAATACTGTTTGCAGAAGGAGATGAAAATGTCAATGCCATTAATGCAGCATTATGTAAGATTTTATTTAACTTTTTCCTTTCAAAATCCTCCTAATAAATCCGTTGACTTTTAGAGCATGAAATGGATTAGAATAGATTAGCAGCTGAAACATGCACCGTTCTCAGTGAAATCCTATCAGAAATGCTCTAGCAACAGAGATCTGCAATAGCAAACACTGCATCCAGCTCAACCAAAGCAAATGAAATCCAGCATAATGCTGCATTGGGGAATATTTCTATTTACATAAGATAAACCTTGTTAAAACTCCAAAGCGCTTTGTGAGTCTTTAAACCTGAATATTTTGACAGCATTTGAGGATCTTGTGTAGAATGTGGTCATATTTTTTCCTTCAGATATACTAATCATTCTGAGACATTAGAATGACACTGAAGTCAACATGAAATGGCATTTTACTGTAATAACATCTATTAGGAAGAGACATTTTTGGCTTCATGTTGACTTTATGTCATTCCATGTGGAGAGACTTCTGGTCAAAAGTTAGTAATATTAATATTTTTTAAATGTTGTTTTAAAGAAGTCTCTACTGTTCAACACGGCTGCATTTATTTGATGAATAATATAGTAAAAAAAAATATTATGATGAAATATAAATAAAAATTAAAACAAAAAACAACTTTTTTTTATTTTTAATAAATTTAAAAAATATAAAAAAATTCAATTAATTTCTGCAACTTGCAACTGAATTTTCAGCATCATTACTCCAGTCTTCAGTGTCACATGATCTTCAGAAATCATTCTGATATGATGATTTGCTGCTTAGTTATTATCAGTTATTATTAATGCTTAATTATTAGTATTGTTTCTTATTATTATCAATGCTGAAAATATGTGGAATTTGTGGAAACCATATTGCATTTTTCAGGATCCTTTAATGGATAAAGTTTAAAGCATTTATATGAAATAGAAAACTTTTGTAACATTATAAACGTTTACTGACACTTTTGATCAATTTAATGCATCCTTGTTGAATAAAAGTATTCATTTCAATGTTTAAAAAAATCTTTCCTAAAGGTAGTGTATCACCGTTCCTACAAAAATATAAAGCTGTACTTTTTTCAACACTGATAATAATCAGAAATGTTTCTTAAGCAGCAAATCAGCATATTATTATGATTTCTGAAGATCATGTGACACTGAAGACTGCAGTAATGATGCTGAAAATTCAGCTTTGACTCACAGGAATTAATTATATTTGAATATAATTTCAAATAAAAAAAACTGTTGTTTTAAACTGTATTAATATTTCACAATATTACTGATTTTACTGTATTTTTGATAAATAAATGCAGCTTTGGTAAGCAGAAGGAACTTCTTCTAAAAACATTTCAAAAATGTAATTATTCCGAACTTTTGACCAGTAGGACACACTTGAATGAACTGAACAGAAGGCTTTTATTCAAAGTTGAGGTGCTTGTTTAAAATAATCTTACACTGGCTAGTTTGGCATTCAGGTAAAGGATGCTTCCAAGCTGAGGTTTCTCAAACTCGTGAACACTAGCAGCTCTGGGAGGCCCGTCGGGTCTGATGGGCCCTTGCACACGTGGAGGTATGTCGGTTGAAGCTGTCTCTCCACATGAAGCGTTTGGAGCACAGGCTGCACTCGTAGGGTTTGATGCCCGTGTGGATCTTCATGTGGCCCACCAAGTGATGCTTCATTTTGAAGCTTTTGCTGCAAACGGCACAACTGAACGGCCTCAGACCCAGATGCATGCTCATGTGCCGATCCCTCTGGCTTTTGTGCGTGAAACTTTTGCCGCACTGGCACGGATAGAGCTTGTAAACCACTGAAGCGAAGCCTGAGTGAGAGGTCTGCTCCTTTAGGCCGCTGTCATCCGGCGTCTCGTCTTTAGAAACATCTGCACCTCCTTCGAGCTGAAGTTTATCCCTGGACACTGGGTTGGAAAGCTCGTCCGAGGCTTGCGAAAAGCCCTCCATGGAGGTCCCGTAGAAGTCCAAGGGCTCTTCGTAGGTGCAATCTCGATCCAAGCACTCCACCAGTTTCTCATCAAAACAATCCTCTGCTGTGTTGGGATTGTGAGAGTTGTTGTCTGGATCGTTTACGGCGTGTTCAGCGCCAAACAGGCCATCGCAAGCATCTCGATTCTGCCTTTCGACTTTTATGTGCACCTTCTTTCTGTGTCCCATTATGCTCGGTGGCACATAAGCTGGTCTAGAGCACTGGTTTTCCATTGCATCCGAGCCATTCTCACTGCTCGGATCATCTGGAGACGAACAACCAGCGCTTTCTAATGTGCCTGGCCCGTGATCGGCTAGATCTCCTTGACCTGCAGTCTGACCAGCATCCTCATTATCAGTGGCATAACCATCACCTTTTGGAGATGATCCATGGTCCATCCGGTTTTTCTTCCCTACTTCAAGAAGCTCAGTGCATTTGTCCACCACGTGCCACATTTGCAGGAAGCTTGCGGCGGTTAAGAAGGAAACCACCTCTCCGGACGGCACCGAAAGCCCTCCCGTGTAGCACGACAACAGGAGCTGCTCAAAAACACACGGATGCATGACGTCCGGCAACACAACACGGGAGCTGTTCTTCAGCAGCACCTGATCGCAGAAGTACGGAGAGCTGGCGGCCAGAACCGCGCGGTGGGCCGCGAAACTGATGGCCACCGAGTGGACACGATGAGGTCACACAGCTGCCCTCTCTGCCGCTGCTGGTTCAGCTTCTTCAGGAGCGAGCAGGAGAAATCCGGGAACTCCACATGGAAGGAGTTTGCATCAGTCTCCATGGTTACGCAGAATCTAAACTCTCTAAGAAAAAGGCAGGGTAGATTAGTGTGTACTAGTCAAAATCCTCTATACTAAAAAGTGCAAAGGATCAAAAGACAATGAGACATGCAAATAACAAAATGCAAATTTTTCTAATAATTAAACGGCCAGGAGTCAATTATTCTGCTTATACTATGGTTACCACACCTCAAGACATCGATCAGATGATACAATACAAGGGATTCGTCCGGTTTTTGTACTTAAATCACTATTGTGAGTAGAATTATTTCTTCCACATCTCATCCAACGCCTCTTTTGCTTGTTCCAAAACGTCATTTTAAAGCTGGTAACGGAGGCTTGAGCTGCTGATAGCTTTCTAATGCCGTTATTAATGAAGTTATTAGAAAGAGAGCGAGAGAGACAGAGACACACAGAGAAAGAGAGAGAGAGCTTGTGTGAATTAGGCTGCAGCAGCATCTCTGAACAGCGCTGTTATTACTTTGCTAGTGAGAAATATCATGTGTATTTACTTTCAGAAAATCGTCTGTCATGTTGTTGTTTTTGTTAGTCCTGTAATTTCCATTATTATAGCTTTACTATATGCAAAGTGATATGGAACTGTAATGCGGTCAGGAGAGCTGCCTGGTACTACGTTCGCCGTGCATTTCCCGGAAAATAATTGCACGTTCGTCAGCCAATCAGATTCAAGCATTCAACGGCCCCGTAGTATAATAATATTTATCCCACGTGTACAAGCAGAGAAATCACATGTCTGTAGTTGTTAATATGTAAACATTTCTATTCATTCCTATGTCATTTCATGGAATCGTTATTCAGAGTTTGATTTTATGAGCATTTTAATACTTAATTAGTACAATAAAGAGTTTGCAAATGATCGCATAACTGTGCAGCCAGGACAGAAAAATAAATCAACTTCATTATCTGGTCAAACTCTGTATTTTGGCACCAATGTATCCCTTGCTAATATAGCAAATATTAATATAACATTCATCCCGGTGTTATCTAGTATGTGTTAAGCAGGAATTTATACATTTATGTTATGTAATTTTTTTTGTATTCAGGCTACATTTGCTATTCTATTGTTAAGCTTATTCAATTCACAGTAAATGTTAATTTTTAAGAATTTTGCATATTACTGTTTAATTGTGCCTCATGATAGCAAAATAAATAAGCTTTATTATCACATCAAACTCATACTAATATAAAATATTGGTAATTTAGCGACTAAAATAAACTAAATAAACAGTAAAAGCACATGTTTGTTGTTAAAATTTTCAACCATATTATATAAAAATACTACTACACACTTATCATCACATCGAATTAACAATTCATTCAACACACAGTATCATCCAATAATCATAACAACATTTTGGACAATAAACAGCTTGTAAATGACAGAATGATTGTGCAGTAAGGACGGCATAACAAGCCTACGCTTCACTGTCCAGTAAAACTCTGTATTTTGGTGCCAATATATATAAAACATTGTAATACAGCAAATGTCAATAAAATATTTATCCCGGTTTTATCTATGTGTTAAGCAGGAAAATCACACGTCTGCTGTTGTTGTTTATGCAATGATGTTACGTAAATATTTCTGTTATTTTATGGTATTATTGTGCTTATTCCATATATTTTACAATATTTGATTTAAAGCACATTTATTACTTCTGTACAATTAACAGTTGTGCTGTTGTGTAGGGTTACAAAATAACCAATATAATGAATCAAATCCTATAAAGTCTTGAATCAAATCCAAACATACAGTATTCATCTAATTTAACAAATGACAACAAATGTAGCCTTCAGCCTGTAATAGACCTTATCATGTAATTAATAAAATAGTTATATGTTAAAATAATAATAATAATAATAAAATGAACTATATAGTAAATGTCAGAAAGACTGTGAAAGCTATTGATTGCAGGAGGTAAACTGTACTTTATTGGTTTCCATGGCGACGGTTTTGTAAGGAATTACGGATCTCATTTGGTGAGATGCAAGTGAAGACCTTTAAGTATAAGAGATGGGAAAACCCACAAAGACATCAATTCTGGCAGTAAAGTCGTCCATATGGAAATAAAGATTAAACTAGATATTAAAAACAGATATACGTTGGTAGTCGGAGGATCAACTTGTATCTTTTAAACTAGTGAACTGTCAAAATTCACATCACAGATCAGGCTAACCTGCTGTAGCCTACTGCTAGCTAGCATTTCAAGAGACCTGAAATGGATGTTAACAGGCGAAAGAGACATTGTTGTTCGTGAAGGAAACGCGTAAATGTTAGTACAGTTTTCTGCCTCACTCGCGCCATATTAAAAATTTCAGTCTTACCGTTTTCTGCATCATTTTAGTCCGGTTTTCTGAAAGCTAACCTGCCTCCTCTCTTCCGAGAACCAGAGCGCTGCGTACAGTTTACGTCATTACGCACGGTCGCGTGGCGCAGAAAGAAATGTAAACAAACACGCCTACTTTCAGCCGGGTGCCAGATTGACTTTTTTTTTTTTCAGCGCAGCTTTAAAATTAAATTAAATTAAATTAAATTAAATTAAATTATTAATTAACTATTAAATTAAAGTAGGGTGAAAAATTAAATTTAATTTAATTTAATTTAATTTAATTTAATTTAATTTAATTTAATTAAAAAATAAAATAAAATAAAAATAAGAGGTGCGAGAAATAAAATAAAATACACTGAAAACTGCTGTTAAAGTAGGGTGAATTGCCCTAATGTGGGACATTTTTTGCATTTCAGATTTCTGTGACATATTGCGATGTGTAACCAAAACATTAAACACGCACCTAATACCATTTTAAAAACCCCATGATGTCCTAAATAAATCAAAAGAGAAAATGCAGATAACACATTCATAATAGAAATGATAGATATGTTAGTGCTCTTAGTGCAAGTCGTCTGAGAAAATCTGCAGCCTCCTAATGTGGGACACTGATAATAAAAGGCCAAAATCACCTTTCATGTAGAATAGTCAAATTTTAAAAGTTAGTATTTATCTTAGTTATGGATGGATAAAATATGGATAATCAAACATCATCAGACAAATAATACAGTATGATAGTTTTGAACAGTATTGTGTTTTGTTGTTGTCATGGTCGCAGACATAATATTGGCAAATTTAAAATGTTTATTATTCTATCAACTTTTAATTTATAATTAGATGTTAGAAAGAAGCAAACTTCAGTGTTTTTACTCCTGAGGGGCTTCAGCAAGGATACTATCTTGAGATATCAACCACAGCGAGCCTTATGGTGTTATTACATTCATTTTTATCATGTTTAGACAGGTTCTGCAGGTTTTGTAGGTTGGTGTGATGTTAATTTAAATATTATAAATGTAATGTATTTTTTAATGCTCAGCAGGTGGCGCTATAGGATAAAGAACAGCAGTTTGGCCCAAAAGCGCGCTGTATTTTAAATGTAAAAGGTGTGATCGATTTAATTTATTTTAATCTATTTAATGTTAATATTTCCGCTATCAAAGAGACTGCTAGTGCAGCTGTTCTGTGTGATGAAGAGAGTCTTTGTCGTGTAAAGCTGAACGCTTGATCAGTCATTCCTGTCGAGATCAGAGGATCCACATTCTCCAGGTGGGCCAGACTCGGATCTGTTCTCTTTGATGCACAAAAAGCATCTGTCCATCATTTATTCCATCTATCTATAATAGTCTGTGACATGAGAGTCTGAAGAGTGATTGAAACAATATATATATATATATATATATATATATATATATATATATAGGATATATAATTATCTATATATATATATATTATTATAATTATATATACTGTAGCTTATAGCTTACTCAGAAATACCAGCAAGTGAAGCTTGCTGCATAGAAAGTCTTGAATGCTCCGTTGACTCGATTGAGATTTATTTATTTATTGATATATTATTTTCTATATGCATGAACCCAGCTAACAAGAAAAGTTCTCAGAACTTTGGCTAACGTTCTGACAAGGTTTTCTATGAACAAACGCTCTTCCAGTAATGTTTATAGAACGTTCACGTTAGAGTTATCTGGTCTTTACTAATGAGACCGAAACGTTATAAGACCGAAAACGTTATCGTCGTTCACGGAACTTTTTTTTTTTTTTTTATCTGAAACGTTTTATTTGGACGTTCCTCTAACGGTTTTTATGTTAGCCTACTACATTTTTAAAGAGAACATTCAAAAGTTACATTCCCATAATGTTTGCAAAATTATTTAAACGTTCCATTTAAAATTTACATTTAATCATTTAGCAGACGCTTTTATCCAAAGCGACTTACAATTATACTTACTTACATTAGCGTTTGCATAACAAATAAATAAATAAATAAATAAAATAATAAGATTTATAAAACTGGACGTTTTGAATGTTCAGAGAACGTTCAGAAATAACGTTTAATGGGAACGTTACCAAAAACGTTCTTAGAACACTGTGGGAATATTATGGGCAGAAGCGAAAGAAAGAAGGAAAGCTATTTTCTATGAATGTGTGAGACTTCCAATTAATGAGCCACTGAAAAAAATAACAGAGCGCAGTAAATGATACTTTAAAACGATTTGCGCTCCAAACCAATGCCTTAATAATTACAATACATTAAAATTGTAAGATTAAATGTTTGCAATATCAAGCAGCATATGGAGGTAAAATTCCTGGAAGCTGAGAATAATATGAATAACTCTGTTGACTTTTAACATCACTGCAGTTCTTATGAAATATTCTTGTCGTCTAATAAATTCGCTCAGCTGCAGAGTGTCACTGAACTCATTTTGCTTTTAGATACAGAACGACTGAATCACCTGATAAGGCCATCAGAAGCATTGAATAGGCCTATTATTCAGTTACCCACTATATTGAATCTTTTTAGATTGAGGACAAAGGTGACTTTATATTTATTAATTTGATAAATTTTCAACAGATAAGTTCATAACTGCTGCCATTAATAAAGCTTTGTGGAATGGTGCTTATATCATTTGCATAAAAAAGTTGTCCTCTTAGACAACAGTGAGATATGAAGAAAAAATAGACAAACTGTGCTCAGACCAGTGTTAATATTTTTAATAAGTTTATTTCAAGTAACTTTTTTATGGTTTTAGTTTTAGTTAACAATAATAACCCTGACTCAAGACAGATATGAACATTTCTAAACCAAATGATCTGAGCTGCTATCCAAAATGATTTTATAACTCTTCACATTTACTGTGCATCAACTATTTCCTTGTGTTTTTATTTCTGCTAAGGAATTTTAGGAGAAACATCTGAGACAAAGTTCAATTAATCCTCCTGTTGAGCAATAAACTTCTTCTCGGGGGAAGCCAGATTCTGTCTCTCAATTGTCAAAGTTGGTTTAAAGATTAATATGATACCAACTTTAACCTTCTCTGAAGCTCAATAGCCATAAAACAATAAAAATCCCTTTCCTCAACTGTAAGAATGAGTGTCCAGAGGTTCAACTGAGTCGGGAAAAACCAAAAGGTTTCTGTCCATCACTCCTCACCTTCAGCAGAAAATCAATCTGCCATTACATATCCCACTGAATCAGTATTTTGATGGACACACTATCAAGCTGTGACAGAAATCTCAATGGGTTTTCATTATAGATCTCAGGGAAGCATAATGATTATATGATTATGATTATATTCTACCGGCAATCTCACCCATACTGTCAGACACCGAGTGAAGCACAAAACATGGCATAACTTAGCATGCACAGTTGCCCAAACCGCTCCTGCTACTGATCCTTAGGTTAGCTTCGCTGCCCAGACCTCAATCACTAACATTATATGGAGCATTAGTTTGCTATGCAATATGCCACTATTGCGCTGTGATTTGATCAGAAACACTTGTGCATCATGAAACTGTCAGCTAATTTCTCTATGCTCTATGTGTTTCATATTTTAAAAGAAGATTATTAAATGTATTTTCTTTATTGTTTTATTCCTTGTGTTACTAAAAAGTTAAAGCGAAGTGACGTAAGATGCATGAAACTATCACAGCTGTAAAGACGCTTGACTGAATTGATGTTTCTCATGTTGTTTTGATCTAAAGGCTTTCACTTAAATGCTTGAAATGAGTTTGGTAGACAGTTTATTTTTGTGCCTATGAATGAATTTCCATACAGAAAAAAAAGGGGGGAAAAACACTTTTTAAATGGATAAGTAGGACGAGATAGTAACATTGCAAAAGTCCATGTCTGATCTGGATAAATAAATGTAAAAAGTTTTTTTTTTTTTTTTTTACTATAGGCTTTTTATACCTTTTTAAATATCTGATTGATAAAAGTGTTATTGTTTTATATTTTATATTATTATATTATTGTTGAAAATAAAATTATATTATTGTTGATGATCATGGTTTGAGCTTGTCTGGATGTATTTTTCACTTTTACTCATAAAGTTTTGTGCTGTCTAGTGAATCACACGCATACTTCTCAGAAGTGCTGTTTTTCGTAAAAAATTTTTTTTTTTAAATTAGCACAAAATTACAGAGTGCACCTTTAAATCCTCATATACTGAAGACTTTTTTTCTTATAGGGACACATTGAGCAGAAAATCCCCAGATTGAGGTAGCGTCTCAATCAGCTGTACACTCAGGAGTCATCAGGTATATCTGAGGGATTAAGCTCAGTTCTGGAGTTAATGGTCTGAGATGGACTCTGCATGCCACGGTGCAGGTGAGACGGAGCTGTTCCTGCGCAGCCAAACGGAGATCAAACCTGAGGCCTTGGAGGGGGAAGTCACCTGTGTCCACCTGCGGCTCTGGAATCAATAAGTCTGTCATCCCCGCTTATATTGGCCACAGTAATAGCGCCGGGCGATAAGGGCCACTTCCCTGAGTATTAACCGCATCTCTCATCCTCAGAGACCCGGGCCAAGCCATGGAGAACAAAAGCCTGTTTGATAAGACCCGGGGACCTTGTTTCAGTCACATGACGTGAAGGTGGAGATGGGATTGGGGTCGGAAAGCTCCGAAATGAAGGAACTCTGAGGCTTTTGGCACAGAGAGAACTTGGATTGAAACCTACTACTTTGGCGAAAGCTTCACAGAGTTCAGGTTGGAGCTTCACAAATGCTATTGTAAGAGGAGACTGACTTGTGGGCAAGATCTTTTCTTCTTTACTTCATTCTAGAAGCTTCGAGGATGAAGCTTCCTCAGTTTGAGGAATCCCAACCCACGCTCGTTGGAAAAATATGCCTGTGGTCACATTTTCTGCAAAATGATATTGCATTATTAAAAATAAAAGTTCCAAAAGGGAGTTTTTGCAGTGATGTCAGAACCAGTTTGGGTTCCCCAAAGAACATTTCAGTGAATAGTTTAAAAAAATATTATTTTTTTTTTCTTAATGTGAAGATCTTTTTAATAATCTAAAACTAAAGAAAGAAACTTTATTGCAATGGAAAGTTTCCAAGGATGTTAAAGATTCTTCATGAAGCCCATGCCCATAAAGAACCTTTTCAATAATAAAGAAAAATTCCACTATAAAGAACCTTTCATGCAATGGAACCTTTTTATGGATGTTAAAGGTTCTTCACGAAACCGTAGTAGATGCAAATAAAGAACTGTCATGTTGCTTTTTAATTGGCACGTCTAGCAGGACTTTCAAAGAGAAATGTCCAGTGTGTTGCTAAACGCGTTTTGTCCGAAATTGATAAACAAATCTGGAAACGTTTTACGTTAGAGGTTCTTCATGAAACCGTAGATGCCAATAAAGAACCATTATTTTTAAAAGTGCATGTTGATTTTTGTACTTTTAATGTCCGCAGAGTGGCGTGAATATATCACGTTTGAAAATAAGAACTGAACTGATTTTGTGACTCGTGTTTTACCAACACTATCTCATGGGGACTATCTCTCGAAGGACCACACCTAACCCCGCACCTAAACTTAACCCTCACAGAAATCGTACAAATTAGCCACCTCGTAAAATACGTACTTTTTCTATTTTTTACAAATCATATAGTGAGCCAACAAGCAAGTTTACTATGTCAGAATATGGAGCTGCAATCCAAATGCCAAAATGTAGTTTACAAATCATGTTTTACAGTCATTATTGTGCGAAGAAAATAAATCTTAATAAAGTCTTTATACGTCAGAAATGGAGCTGTGATGCAAACTCCAAAATGTATTAGACTAGTTTACAAATCATGAAAAAGAAAGTCTTTATTAACCAACATTCATTTCAGCTGTAAACTGAAGTGAATTGCAAAAATTTTTTAAGTTATGCAAAAATATAGTTAGAATCCATTGTTCATCTGGAGCCAGGTCTTGAATTGAGGGGGGATGCGGAGGGATGGCATCCCCCTTGAAAAAAAATTACCAAGAGCATTCCCCCTTTATAAAACCACCATCCCCCTTAACATCCCCCTTTAGATTAATAGTGTTGTGTAAATGAAATCAAATGAAATATAAAAATTTACATGATTTGATCATTTATGAATTAAATAACAGCGACTGGCCATTCAGAATGTAATATGCACAAAATGGTTCAAGCCCTTTTTAAAAAGAAGATGATGGAAGGTATGATATATTTCCATGATTAGAGTTTGACATAATGTTCTTGTATTGTATGTGTGATACTGAGAGCTGACATTATCGAGTCTCACTGACCTTGCAAAAAAACAAACATGGATTGAGAGTCCAAAAGCATTCACTGCGTGATGAATTCTATTAGAATGTGGTTAGAATGTCCCTATAATTCAAGTACTCAAAGAAAAAATACCCGTGTATGAGTTTTGATTATTTTTATAGGCTATTAATCACACAAGTCAGTGTTTTCCTGAATATCAGCAGTTGTGCGCGATCGTAAATGTGCTATTAATTTTATACAACAGTGCTGAACAACACTGCAGTGTTTTGTTCCTGAATGAATCTGTTTTCAAATTGAGTTAGCCAGTGATTCAATCATCCATTTATAATACTACTTATAATGCTTCTAATTGAATCAGTCTTTTTGAAGAATGGTTTGATTGAATGATTCAGTGAATCATTTATTAAAACAGGGACTTGCTTCCCCCTACTGGCGGTTTTGGTGTCATATTTATTTATCTATTATAAACCTAAATCTGCCAAGGTATCAGCACAAAAACACATTGACAAACCCCAACCCCATTTCAGGCCCCAAAAGGAAAATAGCTTATAAATTATAGTTTATTTAAGAAAGCTCTCTTATTTTATTAAATAAAAATGTATTTAAAAATACATTTTAAAATGTTTTTTTTTTTTTTTTTTTACAATTCGACTACTGCCTGGAGCAGATCTATAGCCAAGATATTTGGACCTGAGAGTCCTGGATTGAGAGGACTAGAGACAGGAACATCGGCTGGGATCTAGAAAGGCCTCACAGGATATTTACTCAAAGATATGGAAGATCTGGGGTCATGGGATACAACGCTGGGAAAGAAACACGTATTCACCTGTGAAATCCAAATAAAATCAATACACTGCATGCATATAAAAAAGAAAATATACACATTTTTATCTATTATGAAAATGTAATGTCCCCTAAAACCACCTTAAAACAAAGTGTTAAATCATGGTTCTTGCATAAACCATAACCCCTTAATATGTCTCACATGGATTTTCTCTTTCAACTTGGAGTATGATGAAACAAGCACAAAAGCTGCACTTATCATGCATTAAAAATAAAATAAATCGAAACTACTGTTCAGAAGTTGGGTTTTTTTTTCCTCGAAAGAATTGTTACTTTTATTTAGCAATGATACATTAAATTGATCAAACATGACAGAAAAGACAGTTATAATGTTACAAAAGATTTTTTTTTTCAAATAAAAGCTGTTATTTTGAACTTTCTATTCATCAAAGTGTTCTGGTTTCCACAAAAAAATGAACCAGCATAACTGTTTTCAACACTGTTTTAACACTGAAGACTGGAGTAATGATGCTGAAATCACTGGGATAAATTTTAAAAGATATTTAAATAAAAAATAGTTATTTGAAATTATTGTAATAATATTTCATAATATTATCAAAAATTAAACAAATAAAATAAAAAATGCAGTCTCAAACAATCATCACAAGCATTTGGTCCAGTGTAAATGAGACAAGGGTTCAGGGTTCATCTGTCGAACTAGAGTCACATCTCAGAATGGAGCACATAAAAAGACATGCCGTGTCTGACCTGAAGCAGAAGAGTGAAAAACAAGGAGTCAAACAGCAGCCAAACAAAAGCAATCATCTTTTGATTAAAGCTAAGCATCCCCACCTGCCGCCGCCGCGACAGACCACGTCTTTCATCTAAATTCCAAAGCTCAGCGTCTGACCCCCGGTTTGTGTCTGTTATTTCCGGACAAAAGCACACAGAATCCTGGGATTGTTGTCTGTGCCCCCAGCGCAGTGGCGGGTGAAGGCAAATGTGACTCAGGCCTGAAGAACTCACCTTTCATTAAACCAGCAGAGCAACAGAACATACATCTCAGGTCAGAAACACAGCCCAAATCAAACATATTGCTTATTCCTAAGAACAAAAGAACTGTTAAAGGGAGCAAACACAGGTGAATGAAAAAAAAAAAAAAAAAACATTTCTGTATCATGATTTCACTCATTTAAACTTAAAAAAAAAATGCCAATCTGTATTAGCTTATTAAAATTCATTTATTTAAATAATATGTTAAAAGTTATAAAGATCTCATAAAATAGCATACATTTATTTATTATTTGTTTTTTGTTTGTTTTTGTTTTTGGACTGGAAGGCTAGTAATTGTCAAGTGGTTCTTTATATAAGAAAATAAGTAATGAAATATTATTTAATGAAAATAGGCCTATTTATGTTTTTAAATCAATGCCCCTAAAATGAAAATTAAAAAATGATTTTCAACACAAACTCTAAAAATAGGCAGCAATATAATAATAATGAAAAACAACACCTCTATTTATATATTTAATTATAAATGACGACATTTTATTAGATAAATTGTGGACCTTAAGTGTATTTGGACCTCAAGTGTTTGTTTTTTTTTATAAATGAAAAAAATATTAATTAACAGAAACAGGCATCAATATAACTTAATAAACTATAATAAACTAAATATAAAAACTTAAAATAACTTTACAACACACACATACATATATTTACATACAAAAACAAGATTTTAGTGTTATTGCTCTAAATAAAAACTAAAACCATAAAAAAACTTTCATTACTTGAAATAAAATAAAATTTAACCAAAATAAAATATGAAAAGAATACAAATATTAATATGAATAATAATTGTTATTATTAGTAGTGTTCGTAGTAGTAATAGTCGTAGTAGTAGTATATATTCTATAATAAGTATACATACACACAAAAACATATGTATACACATTTTTGTATTTCTGTGCAAGTAACAGGTTTTCATTAGTCAGCATTGTCTTAAGTTTTAGTTATTTGATGAAAACCACAGGAGCATTTCATGTGAACATGTCTGTCGCTGTAGGACGGTGGAGAAGTTTACGATAATATTTACTCAGACTCTCCATGCAGTTACGAGTTTAATTGAATTAAGAAGAAGCTTTAGTTGAGGATGAGGAGGTCGGGAGGCCAGTGCTGTCATGCTGAATCAGAGGGATTGGAACATCAGTCTAAACCTGGGAAAAGAGACTTTAGCATATCATGATTCAGGCATAATGTCTGGATATGTTTTAGTCTTTTCTGTAATGATGAATTGATTGTTTAGCATTTCAAATAAACCTTTAAATGACACATTTTTCTCTTAGACCAAGTCACATTCATTTGTTTACAAACGCAGTAACCATGCATGACTGAGTTATCAGTCATAAATCTCGATCATTATCTTTTATCTGTATTGCCTTTCCTCAAACAAAAGAATGTTTTCTTTATCCAAGCTTGCAATAATCCCAGAAGCATATAATGCATGTTTTAATAAGAGTTTGGATTCGACCCCGTCCCAGCATGCTCTGTCCCCTGCAGTATCTTCATCTGGATTTCCATGTCGACCTGTTCTGTCTGAGGAGATTCTTAGTGAGATTTGGAGAAATGCAAACCATGTGGATGCTGATACCACAAAACCACAGGCTTTCTGTCTCTCATTCTCTCACATACAGCCTTCCCAGCTCACCTGGAATCATGGCAGTCTCTCAGTTTGTTTTCTGACTTCCTTTTCTCTTGTTTAAGTTGAAAAATAACTTTATCCATTAGCTTAAAAAATATAAATAAATAAATGATACTATATAAGAAATGAATGGAGATCTATGGTACAGTATCAGACAGCCATTCAGAAAGCACTTTTATCAGTGTTTGTCTGTAGATGTCTTACTATAAGCTCGAACCCCCCATGTTGAGTTCAGTATCAACAGTCAACAGTTGTTTTTCCACCACGGGACTGAAATCCTCCTTTTATTGTCGAATGCTCTTTAGACCTCAGGTGTTCATCACACAACTTTTCTGCCTTGATTCTTCTCCTCTCTCCCCAACTAATAACAAACCAATCAATACATAGAGCACATTTAATGTCTTCATTCTTCTGCGCTGCCTTGGGAGCCGACCTTTGCTGGCTTGACCCACAAGTGCCTTAAGTGAAAAATTAGTTTGGTATTGCGGCACGGCCTTTGAGCGGATTTGGGAAAGGTTGGCCGATATCATAAGAATTCACAACAGTTTTTCCTCCACAAATCGTTGTTAATAAGTTTTTCGATGATCTTTTCCCTGAAGAGCGCCTGATTGAACCGTCCGCACCTCTCTGATGGCTATTGATATTCTGCTGCTGAACACAGGTTAGACGATCTGCCCGTTTCCCTGCGTTATCATCGGCAGAACGGTTGCTTTTTGATAATGTCATCCTGTGGCCTGTGAACTCCTATTGATTTCACCGTTCAATTTTTCCGTCAGTCAAACAGCAACCAAACAAAGTAACTCATGAAAGTTAGAAGTGGAAAAAATGTAAGCAACCACAACAACTCTTCCTAAAGAGGCTAATAGTCACACATTTTGACTTGCAACATTTCTCCTTTTCATTTAGTTTAGGTAAGTTGATGTACTGAAATAACTAAACATAAAACTGAAATAAAATGCATAGAGATTTATAAAAAAAAAAAAAACTAAAACAAAAAAAAAAGAAAAAAAAATTAAGAAATTAAAATGAAAACAGAAAAAATAAAAACAAAAACTAATCACACACACACACAAAAAAAAAAACATAAACAAAATGTCTCAAACTAAAACAACTAAAATAACTCTGCTTTCTGGTAAGTTCTTAGAGATGGTTAACTAGTTAATGGGTGAATATTAAATTAGATTAAAATAATTTGATTAAACAGTTTTATCTAGTCAGTTGATAACTCTTACACACAAAAAAATAAAATAAAAATTAATACCATTTATATAAAATAATATAAATTTGTATATAATAAATAAAAATAAAATACATATTGATAATAGATGTTGGAATTCTATAAATAAAATATGATAAAATATATTTAAAAAATAAAAAGAACAATATAAATAAAATATATAAATAAATTAAAACATCCTTTTGATCCACAAACCGATTAATACAAAAAAATGAATACAATAATATTTTAATTTAGTTAGTTATTTAGTTAGTTAGATGAATACAAAGAGGTCAGGGTTTTTTCAACTACTGTGCTAAAATGTTCTCTCCCGAATCCTGATACTAATGGGACATTTGAGGACAATCAAACAAGTCAAGTCAAGTCACCTTTATTTATATAGTGCTTTTAACAATACAGATTCTGTCAAAGCAGCATTAAAGAGTAAAACAGTGTGTCAATAATGCAGAGGGACAATAGTAAACACTAATTTTTCAGTTAAAGGCAGCTCATCATTGAATTCAGTGATTATCATCATCCAGCTCAGTTCAGTTTAAATAGTATCTGAGCAATCAAGTCAACCATATTGCTGGAAATGAAGTGTCCCCAACTGGGCAAGCCAGAGGCGACAGCAGCAAGGAATCAAAACTCCATCGGAGTGACAGAATGGAGTAAAACCTTCCTCTGGCCAGATGAAACCAGCAGTTCAATTCCAGTCACATTGTGCAAAGGACTCAACTGGTTCCTGTGGTCTTGTCAAGGTGGCCATCTGAGACAAGGTCTTTACAGGGGATCTGTATCTGGGGCTCATCTAGTTGAGGTCCTCTCTAGGTGCTGAGTCACCATTTGGTCTAGATACGTATTGGATCTGGTGGCTACATGACCTCGGAGTAAGAGAGAAATAGACTAATATTAGCGTAGATGCCATTCTTCTAACGATGTAGCAAGTACATTGGGTGTTATGGGAAGTATTTCCAGTTCCGGTTGACCTAATTAATGCAGCCTAAAAATCCTTTAACGGATTTGAATATTAGAAATTGTTTTAGTTTAGTGTAAGTGTGTTATGTGTAAGCCAGGTTAAAGAGATGGATCTTTTATCTAGATTTAAACTGCAAGAGTGTGTCTGCCTCCCGAACAATGTTAGGTAGGTTATTCCAGAGTTTGGGCGCAAAATAGGAAAAGGATCTGCCGCCCGCTGTTGATTTTGATATTCTAAGTATTATCAAATTGCCAGAGTTTTGAGAACGCAGCGGACGTGGAGGACTATAATATAACAAGAGCTCGTTCAAATACTGAAGTGCTAAACCATTCAGGGCTTTATACGTAATAAGCAAGATTTTAAAATCTATACAATGTTTGATAGGTAGCCAGTGCATTGTTGACAGAACCGGGCTTATATGGTCATACTTCCTGGTTCTAGTAAGAACTCTAGCTGCTGCATTTTGGACCAGCTGGAGTTTGTTAATTAAGTGTGCAGAACAACCACCTAATAAAGCATTACAATAGTCTAACCTTGAGGTCATAAAAACATGGAGTAAACATTTCTGCATTTGACATTGAAAGCATAGGTCATAATTTAGATATGTTTTTGAGATGGAAAAATTGAATTTTACAAGTGCTAGAAACTTGGTTTTCTAAGGAAAGATTGCTATCAAATAGCACACCTAGGTTCCTAACTGATGAGGAATTAAAAGAGCAGCCATCAAGTCTTAGACAGTGTTCTAGGTTATTACATGCAGAGTTTTTTAGGTCCTATAATTAACACCTCTGTTTTTTTTTCAGAATTTAGCAGTTAGAAATTACTCGTCATCCAGTTTTTTATATCGACTATGCATTCCGCTAGTTTTACAAATTGGTATATTTCACCGGGCCATGAAGAAATATAGAGCTGAGTATCATCAGCATAACAGTGAAAGCTAACACCATGTTTCCTGATGATATCTCCCAAGGGTAACATGTAAAGTGAGAGAAGTAACGACCCTAGTACTGAGCCTTGAGGTACTCCATACTGCACTTGTGATTGATATGATACCTCTTCATTCACTGCTACGAATTGATGGCGGTCACATAAGTACAATTTGAACCATGCTGTTGCACTTCTATTAATGTCAACAAAGTTTTCTATTCTTTTAAAAAGAATGTTGTGGTCAATAGTGTCAAACGCAGCCCTAAGATCCAATAGCACTAATAGAGAGATACAATCACGATCAGATGATAAGAGCAGGTCATTTGTAACTCTAATTAGAGCAGTCTCAGTACTATGATACAGACTAACCCTGACTGGAAATCCTCACAGATAACATTTTTCTCTAAGAAGGAATATAATTGTGAGGATACTACCTTTTCTAGTATTTTGGACAGAAAAGGGAGATTCGAGATCAGTCTGTAATTAACTAGTTCTTTGGGGTCAAGATGTGTTTTTTTTTTTTATGAGAGGCTTAATAACAGCCAGTTTGAAGGTTTTGGGGACATATCCTAATGACAATGATCATATCATTTACAAAAAGTGCTTTCATGGAAAGGGACTTGATATTCAATAAGCCAAGCTTTATCATTTGTTTATCTGTATTACATCTGTTTTTTATTTGTTGGACATCAATTAAATCGTTACTCTTAGATTTGTTTGGATGTTTTTGGTATTTTCTAGTTCGGGGAACAGACACAGTCTCTATAGAGTGATATCTAGGTGAAAGAGTCTCTATGTGCTGAGAATTAACTGACTTCTGTGACGTGAGGCGGCTAGCAGATGGTCGGTTTAGCCAGTCTGTCTGCTTCCTGACCTGGGCCCCAGTTAGTCAAGTACAAACTCTAAGACTATGTGCCATATTTCTAGAGAGAAGAGCTCCACCACCCCAGGAGGGATGAAGACCATCTCTTTTCAACAGATCAGGTCTGCCCCAAAAACTTGTCCAATTGTCTATGAAACCTATGTTATTCTGCGGGGCACCACTTAGACATCCAGCCATTGAGTGATGACAATCTGCTATGTATCTCATCACCACGGTAAGGAGGGAGGAGACCAGAGCATATTACAGTGTCTGACATCGTGCTTGCAAGTTTACACACCTCTTTAATGTAATTTTTAGTGATCTCCGACTGGCAAAGTCGGACATCATTATCGCCAATGTGAATAACAATCTTACTGTATTTACGTCTAGCATTAGCCAGCACTTTTAAATTTGCCAAGATGTCAGGTGCTCTGGCTCCCGGTAAACACTGGACTATGCTGGCTGGTGTCTCTATTTTCAATTCTATTTTATGTAATAGAATTGCCAAAAACTAGAGCACTTTGATCAGGTTTCTCAGTGGGTGTGTTACTGAGTGGGAAGAACCGTTTAATGTTTTGTTCGGAATGGACAAGTGGTGTTTTGATCCGCGACTATGCCGCCTCACAGTCACCCAGTTGCCCTGCTTCAGAGGCATTGTAACTGGAACCAAACAATGTACAGGACTCCCTGAGCTAGTCCCATCCAAAGCCGTATCTAGAGCTCTCACATTCTTACTGTCCTTAATTAAAGTTTGGATGCGTGTCTCTAATTCTGAAAGAACTAATAATCTTTAACACTTTAAAACTTTAACATTCTAAACACTTTAATGCCAAAGTAGAGTCTTATGTAAATAATATGAATAAAAATATAAATAAATGATTCATATATATATATATATATATATATATATATATATATATATATATATATATATATATATATATATATATATATATATATATATATTCTGTCCTGAATAATGGGACATTTCAGGACAATCAAAATCTTTAAAGCCAAAAGCGACTTTTACTCTTCACCTTTGCCCTCTAAATGAACCCACGAAGCCCTTCTGAGTTCCCAGCTGATCCCGGTGCTCACATCCAGCTCACAGACTCATTACAGGAGAGCAGGGATTTCTGGACGCTGCCCTGGCAACCCGGGATGGGAATGTGCATGTGAGCGAGACAGTGAGGCTGAGGAGGAGCGGAGGGGGTCTGCGGTGTGGAGCTGCTTACACGCCGCCCGTGGACTGTCCATATGCTTCTGTCGCGAGGAACTCTAGGAACGCCACAGAAAAATGCCTGGAATTCCTGATGGGAATCTGATCAAGCTAGAAAGTGGAAAGTATGTTTTCCACTTTCTGATTTTTAGTGTTTATGTTCATATGCAATATCAAAGCAAAGTGATTCGAAGGCAACTTTCCTGTCCCCTTGGATGTTACAAAGATAAAAAAAAAAAAAAAAACTTAATTTAAAATTGTGATTATAAAGATTAGAAATAAACTATGTGATTTTTTTAAACAAAACTTTTATTAAAAATGTGATTTTTTTAAGGGAACTTTGGATGCCCCTTTGCATGTTTTTAAAGAAAAAAATGAATGAATGAATTAATGAATGCATGTTTGAAAGAAAGAAAGCATGAATGAATAAAAAAGGTGATTAAATTAGGTGATTCTTTACGGGAACTTTTCTGTTACTTTGGATGTTTAAAAAGAAAAGAAAAAAGTAAAGAAAATAAATGTAAAAAAGTGATAAAATAAATTAGGTGATTTTAAACGTTCCTGTCCCTTTGGAAGTTTTAAAGAAAAATGAATGAATGAATGAATGAATGAACGAATATGGTGTTTAAACAAACTCTGTGATTCTTAAGAGAACCTTACTGTCTTTTTGGGATGTTTAAAAAAAAGTATAAAAAAAAAAAAAGAAAAGAAAAATAAATTAGGTGATTTTTAATGAAGTGATTTATTTAAAGAAAAAAGAAAAAACAGAAATAAAAATAAAAATAAAATACATTTAAAAATAAATAAATAAATAAATAAAACTAATGAACTGCTGTATTATTTTCCACATCAAAACATGCAGCACAATATATAAATAAGTCTTGTATTTGAGCTTCCTTGTTGTATGTTGGAATGCTTTTAAACGCTAAACTCTAAGAGGTTTTTTTTTTTTTTTTGGTATGATGAATATGACATTTCAATAATCTTTCTATAACTTCCTTAACTAATAGAATGGGATCCATCCTATAGAAAAGTTTGCTTCCGAATACTTGTACAGTAAAATCCGGCTGCTGCCTGTGTGCTAAATAAGGTACAGTCAAAAGAGCAGCCGTATCTGTCAGCAAAGACCGTCTGATGACAAGCTCCATTAACAAATGTCCTTTAAACTGATGTGATGATAAGACACAAGTGCTGCTGATGTGTGTCACTGTTAAAGTTGACTGCAGATTGATTGTTTCCTGCAGGCATGATTCTTTATGGATCTGAGGACAGGAGACTAAAACAGATTGTCTGGTGCCGTCTAACTTTTTATTATAAAGTCGTTTTTGAATATTTAATATAATTTTTGTCAGATTAACAATTCATATTAAATTAAAATGCATTAATATGTTGCACGAAGAATATTTATAAGACAAACTTGACTATAATGTCCATGTTCTTTATAGCAAATGTGGTAAATAGGAACACAAGATTGGAGATGGCGCTATTGAACAGCAAAAAGAGCATGACTGAACCAAATGAAGGCTGGGTTCATGAATATTAATTAGCTCAATTAGCTGTTACTCCACTGGCTTTCTGACTCTTTCATCATTACATTAACTTTGATGATAACAATTACAGGCTCTCTGATAACAGCAGACAGTAAATTATAGCAATTTACATTCTAATATGTTGAGGAAGCTGAATATATAATGAAATGTGGCTATGATACTGTAAATATAAAATGTATAAGAAATTGGTAAGATAAATATATTTTAGAAAACAGAAATGAAATATTTCCAAATATATTTTATATTTGATGACTTTTTTTATATCAAATAACAAATTTTACAATAAAGTTAATATAACTAATTTTAGTATAAATTAATTTTATTAAAATCTACATACAGTAGAACTATATATACAAATATACAATTATTAAATTATTAAATAATCTATTTATCTATCGCTCTCTATATCTAATATCTCTCTCTCTCTCTCTCTCTCTCTCTCTCTCTCTCTCTCTCTCTCTCTCTCTATATATATATATATATATATATATAGTGGTCACACAAGATGTATAAATATGTAAAGTAGAAAAAAATCATTTACATATTTACATTTATAGATTTGTGTCTATATATGTGCAGCACAAATAAAGAAATATAAAAATAACTCTAAAAGCTCTAAAAATATATATACATATATAGTAGCTATACGTTAAGAAAAAAAATCTCATGATTTCTGCTTAAATGTAATTTAATATCAGCAATATTTGGCACTGCTGATTTACAAATGACCATTATAAAATCAAAAGATTTATAGCTTCAAGGAACAAAAATAAAACAAAATAAAAATGTACTTTACTTGTGTGTGATGTGAACAACAAAAATAAAGATAAAAATATTTAAAATAAAAAGAAGCTTTAAAAACTACATACATCTATAGCATCTAAAAGTTTAGTAACAAAACTTGTATGATTTCTGTCTATGATTTCTAAAATGAAAAGTGGTCACAAGATTTATAGCTTCAGAAAAAAAACACTTCATATTACATATGTCTGTGTATGTTCAACACACACACACACACACACACACACACACACACACACACACACACACACACACACACACACATATTATATAAATATATATGTGCGTTTGATTTACACAAATAAAAACAATAATTTTTGAGCACTTTATCTATCTAGATCAGACAATTATACGTGTGTATAATGTGTGTAGACAGAGGCAGGCTGTTGTTGCATGTATCTTGTGTTTGCAGATATTTTGCACATTGATTGTGTGTGTCATTGGCAGGTGTGTTATTGTGGCGTGATGTCGTGCCTGAGGCTGCAGTTTATTCACACAGTGACCCACTAATTGTGATTCAGGCGAGAAAGAGAGAAGAGGACAAAGATCTGCCATCATCATCACATCTGAACAGATGAGCTTCATCTGACGTCTAATGACTCACAGCAGCTGCTGCCACCCGCATCCGGGCCTTTAGTTTACTCTCAGCTAATAATACAGATCAAGAGATTTTACTCTATTTACCTTACCTTACCTTGTTCACTGTGTGTGAGTTTCAGAAAAGATCTCAGTAATGAAGTCAAACATTTCTCACAAAATTCTTCCAGCAAATGATCTGAGCTGCTATGCATCAGTGTTATTTTAGCATAATAAAATATATTACAGTTTTATATTTATTTATTATTATTATTATTATTTATTCTATTTTCTTTTTAATTTTCGTTAAAGTTTTAGTAATTTCATTGTCTTTCTTTTTTTAAATATTTGGTTTATATATATATTTTATCAAGTTAAACAAAATGAAAATAAAATAAGCTTAAGTACTAAAATTATTAAAACAAACTTGACTAAAATAAAAAAATGAACGGAAGCTAAACTAGTATTTTTTTTTTTAAATGACAAAAAAAACAACAGAATTACTAAAATGTAAACTAACATTAAAATTAAAACTGAAAATATAAAAATATTAACTATTATGAAAATATTCACAATAAGCATTAAACTATTCACAAACAAAAATCTCACCAAATTAAAATTACTACAATTTAAACAAACATAAAAAATGGAAATATAAAGTAGAAATATAAAAAAAATAATAATAAAAATGACAAAAGCACATAAAATTACTAAAACATAAAATAAAAAAATAAATAAAAAATAAAAACCTAAAAGCATACAATCACTCCTTTAGATTGCATCATGGGTTTTCAGATTTACAAAAAGGTCTCATTATGAACTTAAACATTTCTCAATTGTCCCACTTGTTTCTATTTGTATTTCTCCTGAGAAATTGCCCAAGAAATTACATACAAGATAAATGAAACTAAAAAACTACAGGTGAAAAATAACTTAAGTTAAAGCGTCTGAAGCATATACTTTTTCTTGGACACTCACAAAAAAAATTTAAACCTAAAATCTTTAACCTAAAGGTATCCAGTCGCTCCATTAGATTGCATCATGAGAACATAAACAAATCAGAGCATCTCCTCTTTCACAGTTTAGGCGGCCCACATCATGCTGTCAAATCCTGCTGCCGAAAGCACTTATCAAATGCATGAACTCTCCGAATCATCTATATAAATGTTTGGCTATAAAAGTGTAAACTGTGGATCTAATGTTGCTCTTGACCCTTTCGAAACGTCTCTACGTGCCTCTGAGAGCCATAACAACAGCACATTCAAAGACAGCGAGAGCGCAGCAGCGTTAGGGCGCTGGAGGCGGCAGGTGTCTGATGCTTTTCAGCGCTGTGTTTAGTCAAAGGCTTGTGTGTTTTTCAGACGAACGTGTGTGTATGCATTTCTGTCCTCACCGAGTCCCACTGGACGGCCAAAGAATTTCACTGTAAAGCTGTAGACTGATGCACAATGATGTACGAGCACATCAAAAGCTACGCATTCATCAACGTCCAGCACACCAACTGCCCAGCTCTCAAAAATGATTAGAGGAGGCTGAACTAAAATATTTAGGGGGGGGAAAATACATCCTCCACATATAATTAAGCAGATTTTTTATTTTATTTTTTTTGCTTCAAATTTCTTAACAATTATTAAACAAGAAAGTTCTTTGATGGTTTTTTAGCTTCTCTTCTCAAGAACCAGTTGTGTCGGGTTCACGAGTTGTTATTTTGTTCATTATATGTACATTATTTAGGGTAAATCTCAAAAATATCTCAGTTGTTTCTCCTAGATAGCAATTAAAGTAATCTAAGAGCTTGGGACTCCTGCATCTCAGATGTAGTGTTGTTATTGTTAACCGAAAGCAAAACTATCAAAAATCTCTTTTGTTAATTGAAATAAAGCTGAGGTCAAATAAAATCTACATTTTACATGAAAAGCTTTTGAAGAAGTGAAAATTAGAAATGTTGCATAATGAAATAAATCAAGTTTAAGTCCTAAAATTACTAAAACTGAAATAACTATATATTAAAGCTACACAGAAAATATAATAATATTATATAACAAATATAACAAAATATTAATAAATAATATAAGAGTATGTAAATGTTACTAACTGCTCTGATTTTTCTCTTGGAATAAGATCCAAGTCATCTTACGTTGTCTCTAAAATGTCTCAAAGTCTGAAATCAGACATTAGAGATCTCAATACGAACTCAAATATTTCTCATCATACTTAAATGATTTGAGGTTCATTTGATATATTCTTACTGTATGATAACTACTGACTCATTTTCATCTATATTTATGTTAGGAGTTAGCAGTGACTTAATTTAATATTCATAAAATCTCTTGAGCCATGAAAGAGCAAACTCATTTCTCTCTGGGTTAGTCTGTCCATATTTCTGTATCTGGGCGTGTGTGTTGCCATCAGCCCTCATTCAGACTGAGACTTTGGCAGACGTCTGCTTGATCTAGTCACTGAATGCCTCTCTGATTAACCATGAATCAGTTCATCCAGCCCCTCGCTTTTCTTCTTTTAGGGGGTATGACACAGAGACCCTCTGGTGTCGCCCCACAGCTGCTGGTGTCTCTGATGCGGCCCACCCTGTTGCTTTTCATCAATCTCTGTTCAAACGCCAATCACCCTGTTTTTCCAATGACACAGTCTTGAGAAAAAGAAGTTCACTTCTTACTTTGAAAGAACAAACTTAAAGGAGTAGTTCACCCAAATAAGAAAATTGCTGAAAATTTACTCTCTCAAGACATCCAAGGTGAGTCGATGAGTTTGTTTCTTCATCAGATTTGGAGAAATGTAGCGTTACATCACTTGCTCAGCAATGGATGCTCTGCAGTGAATGGGTGCCGTCAGAATGAGTCCAAACAGTTGATAAAAACATCACAATAATCCACAAGTAATCCAGTCCAGTCCATCAGTTAATGTCTTCTGAAGGAAAAAGCTGCATGTCTGTGAGAAACAAATCCATCATTAAGATGTTTTTAACTTCAAACCATTGCTTGCACCTTGAATATGAGTCTTCTATCCATAATGCTACTTTCTCCAGTGAAAAAGTCACCTGGTCTGAATCAGGAGAAAATTTACAAAGATCAACCACCAATTAAAAGCAAAAACAGCTCTAAACAAATCTATGGGTGGATTTTGATGTGAGAGGAAAACAGGGTTATTATGGATTATGGACACACAGTTTTTCACTTCACGAGACATTAACTGATGGCCTGGAGTGGTGTGGATTACTTGTGGATTATTGTGATGTTTTTATCAGCTGTTTGGACTCTCAGTCTGACGGCACCCATTCACTGCAGATGATGCATTGCTGAGCAAGTGATGTAGTGATAAATTACACCAAAACTGTTAAAAAGAAACAAACTCATCTATAAATTGGATTCATTTTTGGCTGAACTAAACCTTTATCTATCTATCTATCTATCTATCTATCTATCTATCTATCTATCTATCTATCTATCTATCTATCTATCTATCTATCTATCTATCTATCTATCTATCTATCTATCTATCTATCTATCTATCTATCTATCTATCTATCTATCATTTAACACTTTTTAAAACTTTTAAACAAGTCTTTGTCAAACCAACATTTAAAGTTTGTCTTAGAACAGTTGGCTTTAGTTTTAGTTAACAATAACATCCCTGATCTAAGGTAAATTCTCGGTGGTCTATATAGGATACGACAGTAATTACTGAAACTTTAGAGTGAGTTAAACTGACAATCAAGGTGCAAACTAAGATTTCATTTGCTTTTACTGAGTTAAACCAGAGATGCAGCAGTGAGATGTGATATCCCAACATAACAACACATTGTAAAAGTGCCCAGTGTTAATGTCTTGAGGAAATTTAAAAGATTTCGCATGCAAAGTTAGTTATTGGGGGAACGTCACTGAATCAAAGGTTACTGTGACATTTGCTTTTAATGGAGGAAATGGTCATGTTGTGATCGAAAGAGAGCTGCTTTCATTTATCACGAAGACCACATGTGAGAATATCAAATTGGCATCCAAACCGGCGGTACGCTACTCACACTAGGTCTCTGCCAACGGACACATTAAACCACTTTTACACAAGAGATTAAGAGGAGGAAAGGATGGCTGTAAGACAGATCTGGGGTTTTTTGCATAGAGTCTACTGCATAAAAGCCACAGTCCTACAAGGGCAGCACCAACTAATTTTTTCACCTTAGAGAGGCCCTCAGTGGTTAACATGAGCTTTTACAGCATATACTTTATAGTGCACAGACCTCCCAAAACAATATATCTAACCTGATTTATGTACATGTAAATGAAGAAATGCAATTTTAAAAGAATAAACTCAATAAAGGAAAGCATTAAACAAAAAATGTACTCACCCTCACGTCATTCCAAACCTGCATGACCCTCTTTCTTCTTTGTAAAAAAAATACAGTAGCAACATTTTAGGTTTTACGGATTTAACTTTAATTTACAAAACAAAACAAAAACTATACTTCATTAACTGTTATAATTTTAACAACCTACTGAAGTACTAAAATCTGTTTATAGCTTTGTTTCACTTTTATAGCTTTTAAAGTGAAAGAAACGTGACATACAGCCAAGCATGGTGACCCATACTCAGAATTTGTGGTCTGCATTTAACCCATCCAAAGTGCACACACACAGCAGTGAACACACACACACCCGGAGCAGTGGGCAGCCATTTATGCTGCGGTGCCCGGGTAGCAGTTGGGTGTTCAGTGATTTGCTCAAAGGCACCTCAGTTGTGGTATTGCTGGCCCGAGACTCGAACCCACAACCTTAGGGTTAGGAGTCAAACTTTCTATCTATTAGGCCACGATTTCTTTTGAAGGTTAAAAAAATAAATAAAATTCGCCGTCTGTGACCATCATACTCTACAAGATTTTTAATGAAATCTGTCAAATCAAATCTTCAGACTGGCTCTGACTTTAAGCAATCAGCGTCAACTTGTCCAGACTGTAAATCATGGCAAAAATCTGGACAAAAGTGTAAAGGCTTTTAACCATTTTTACTGGCCTTCACTATCATTTCTCTTATGATAGCCTTGGAAAACAAATCCCCAGTAACCACAAAAATTACATCGAATCATATGCTGCAGCTCTGCGGTCGGTGGAAATGCCCTCACATGCAATTACCACACGCGAAATGTGACAAAAAAAATGCTTTTCTATTTTAGCACAGTCATGCTAAATTACAAAATATGGAGGTGAAGGTGACAGAGCTAATGTCAAGCAGCTGTTCAGAAGGACTGAACTGAAAGACACATTAGCATGACAGTTGTTTTTCTGTTATTGTTGTTTTTAGTGCAATGGTGAGTCATTTGTACAAAACTCAATGCAGCGATGATATGCTGTTCTTAATGTTTGCTATGGCATTGCTAGGTGGTTGCTAGGATGCTCTGGGTGGTTTCGAGGCGGTCCATCATCAAGTCTCTGACATTTTCTGGTCTGTAGATATGGCTCTGGTATGCAGTGCAGGAGAAGTTTTAGGTTTAATGCATGAGCACTAACAGTAGTGAGGCTTGCCTTTGTCAAACTGATCAAAGTTTGCCCTTAGACCCACGGCCTAACCTTAACCTCCACTCAGTGTTTTAGCCCAGCGTTCACTCTCACTCTCAACACCCTCAGGGAAACTCTGCCCTCACCACAACTTTCACATGAAATGTGAAATATGGCATCAGGGTGAGAAAATAATATCCTAAGCATAAAAAATATATATTTCAAAAAAGACTTGAAACAAATAACAATATTTATAAAATTATATACATTTTATATTATTCCAATGCATTTTTGATCACATAAAAGACTTGGTGCGCATAAGAGACTTTAAAAAAATTATCCACATTTTTCAGTAGTGTACTTTGTACATTATTCTAAGAATTAACATTCAAGCAACAGGAAAACTGTAATTTAATAATATCAAATATCATTTAACATAATTTCCATTAAAATGTCTTAGTGGCAAGCATCACTATTAATATTGCTTGGCAGGGACCAGAATATCACCAGAATGTCGGTAAATACACCTAAATTTTTGCTCTAGTCTAAAAATCCAGATTATGTGCGATATATGCACTTAATTAAATCTGCAATGTACTATTTAATCCAGCACTATGTATACAAAAACAATCAGAGTATCTCTCACATGCTGTAGCCTATTAAGGCATTGTGTAAACTATTCTTGCAATATACAGCGCTCTTATTCTCTGTGTGTTCTGTAGATCTGGCTGATATGAGAAATTAAAAATCACATATAAAGCAGGTTGTTAAAGTTATAAAAGCTCCACATTGTGCTAAAGCAAACAGCTCGTGGGGGAAAACCCAACAAGCTTTCTGCGTGTAATCTCCGATTATAGCTTTATGGATGGAGGGTCAGTCCTTCCAACCGGAGTTTCATAACAAGTGAGCAAATAATCGAACAGGTCTCTCAACAGAGTTTACAGATCTGTGCTAAAGCTATGTAAACTACAGCGATGTGTGATATTGAGCTGAAACACGATTACTTCACACGTGGCTGCATCTGATAGAGATGAGATACAACAACATACTGGATGTCTCCGTGCTGTGCTGACTGCAAAATTAAAGAAACGAGGACAAATACAGGTGTGCATTTAGGAGTTACATTTAGGTGTTACATTTATGCATTTGGGAGACGATTTTAACCTTAAAACTGGCTGTTATTAAGCCTTTCATCAAAAGGCACTAGAAAAGGTAGAATCCTCACAATTATATTTCTTCTTACAGAAAAATGTTATCTGTGAGGATTTCCAGTCAGGATTTAGTCTATATCATTGTACTGAGACTGCTCTAATTAGAGTTAGAAATGACCTGCTCTTATCATCTGATCGTGGTTGTATCTCTCTATTAGTACTATTGGATCTTAAGAGCTGCATTCGACACTACTGACCACAATATTCTTTTGCATAGACTAGAAAACTTTGTTGACATTAATGGAAGTGCATTAGCATGGTTCAAATCGTACTTATATGACCGCCATCAATTCATAGCAGTGAATGAAGAGGTATCATACCGATCACAAGTGCAGTATGGAGTACCTCAAGGCTCAGTACTAGGGCCGTAACTCTTCACACTTTACATGTTAACCTTGGGAGATATCATAAGGAAACACAGTGTTAGCTTTCACTGTTATGCTAATGATACATACCAATGTAAAACTAGCTGAATGCATAGTCGATTTAAAAAACTAAATTACAAAAAAAAAGAAGTGTTAATTATAGGGCCTAAAAACTAAAAACTGTAACGAGGAGGCTGAAGCCAAGTGAAAATCCATATGCAGAAATCAGACTCAATGTTCCTGTGGCTTAGTGGTATAGCTTTGCGTTAGCAGCGCAAAAGGTTGTTTGTTCGATTCCCAGGGAACATGTTAGGTTAAAAAAAATGTTAGCTTGAATGCACTGTAAGTTGCTTTGGATAAAAGTGTCTGCTAAATGCATAAATGTAAATGAAAACAGGCAGCAGTCAATCAGTCCGATTGGCAGCCATATATCTAAATTATGACCTATGCTCCCAATGTCAAATGCAGAAATGGTAATCCATGCGTTTATGAGCTCAAGGTTAGATTATTGTAATGCTTTATTAGGTGGTTGTTCTGAATGCTTAATAAACAAACTCCATCTGGTCCAAAATGCAGCAGCTATTAATCCGTTAAAGGATTTTTAGGTTGCATTAATTAGGTCAACCAGACTGGGAACACTTCCCATAACACCCGATGTACTTGCTACATCATTAGAAGAATGGCATCTATGCTAATATAAGTCTGTTTCTCTCTTATTCCAAGGTCACCGTAGCCACCAAATCCAGTCTGTATCCAGAATAGAGGGTCACTGCAGTCACCCGGATCCAGTACGTATCCAGACCAGATGGTGGATCAGCACCTAGAAAGGACCTCTACAGCCCTGAAAGACAGCGGAGACCAGGACGACTAGATGCGCCCCAGATACCGATCCCCTGTAAAGACCTTGTCTCAGATGACCACCGGGACAAGACCACAGGAACCAGTTGAGTCCTCTGCACAATGTGACTTTGCTGCAGCCCGGAATTGAACTGCTGGTAAATGAATCTGTATTGTTAAAAGCGCTTTATAAATAAAGGTGACTTGACTTGACTTGACTAGTATATAAATAAATATACATACATAGAAACATTTATTTCTATATTCACATTTTGTTAGTGAATTCAGTTCAGAAAACATTTTATTTATTTTTTATTTATTAAATTTAATTGTATTTTATCACAAATAACCATTCAAAAGTTTGTATGATTTATTTATTTATAAATATTTGTATTTATTATATTTAAATATTTATTATATTTAAATATATATATATTCAAAAAGATTTCAAATAAAAGCTGCATGAAAACAAAAATATATCTTGGTTTGCACAAAAATATGGAGCAGCAGAACCCTCTTCAACACTGATTAGTAATAATAATAAGGCATTTTTCATGAGCTGCAAATAGGCAAATGCTAAACAACCAATATAATGAGTGAGTGGTGTATTATTTAAGAGCCACCATGTATTCTTCAAAGAATAAACTAGAGCGGGTGGAGCTGAACTTGGCAGGGCAATTTGTAGTGAAATACAGCAAACGCTCCAAAAGATAAACTGTCTTAAAATACCAGTATTTATGTCAAGGGTGGTAAAACGCTCATAAATTGCAACTTCACAGATCGGACTACATGTCATAAACTTTTTAAGAAAGCCAGGGAAAAATGCATGAGGAAAAATGCCATCGTTGAATCAAACCCTCAAGCAAAAAGAAGATAACTGCCTAAAGTGAGCTTCAAGGAGTAATATATTAACATGATTAACACGCAAAAGAGATATTCAGATGGCAGACTCACAGCGAGACATCCAGCACACCGGCTCTCAGTAGTTTCTCAGGTCACTGATAGGCTGCTTCTTCTGCTCATGGGAAAGGTGGCTGTCGCTAGGAGCGACGTCAGGGCATGACTCGCTAGAGGCCCGGGTTAAAGCACAGGGGTCATCGGCAAGCCGTGAGGCGCCTCGGGTCCCGACATCCCACACTTTAACCCTTCCCAGCATTCCACAGACGTGTACCAGTGAGCTGTGATGATCCCACAGATTAACATCCAAACACATCAGCAGCTGATAATTATTACAGATCAATTAACCCATTTGATATCTCGCCTCAGATAGCGAGAGTGTTGATCATTAGGATGAGGGGAAAAAAAACATTTAGTTTTTTTAGCAATAGATGTAAATTTATTTTGCATGGGAACGATCGATAACTGTAATGTACCATTCATAAGTTTGTGGTCTATACATTTTTTGTTGTTGTTGTTGTTGTTGTTGTTGGGGGACAGGGATTATTTTATTCAGCAATAATGCATTAAATTGATTAAAAGTGACAGTAAAGACTTTTGCAATGTTGCCACACACACACACACACACACACACACACACACACACACACACACACACACTGAAAAGAATCAAACTCACATTTTGTTTATAACCACTGTGTGTGTGTAATCATGTTATTATTTTCCCTATATATATATATATGTGATATATACATATATATATACATACATATATATATACATACATCTCAAATCAATTTGAAATATGCATTTCTATTCGTCAAAGAATCTTGAAAAATAATATGCATCATGGTTTCAACACAACTGTTTTCAACATTGATAATAATCAGAAATGTTTCTTTAGCAGCAAATCAGCATATTATTATGATTTCTGAAGATCATGTGACACTGAAGACTGGAGTAATGATGGGGAAAATTCAGCTTTGACTCACAGGAATAAATTACTTTTTTACAATATCTTCAAATGGAAAACAGTTATTTTAAATTTTAATAATACTTCACAATATTCCTGTTTTTTTTTTTATGGTATTTTTGATCAATTAAATGCAGCCTTGGCCAGCATTTTTTGACCAACCCAAACTTGTGAACAGTAGTGCATGTCTATCAGTGTCTTCTTAGCGTCATTGTGACTCTATAATTGCAAGTTTTCAAACAAAGTTTTTGAATAAGTGTTAATTTGATTAATTCTGTAGTTCGGGTTAGACCTGAATGCAAGTATTTACTTATATACTAAAATGTGTAACTTGACTGGACAAATATCTGAGCCATTAAATCAGATGAGTTACTACTTTTGAATTTAGCTATGAACATTTTGACTGTTTAACTCACTTTTACTAATTAATTGTTACTAACTGCAAGATTCTCTTCAAACTGTTGCTCCGTCTTGACATTAGTTGACCTGAAAGAGAAAACGTACCATAAAGAAAATAATTCATGTAGAGTATGTTTCGGGCCTTATATAGGTACCAAATAAAATTACCTAAAAAATACCTAAGGCACCTAATAAAACTCTAGTAATATGCTGCACAAAAACATAGGAAAGGTGATCAGTTCATATAAACCATACGATTGGATGAACAGAAACATCATTTCAGGCAGCTGAGGGTGAAAGTGCAGGTAGGATACTATAACATACTGTCTGTCCTCTCCAAATAACCAGTAATCTCTCTCATACAAAGACTCTGGTGTCCCTCTGTTAGCATTTCCCGGGCAGCCAGGTTTAACTTTTCACACTTAGGTTCTCTTTCCCATTCCAAACTTAATTAAAAGATGAACTTCGGGGAAAATGCATGAAGTACCATACGGCCAAAAAATCTGAGCTGTTTTATAAATTGAAATAAACTCTTCATGAATCTGGGTTATTGAGCAGAGTGCTGAAATTACAGAGTCACACTGTTTATCATCTAAAAATATGCCAAAATTACATCTGTGTTGATACCTTATTGTATTTATTGTTATTTTTGTATTCAATGTCAGGGAATAATGTTGAGAACATTTCCGGTTCATTTTTCACTCCAAACTCAAAAGAAATTAAATTTTGCCTTAAAGAAAATAAAGGACTGTTTTTAGGACTATAAGGATTGATTATTTTATTTTATTTTATTTTATTTTATTTTATTTTATTTTATTTTATTTTATTTTATTTTATTTTATTTTATTTTATTTTGTGAAATTATTTTCATGAAAATTAAGCTCATTTACTCCCTTTAATTCTCATAACCATAATGAAATAACTTGTATTCTCATTACTGTAATTCAATATTATAAATAAATAAATAAATAAATAAATAAATAAATAAATAAATAAATAAATAAATAAATAAATAAATAGTGTAACACCATTAAGTACTTATATATCATGCTAAAATTTGATTGCCGATTTGAATTGTATTAAAGATAAAAAAAAACATTGCTTTACAGTCAAGTAATTTCTGTACTGTAATGAGAATCTAATGAGAAACATCAAAATAATGAAAATAAATAAGAGAAGAAGAGAAGACATTTTATATTATTGAGAACATCCTGACACTTTATGAAAATTAAGAAGGTTTTTTTTTGTCATAAAACTGAATTAATGTCACAATGTAAGACATAGTCCTAAAATACACTTAATTTGCTTTATGTAAAATACAATGTTTTCTTTTAATTTTGAGGTGAATATGACAAGACATGTTTTTACAAGATTCATCTTAATTTTATTTTACTCATATGAGCGAATGAAGAGATGTGTTTGCTGTTCCATTTTCTGCCATTAATGTTAATATGCTAATAGCTGCCTATCGTAAATCAAATTCATTTGGTCTGATGACAAAATGAAAATAATTTAAATGTAAATGTCACAGAGTTATGAAACGTTACACAAATCTGCCAATGGCTAATATCAGCTCTTTGTGTTCTGGTCTCTTGGGAAGGGCAGCTCTGAGAGCCTTTGATTAAAGCAGCGGGTGACATTGGTCTAACCTGATGAAAGGCTGTTTGAGGTCAAAGGTCGAGTCTCTCGCCATTAGCATGTCACTTGCCCTCAGGCCTGTAAACGGTAGTTTGCTACAGTTAGTAACAAACCAAACACGGCTGAAACAGCACAGTATCCTCTTCCTCAAACCGTCCTCATAACCATCCTCATGGAGAGTTATGATAGAGGGACACCACTGAGGAGGAACAGTAGAAAATGAAGAAATTGTGATTAGTTGCATAGAATTTTTAAATGCAATTAATGTGGGACATGAAATAATATATATGAGCACTGGTAACCATAAGGTATGGCTGTATATCTGCACGGGTGTGAGTCATCTGTTGGTAATAACAGCGTGCTGATATACAGCCATATCGTATGGCTATGAGTGTGATATTGTGTTTATACAACATTTCGATGGCATGAGTGTGTAAAAATATAAGAAAAACAACAACTGAGTGTCTTTACAAACCCTTTTGTGCACAACTACTTCCTTCCACCAAATCATCATCATCAGATTCAAATCATCAGCTTTTATTATTTTTTATTCATATTTTTATTAATTTGACAATGTTACTTTAGAACTAGTAACAAAGGAATGTTGAGTTGCATCATTAAAAGGTTATTGTATTACTGTATTAAAAGCTCACCGTATTATGTGGAGTTGAGTATTATGAGAGAGAGATGGACTGAGTGAGTGTGATTACCTGCATGTGATACAGCATTCATTCTTCAGCTCAATCTCATATTCACAATAAAAAATGAGTTTGAATGCATCCGCTGAGGAAAGCGATATCTTTGTCGTACTATCCTTTCATCGGTTACGGGTGATTTCCGATGACAGCTGATCAGTTCATTTGTTAACTGCATCTTTCAAGCTGTTGTTGAGAGTAAAAATAGCTTCCTTGTTTACAACCCTGTTTCAGTCTCTTTCAATATAAAAGTCTTAAAAAGTACTGCTGACTCACTCATAAAAACAGTCTCTTGTCGCCATCTAAAGGAGGAATAATGTGACTAAAATCACCATCATGAACACTCACCATTTCCCAATACTAAATACTACTATTATTTATATCAAATATTATTTATTGAATAAGAACAACAACAGCCATCATAAAAGTTGTTAGGCAATTCAGTCAAAAGTACAAAGGTAGCACTCCTGCATTGAAGTTACATAACACATAAGGTGATGAGATTTTGCCCTCAGCCAAAACTATTTGCTCTGGAACAAATAATAGAGTAATGAGACCAAAGACTGCCTGTTAGAATTACCAAAAAACGAAAGTGTCTAACTTTCAGCAGTATCAAAGCTCCGAGGTCAAAAGATCAAGTTTGTGTTTGTTTACTCTTATTTAGCTGTCATTTATCTTCTCACCTGGACGCCTCCCATAGTTCGGCAGGTGTGGAGAAGTATGGCAGTTGTTCCTCTAGACACCTTACAGCTAAGAGGGATAGTTGAGTAAGCTGCTTTAGGATTGACAAGTGTTGCGCAGCCAGTCAGATCCTGCCGTGCCAGTGTGACGTCAGCAGAGTTTCCCTCAGGGGTCTCATGCCACAGCGACGCCTCCATGATGGACGGCCGCACGTCTTTGCACCTGTGATTTCAGATAACTACAGTGATAAGAGCTACAGTGAACTAGACTAAAAACCCTCCCACTTAGCATGACCGGGTCACTCGCAGAGCACAGTGTTCGTCCCACCTGCAGCCCAAAGCGCTGGTCTGAAAGATAATAGAGAATATATCTATACTTTCCCACACTTACAAATGCCACCACACGGCCCGAATACTGACATGTCTGTCTTACACTTAAGCCAAGACAACACAGCTGATGAGGGTCCAAATTTTAACTAATATACAGTATATCGGCAAACTGTACTTCCCAAGTTAATTAATCAGTACCTTAAAAAATTACATGTTGTAAAACAGGTTTTCTTAAATGGTACGTCTGAATATGCAAATGTGAGGCATTGTCTTATTAAAAATTCACTAGAGAACACTCCAGAACAGAAATCTGAACATTGGATTTTGTTGCTGTTTTCTGTGAGGTGGAAAACTGACATCTTGTACCTGTACTGTATCCATCTGAAAATTGCATAAAACCAGATTCAAAATTCTTGGAATTTTTGATATCTCTTTTTGTCATTCCGTAAATCAGAAAATATTGTCAACAGCCAGAACAAATTACCTTTTTACCATGTTTTTAGGAATAATGTATATAAATATATAAATCAGTGTGAATGATATATGAACAAATCCCTCAGTAAAAACCTTCAAAATATAGATAGGAATAAAACTCCTAAGTTTAAGTGCTACTGAAGTGGAGAAAAAAGTAGTAGCAGCCTTAAAGAGGCAATATCATGAACATTAGAAACTACTGGAGGGGCATCTCTGTTCGTTTATTTTTTAAAATTGGCAACAGTAGCTTTGAGGTCTTCTCTTCGCTACAAAAGTAAACTTTAATTATACTCCAAGGAATCATCAAAGATAACCTTCATCACAACATGCATCAAAAATCTACAATCTCAACCCTTCGGCAACAAACACTAACTATAAGCTGATGGATGCATTTATATAGGAATTTGACAGTCGGGGCCGAGACCTTTCAGAAGCGAGGCCTGGACTGCTATGCTTATGAGCATCATCGCTCCAGGACGGTCACAAGTGGACCGATTTGGGAGGTCCAATCAAGAGGAGCTCGACTGAAAAGAGAGAACCAGGCCGGGGCTTTCTTTTGTTGTAGGCCAGTCCAGGGGCTGTCTCTAATCTTTATTTGGTTAAAATCATTTACTGTTACAAAAGTCCCTACTCCTTCTTCCCGTGACTATTTTTTTAAACATGTCTTATCTATTTTTTTTATTTTTTATTTCCTGTCCTCAACAGATACACAGTTTAAAACATTGATTGTTATAATGTTGAGTATAGAGCCAGTTCATATTAATTATTTAAAAAACTCATCTTAGTACAGTGCGTTCGATCCACAAAGCCATAAACGACGAGGTTGCGGCTAGTCATTTTGCACGTTAGAGAGCGCTGCTTGATAGGGTGGTCATGAAACCGGTGGAATTACAAACAGGAAGAAAAATAATAAGAAAATATGGATAAAAAACATAAAATACAAAAATAGGTATATATTTTTTATGACTTAAATAATTAACAAATGACGACGCTGTCAAAATCACAGAATCGTTTGACATTCATGAATCCCGGCAAAAAAAAAATGTGTATTACCTGTGTAGAGTTTTTTCTGTGTTTTGAAAACTGAAGCAGAAAACACATTGGACATCTGTCTGCGTATTACTGTAATTTCCGGAGCTAGCTGAAAAAAAGCAGCATCGGCTAATAGCTCGGTGGTGTGGCCGTATCTATGATTGCTCTCTTTGTTTAAAGCCATTTCTGTAGAATGAAAATAGTTCTATTAGTCAATATATGACGGACAAACTGTTCTTGTTTTGCCTTAAACCAAGCGTGACAAATTGGGTTAAGCATTCCTATCAAGCCTGGGAATATTGGCTGGGTGAAAATAAAATATTGCCTAATATAAAATAACAACAATAAAAAAAAAACAATAATTAAACAAAACAATCAAAGTTGTGGGTCACTGTCATAAAAAACATTGCTCAATAAACTCCACGGAAACAGCTTGTTAGACCTTCATTAATATATCACTATCAAACTGTATTATTTAAATAAAAAACACACTTTAATAGATGCACAATAAACAAGAAAAACAAAATAATCTATCACTCACAAAATCTACTGACTGTTTAAAATTTCTCAACACAACCCACCTTCTAAACAACAAAACAATCAATCATACAATGACGACTGTTACATTCAGCCAAGTATGGTCTGACCAGGAGCATACTCAGAAATTCGTGCGCTCTGCGATTTTAACCCATCCGAAGTGCACACCACAAAGGACAGAGCAGAAGAACACACACAGGGGGACACACTGTTGAACACACACCCGGTATGATATGACAGTGGGCAGCCAAGAATTTATGCTACGGCGCCCGTGGGAGCAGTTGGGGCAGAAAACGATGCCTCTGCTCAAGGGCATTTGCCTAAGTCATGGTGCACTTGAAGGTGGAGAGAGAACTGTACATGCTTGTTTTGCCTTAAACCAAGCGTGACAAATAGGTTTACTCCCCCCACCCCAATTCCTGCTGGGGACACGGCCCGAGACTTATATAATTTACGGAACTCAAAGTTGTGGGTCACCAAATATTTTTATGGTATAATAGTCTTTTGTCCTAACGACTCTCTAACCATTAGGCCACGACTTCCCACATGAACAATGTTTGAATCTATCACTATCAAACTTGGTGTATTTTTATGGTATAATAGTCTTTTGTCCTAACATTGCCTGGTTTTTAACATAAAAAAAAAAATGTGCTAAAATTTTCTGTTTAAACCATATGTCCACTTACAAACTTTTGCAATTTTTATATAATTTCCTTAATTTTAGGAAGGTCCTGTTAGCAGCTATCAATACATTAGGAACAAAAATTGTTTATGCAAATATGGTTATTATGTAAACAACATGACAGGAATAACCAAATTTGTTGGACAAAATTACACTGTATTCTAAAATCATTCTTAAATCAAAGTTGAATGGTCGATTTATCAATATTTATAATAAATATTTGACCTTACAGTTTCTGCAAAAAAATGAAAAAAATGGGAAAAAAAACTTACTTAAATATCTCTGAACGTGTTTGACAGATTAATCTAAAATAATTTGTTGGGACATAAACCTTTTTGGTTATCCTATAGCCTGTATTGTCCAAGTACATCCAAATTACAAATATAAATTATGTGTAAACTGTAATTTAGCATGCTTACATTTTGTATTTTATACTTATCTTTATTAACATGCATTGTCCTATTAAATAAACAAACAAATAAATAAATAAAATAACGAAGAATCTGTGTCAAATACTATGTGAGAGAAACCACAGTTTTTCTAAATTCATATAACACTAAAATATGATCATTTGTTATTAAGAAATAATGTGTATTATAAATTTGTTGATGTTATTGTAAACAAAGGAAAATAAAAAATAAAAAAAACAATAAAATCCCAGAGGCTGAACATCTCGATGTGATCACGGGCAGAAAACACTCTGCATGAGAGCCTCTTAAAGGGTCAAAAGTGTGGCGCTGAAGGCCCACATGGGGGCTTTCAGGGGTCAAAGTTCAGTAGTGTTGTTCAGTAAGGTCTCTTTGTAATGTGGATCTCTTGAGACGTGGAAACCTGCTGACGTTCAGATGAACAGACACTGGTTTATGTTAGTAATAATCATAATCAGACAACAGAGAATATAAAAACATTTTCTCTTACTGAAACTATTTTCAGTTCACATTATTTTTTGTTCATTTTTTATTATTTATAAATACAAATATCTCAAATATTGAGAGGCAAAGTGAGCCATATATGTGTGACATGGACAATATTTTAAAAGAAAAATTAAAAGTTATTTTTTAATACAAATGTATTCTCTTACTAAAACTTTTTTCAATTATTATTCTTTTGTTAATATTTTATTTATTTCAGATATCTCAGATGTAAAAATTAAAGCATGTTTGAGCATAAATGAACCATATATGTATGAAATGGACAACATTTTAAAACATTTTTTTAATTATTTCTTTTAGTACCAACAAACTTTGGTAAATTTAGCAAGTTTGAGGAAAAAATGCATCCTCTACAACATCCAAGAATGCAAATGACAAATAAATAGCACAGCGAAATAAACATATACATCTTTAAACATCAACAGTAATACTACACTCTCTTCCAGGAACTTACATAAAAATGTTTATGGTACTTACTCTAACACAGTTTGTTTTAAATAAAGCTTTGCAGGTTTACTTGGCACATGTACGTAATAAATAGCTAGTCGTTCTTGTCAACACACAGCTGTTTCGGCTTGAGTTTATTTCAAAACATTTGAAATCCATATTCATGCTGATAAAAAAACAACATTTGTTGTAACGTATGCAGTGTTTCCAACTTTTTGCATGTATTGCATTTGTCTATTTACGGTCTAAAGTTGTTTTGTAGGTTCAATATACTGCAGTAAATGTCCAGCAGCTCTTCTAGAAATGTTTGGTTAAGATTTTTTCTACAAAGTCTAGATGAAAACCTTCTCATCCCATTTTCACATACACTTGGCCAGCACATCTTTGAACCTGGTTCAATTCAAGACCTCCTCAGCATGTCTTCTACAGCACAAAGCCAAGATCTGGTTTCATCTGTAATGTGAGTCGTTTGGTTAGATTTGGTTTCTTGTCCTTACAGCCTTGAGATTCAAGTTGGCCTTATACTGGAGGTTTGCTGCCGTACGTCAGGCTGGTTTTGCAGACATGGACATTAGGTAGTTCTTGTGGGTGTTTAGTCTCAGGATTTGGTTTCAGGAGGCGAAGTAGGAGCTCTGCATGGAGTAGAGGCGGTCGATGGGGTTTCCCACGCGGGTCTGAAGGGATCCGGCTTCTGCCGCAGCCATGAAGCAGTCGCTCAGACTGGTCAGAGACGTGTCGCTGTCGATGTCGTGGAAAATCGAGTCGTTTCCTGAAAAAGAACAATAAAATGAGGTCTAGGTACTGAAAAAGTCAAACGAAACAGCATTTTTGAAGAAAATATGTGACCCTGGACCACAAACCAGTCATAAGCGTACATTTTTTGTTGGGTAAAAAACCTAAATAAGCTTTCCATTGATGTATGGTTTGTTAGGAACGTACAATACAACTATTTGAAAATCTGAGGGTGCAAAAAAATCTAAATATTGAGAAAATTGCCTTTAAAGTTGTCCAAATGAATTTCTTAGCAATGCATATTACTAATAAAAAAATTCATATTTTATATATTTACGGTAGGAAATTTACAAAATATCTTCATGGAACATGATCTTTACTTAACATCCTAATGAATTTTGGCATAAAAAACACTTTTTTTTAACATTTGTTTTTAAATGGTTATCAGTTCTTTAATATCAACCAATAAATACCACTGTTTGGTTGGTATTCAAAGGCAGACACATTTAATATACCATTAAAGAAAAATTACATACATGAGAAAAATATATTTTTCATATGTATAATGACTTTATTATATATAATAATATTCATGATACATTTAAAATCAATTCTTGTTAGCAGTTTATAAGAATTTAACAAACAAACAAACAAATAAATAAATAAATAAAACTATAATAAATTATATATATATATATATATATATATATATATATATACACTCACACACACACACACACACACACACAAACACACACACACATACACACATATATATATATATATATAAATTTGTGTTGGCCATGAAAACTCAGTATCAATCGATCTCTAATAGTGACAGTAAAAGTTTTAGCATGCAATGCCAATAAACAAATATGGTAAACTCATTGAACAGAAACTTTAAGTACAAAGAGTTTGTTCAGTCCTCAAGGACAGAGTTTAATGCACGCTATAGAAAAATGATTACCCACCAGACTCTCAACTGCTTCTCAAAGCTGTAATTGGCTATAAACCGTTATATAAAAGAGCTTATAAACTACTGATTTGCGTCAACTCGCAGCAGGACAAAATGCACTCATCATTGTGTAATCGTGTGCGTGTGAGGCAGCCGATCGACGCTCGCTTTCTTGGGAGCGCTGCGTGTAATTTTATAGTGTAATTTTATAGGCTTCTCAAAAACTAATTGACACTGTTACATAAGGGTGAAGACAGTTTAATGACACATTTATTTTTATTGGGCCCATACGTGGCATTAGCAGCCGCTTCTGGTCCATATCATTCAGAAAAAATGCAACGGGACGTGAGGTTTGCTGTGGTAACATCCCTCCAGAGAAAGCGCGTACAGGATGACGTGTTTCTCCATGCATTCTGCACTCACCGTATGGATTCATGTGATCTCCGGGCATCTGCGGAGGGGTCAGACCATGCTGGAACGGGTCTGTGCTGTATCCGTTGGTCTCCATGGAGACTAATTGATGTTGTGGAGGCGGAGCCAGTGGCGTATAAGAGTTCATCAGATTCTCCATTCGGCTTGAGATCACATCTGCAGAAAACACACCGAGAGATGAGTTATTAGAAACATAAAACAGGGATAAAACTGCTAGAGACTAGCATATGTTGGCTCTGTAGTATTTGTGTATGTGTTTAGTACCTTGTCCGAGTCTCTGAGAGTTTTGCTGCTCTTGTTGCTGCTGTTGTCGGCGTGCTAATTTCTTCATCTGACCGGAAAAAGAGGAACAGACAAATATTGAATAATTCTGAAGATCATAAAATGTTTTATGCATATTGAATCATATTAAAGTGTAATTTAGGCCAGGGGTTTACAAACCAGGGTTCGGGGATACAGTCAGACAGTGTTATTTTAGCATTTTTTATTTACTATTTTATGTACACACACACACACACACACACACACACACACACACACACACACACACACACACACACACACACACACACACACACACACACACACACACACACACACACACACACACACATATTCCAATTTTCATATTCATTTCAGTAACATTTTTTAGCAACTTTGTTTTTGTTTTTAAAAATATAACAATTTAGGTTTATTTTTTATTTCAGTTTTACTTCAATTTACATTTTTTTAAATAATTTTAGTTTTAGTTAATAATAATCCTGCACTCAGAAAAAGTTTAGTAAATGTAAAAATAAATAAATAATAAAAATGTGTGTATATATATAATATCTATATATATATATATATATATATATATATATATATATATATATATATATATATATATATATATATATATATATATAAAAACTACACAAATATTTATAATATTATTTTTCAGAGTATAAATAGGGTCTTATATAGCATATATATATATATATATATATATATATATATATATATATATATATATATATATAGCTGCTGTTTACATTTTAGGATGTGCGCTCCTTACCAAGGATAATGATATTTTGACATCCATGGCATCTAAAGAATTGAAAACTCCTGACTTAGGCTCAGTTAAGATCTCTGAACATGCTCACCTTTGCTCTTTGGTTCTGAAACCACACCTGAACGACTCTAACACTTAGACCGGTTTCAGCTGCCAACGTCTCTCTGACCTGAAATAACAGGAACATCGATATATTATTTCATCTGAAGTAGTCTCACATACCCAGACATTTGACCACTGCCATGAAGTGCTTGCCATTTTTTACATGCTATACTCTATACTATATTATAAAAGAAAGAGTTTTTTTTTTGGGGGGTCAATTTTAGATGCAATACGCATCAGATCAGATGGTCCAGAGTTTTTGCAATTTTTACATGCAATACACATCAGATGGTTCACAGCTTTTGCCAATTTTACATGCAAAATGCATCAGAAGATCCATAATTTTTGACATATTTCCATGCTAAATGCATAATGTGGTCCAGAGGTTTTTGCCAAGTTTAGATGCAGTATGCATTAGATGCTCCATATAGTTTTTGTTATTTTTACATGCAATACGCCTAAAAAGATCCATAGTTTTTGCCAATTTTACATGCATTAAGCATTAGATGATCCATATAGTTTGTGTAATTTTTATACTGTATGCAATATGCATCAGATTGTTCATAGTTTTTGCCCATTTAGATGCAATAATCATCAATTGGTCCATTTCTTTTTTCTTTCTTTCTTCCTTTTTTTTTTTTTTTGCTGTTTTTACATGCAATACGCATCAGATAGTCCATAGACTGCTATATAATAATGATTTAGTATAATACTGGAACCTGTGCCTCTACAGTAAGCACAGGTTGCACATTCAAGAAATTCTCTAGAAATCTTCTGAAGGATGGTCTCACCTTTCGGCATGGTTTAGACGACACCTCAAAGGAGGCCTTGAACGCGCGCCGCTGCTGGGTGGTGAGGATGGTGCGAGGTCTCTTGGGTCTGCGTGGGTCTTTGCCGTCATCGGCTCCTTTGCCCTGACCTCCTGCTCCTTTCTCAGGCTTCAAATCCAGATCTTCTTCCTCACTTTTGTCTACAGAAACAAGCTTTTTAATATCACCTTTCCACAGAGAGCATACAAGACGAGAGGAAAGTTAAGCGTTGTTCTCACCGGAGTCAGACATGTCTGGGCTGACCGAGTGCAGTAAGTCCTTCTCCTTCTCATAGTCGTTCTTGCACAGCAGTTGTCCTTCCTTCAGGACGAACTCGTCTCCTTTACACAGCTGTCGCTCGCACACACAGCAGCAGAAGCAGCCTAGATGATACACACTTCCTAGTGCGCGCATCACAAACTCACTGGGAGCGATCTTCTCCAGACAGCCGCTGCATTTGGCTGCAAACAACCTGATGAGGAGAAACAAAACATAAACCGATGCTGGTTACTTTCTTAAAACATGTTTCTAGTCTTTTTATGCACAATTCACTAGTGCATGTTATGCCAAAGAATTAAAATGTTTGTTTTAGACATTTGTAAAACTTTTTGATGTAACCAAGGATGCTTAAATAATATTAGCCAATAATAAAATAACTAACTTAAAAGTGGTTTTACATTCTTTTAAATGTTTGAAATTTGAAAATCTCAAAATTTAACTGCAAAATGTTTTATTTTATTTTTTGAAATTACTACTTTTATTCAGCAAGGATGCATTAAATTGATCAAAAGTGACAGTAAAGACATTTATAATGTTACAAAATATTCCTATTCATAAAAAAAACAATAAAAAAAAAGTATAACAACAACAACACAAAACAAAAAGCATCAAGCAGCACAGCTGTTTTCAACATTGATAATAATCAGAAATGTTTCTTGAGCAGCAAATCAGCATATTATTATGATTTCTGAAGGATCATGTGACACTGAAGACTGGAGTAATGATGCTGAAAATTCAGCTGCGCATCACAGAAATAAATTACATTTTACAATACACTCAAACTGAAAAAAGTTCATTTCAATTGTAATAATATTTCACAATATTCTTGTTTATACTGTATTTTTAATCAAATAAATGCAGCCTTGATGAGCAAAAGAGACTGCTTTCAAAAACATAAAAAAAAAAAAATTACATACACCAAACTTGTGTAAAGCAGGTTAGATCATCGATCTTACATCAGAGTGCTAAACCAAATACATAAACAGTTTTTAAAATGCCACACTGTAATCTACATAGCAGGACCTCCTGTTATAATTATCTGAAGCACAAGAGCGAGTCACTTCTTTGGGTAATACTCAAACCCCCTGGCGTGAGACTCGCTGCAAAGCTCAATAATTCTGAAGCATTAAGCAGATCTTCCCTCAGAGCTCAGTCTTCTCCCACACCAATAAAGTTCATCCATAAATATCACAGGCACACAGATCAATGCGTGACTGACACCGGACGCCCCGGCGGTGCTGCGCTCATGATTATGACTTTGAAAGAGATTTTTAATAAGCCTCGAGATATGATGGTATCATGAGGTGAGACGCATAAAAGAGTTTTACAGAGGAGTCAATATTCAGTGACGGACCCACAGGAAAGAAAAATCACAGATGAAATCTCTTTAATATCTCTATTGTTTCTCCCAGACAGCACTGAAGGAGACTTCTGCTGACATCTAATGCTTCTCAGATGCTTCTCCTGAGAAAAAAACCCTCAGTAGACTTTAGATTTCAGATCTCAAACTATGCAGAAATTTGCCAAAATCACAAAGTTTGCAATAAAAGTCATAGATCTCAATACAAACTCACACATTTCCACTCTTTTCTTTTAGCTGTACTATTAGTGTATTGTACTATATACACTATTGTTCAAAATAATGAAAGAAATTGCTACATTTATTCAGCAAAGATGAATTAAATTGATCAAAAGTCACAGTAAAGACATTTATAATGTTACAAAAGATTCTATTTTAAATAAAAGCTGTTCTTTTGAACTTTCAGATCATCAAAGAATCCTGAAAAAAAATGGATTAAGGTTTCCACAAAAATATGAATCCAAAGAGAGCATACTAGAAGGATTTCTTTAGTATATAAAAATATTAAAATATACTCGAATAGAAAACAGTTATTTTAAATGTAAAAATATTTTACAATTTTACTGTTTTGCTCTATTTTTGATCAAATAAATGCAGCCTTGGTGAGCATTAGAAATTTCTTTCAACATTCTAAAAATAGTACTGACCCTAAACTTTTAAACAATAGGTATTTTACAAGAAGCAACCGAGACAAAGTTGATAATAAATGGAAGAGAGGATTGCACTGAGCCCAAATGAGCAACCTTTGAGCAACACCATGTCCAAAGAGCAACCTAGTTTCTTTCTCCATCTTCAGCTGATCTTTAATAATCACATGTTGAAGTTTCCCTGCTTCCTCTGTCTGTCACTTCACATTATGCTGCTGTCTGTAATTCCCATGCTCTTTCTGGAGATCTTCCTTTCTTCTGTTGTGTTTGGGAACTAATCCTGTCTCTGTTTCTCTGTCTTTGTTGACAGGACCACAGTGGCAGCGACGGCTTTGTCCAGAGTCTTTGTCAGAAAGGCACTTGCATTTTTTTTTTTTTTTTTTGGTTGTAAATAAAACAAGGTTTTTGGAGCACGTTTTACAAGAATATACTACTCCAGTTTTCTACATCAAAATTTCATGTTTAATTCAATGTGCTACTTGCTGTTTCTTTGCAAATTATTACTAGTGTAAACTGTTTTATAGTAAATCCTACACCACTTTTTTGGTTTATGAGCAATAGTACTAGTGACCCCTCGTGAATAAGTACACTTTTAATACGTTATTACATAATATCACACTACTGTAATATTATGATTAATTTTTATATAATATTATTTTATTATAATTTATAATTTTACTTTTAACAAGAGCACTTATTACGGAAATAACATACTTAAGAATATACTTAAGTGCAAACTGAATGTAATGATTTCAGATACTTAATTGCATGTAATTTACAATTAATTTAAGATACATTATAGTTTAAATTTATATTAAATGCGATTAGTTGCTTTTTTGACCCACTTAAATGGGACTTAAGTACATATTTTTATGTAATTTCATAATTATTTCTATTGTCTTTGAAATATGGTCTTTGAAATACACTAAAATATACTTTAATTAATTGTTATTAAAAGTTATATTTTTAATTTCACATTTGCAATTTAGTATATTCAAACTGTTCATTTTAAATCTATTATTGAATATCAGTTAAAATTATAATCAAGTACTTTGCTTTAGTATGTTAGTCAAATCATCAGAATAAGTGTATTTCTTTAAAGCATGACAAATGATTATTAAAACAATGATTTAAAATGCATTTTATATTTAAATGTTTAATGCTACATTATATCAAAGGGCACTTCTAAAAGTGCGTAACTGTGTTAAAAAAACAGTCAAAAACTGTGGGGGGAGGGGGGGAATGGTGTAGAAAAAATTTTCACGCAGAAAATACTAGTACATTTCACAAACAATTACAAATAAATAGCAATTAAAACAGAATTATAAATTAAAATTAATGGGAAGGGAAATATTATTTTCTTGTAAAATATACTCCAAAAATCTTTATTTACAACTTCAAAACTATACATATATATTCTTTTTTGCCACGCAAGTGGCCTTTTATTTCATCAGTATTATATTATCTGTAAAAAAAAAAAAAAAAAAAAAAAAAGATTTTTAAGTACACTTAAGCACTTTTAAGTACACTAAGTGCACATTTAATACAATTATGCACACTTCTTTTTTTTTTTAGGTATTGTTTGACTAATAATATGGAAATGAACAAAGAAGAAGATGCATCTGGTGTTTTTGGTCTCTTTGTACAGTATGTCTAAATGTGTGTGAAAATGTAGTGGTTTTGATTGACAGAGTGCAGTGGTTGAAACTAATCCCTCTTTAATACCATTAAAACAGCCTAAAGAAGGGAAAGTCTTCACGCTCAGTCAATCATGCTTAGAAAAGACTTTAACTCTGTGATCTTCAGTGTGTGTATGTGATACTCGTGTGTGTGTGTTTGTGTGTGTGTGTGTGGGGGGGGGTATTTATCCTTTTCTGTGTATTTGTTTGCTATAGATCAGAAACGTAACAAACACAAACAATAATTTATCCCTCTTTTTTTACTGCCACCAAAGTTGTGGAGCACAGCCGTGTCTGAATGGGCTCATGGAGAACCAGCAAACATCTCCAAACACCAAACAGCCGTCTGAATCACAGAGATTACTCACCACAACAGCTCTCAGATCAGCTTCAGGTGCTTTAGAAACATGTGGAATTCAATACAGGTGCCAAAATATACACTGACACTCAGAGGAAAAATGTGTTGCTTGTTCATAACAGCTTTTCTGTTTTTAGTTTATGCATAAATTTTGTCTCAGTTCCTAGAAACAAATAGACACAAATTATGAACACATAGTAGGGGTATAGAAATACAAGTGAACTTTGAGCAGATCATTCCGGTCATTGGAGAATTTAATGAGGAACGATTGATTTCGTTTTGAGATGTCTGACTTTTGATTGCAAGACTTTGGTAAATCCAAGCATATTAAATGAATTCAGGTAAATAATAAAAAATAAATGGTCATTAAAAAGTATTATTAGATTACAACTATATAACATACATTTTCTATACATACTAACTAAATGTAATAATGATTTTATTAAAATGTTCATTGAATATAACACTGTAATAGATTCAGTAATTTTGCATTAAAATGTAATAATATTTTAAATGGCAAATCTGAGCACATAAATAGTAAATACCGTTAATAACAATAATGAAAAAAACAATAGTTAAAATGTTTTTAAAATAATATTTAAAAATTAGATTTATTTAGACACTGTTGAAAACAAAACAGAACACAAAAATAAAATAAGCTTACTATTTGAGTATATAAATTCACCTGATAAATCCTCTAAAATCTGCTGGTCTCTGCAGACTTCTTTTCACCTGATAAATCCTCTAAAATCTGCTGGTCTCTGCAGACACATGTATTCAATTGTAAGATAAATCCTCTAAAATCTGCTGGTCTCTGCAGACACATGTATTCAATTGTAACTGCACATCATTTGAAAGTAATTATATCCTTTTTAACCAGCCTTTTTACATTGCCCTTTGATGCAATTATGGACTTGCATTGCAGGCCTCTCTCTCTCTCTTGCTCTCTCTCTCTGTGTGTGTGTGTTTGATTTTTCCAACCGCCTCTGCCTCTTCCACATCCATACAGCACAGATGCATGTGCACTACAAAAGAGCTAAATATGTCATTAAACACTGGAGCTTTCCTCTGATGGTACTGTATGGAAAATACTTTGTAGTCCACACACACACACACACACACACACACACACACACACACACACACACACACACACACACACACACACACACACACACACACACACACACACACACACAAGGCACATTTACCAGGTTTAACTGCATTCTGACCCTTTCAAAGTGTATAAACCACATCCACTCTCCTCGGTAAAATTTAAAAGGTCTCGGATGTATCTAGAGTCGGATGGAAATAATAATTTATTTAAACTTAAAACACTTAAAAAATTATGTTATTCCTCAGTATTTTTGTCTTGTTCTCCAGTACAAATATCTACACATTCTTAAATCAAGATACATTTACTTGAGAAACATAAAGAAGCAAACATGTTTGATATTTTGAGCTGATTTTAGAACACATAATGTTTTCATTTGCCATGTGTCTCCTAGCAACAAGGCACACCTTTCCGTGTGAGTTTGTTGTGATCGGAATAATTTTCAAGTCTGCTAGTGTGTGATCCTCAGTTGTTTAGTGCATGATGGACAGTTTTTCCTTTGTGACTGTTCACAAAGTCTGTAAATATATGATGCCTAGCGTTACAAAGATTTTAGATTTTAAAGGTCGTGTAGTGTGTGCCAGCCTTAATTAGACTGAAGTTAAATGCTGAGAGAGTAAAGGGAGTGTGTGTTTGTCCGGGGCCTCAGAGTAAACTCCAGCCACAATACAACAGCTCCTGAAGCTCATCACTCACTGCTCAACATAATCGCCCACAGACATGCAAAATTCCTGATTAAGATCAAAGCGTAAACACGGAGAAGCAGAAAGCAAGCGTGTCAGGGTATCTTTGAAAAGTAACGTGAACAAATGGATTTGAATGAATCTCATGAAATCTGCTAAAAATGTCTACTAAAGATTTGGGGGAAAAAGGAGCTTTTATTACTGGTGCAAAAAAAAAAAAAAAAAAAAAAAAAAAACACTATTATTTTTTATTAAAAAAAAATATTAAATTTGCAAAATACAACTGTAGTATATGTTACTAACTGAACTTCAAAAATCAATGATAATGTTTGAGGGGAAATATGATGAATTTTCATAAAAATAATGAAAAAATTATGTTTATAAAACTATTAATTTTGTTTACCTAGACAGCATTTTTGGCCATGAATATGCCTATGATATATGTAGCTATAAGCTACATAAGACCATTAATACTTTTTATGTGAATATATAACACATATCAATATATCCACCTCTTCAGTTGTAGTGATCACAGGAGAAAAAATAAATTAAAAACACAAAATTAAATAAAACAAAAGTAAACACAAAAAACAATACAATGTTACAAAAGTCCCTTTAAGTAGCAATAGCAGCGAAGGAAGAGGACAGAGATGTAATCGGATGAGAGAGAGAGAGAGAGAGAGAGAGAGAGAGAGAGAGAGAGAGAGAGAGATTGAATACAGCAGGTATACAGTGTGTGTGTGTGTGTGTGTGTGTGTGTTTGGACAGCTGCTTTTCCTGAGTTTGGCAGCTCTATTCAGACTGGAGTTTACTCAGCTCGACCATAACAGCAAACAGAGTATTAGCTAATAATATGCATGCATACAAAAGACAACACACACACGCGCACGCACACACACACACACACACACACACACACACACACACACACACACACACACACACACACACACACAACACACACACACACACACACACACACACACACACACACACACACACACACACACACACCACTGTGCTACACTTGCTTTACACTTCAAAAACAAAAAAAAAAAAAAAAAAAAAAACTCAGCAAAGAACTTACCAAGACCTGTTTGTGGCTGTAAGGTTCTTGAGTTGAGCTATATAGTCTTTTAGAAACTTTGTAAGTTCTCCAGATCTTAAAGCACTGAAACAGATGGTTTTCTAAAGAGCATATGCTTTAAAAAGTTCTCCTATGACATACATTCTCCTAAAACCCTTACTGGAAGCTACATTTTAAACATCTATTAGGAAATAAAAGTGCCTAGAAGCTGATTAGAGGGTAATTTCTTACAGACCAGAACAGATCTAAGCTCATGGTCTAAATATGGTCTCTCAGAAGTCCAGGTTTAGTGTAGGTAGTAGAAGAAACCCTGGCCGCAGTATCGGGCCGCATTATCAAAGCCAGATCTGACCACAAGCTTGAATGAGTCCATTCTCTCTCAGCTTCTTATTGGCTGTGGTTCAAATCCCAGTGCTGAGCAACCCTGCTGGGCGACATTATTAGGTATCACAGGCATATTCATGCTCAAAAATGCTGTATAGGTAGGCAAACTAGCAAAAAATAAAATATGTAGAAAAAAATGTAGAAAATTAAGCAGAATGCAAAAATTCATTTTAATTACTATAGTGAAATAAAGAAATTATTTGTGACAAATTGTACATATACATCATGTGATACTTACTGAACTTTTAAAAAATATTCATAAAATAACGAGAAAGAATTTTTGCAACAAAGCAGTGATAAACTTTGGGGAAAATGTGCTGAATTTGCATCAAAATAATAATAAAAAAGAATGTTAAAACATAATGCTAAAATGAATGAGTTAAATTAATAAAATTAATGCAGAAAATTATAAAAAAAATATTAATGGTCCTATTTATCCTAGCTAGATAGTATTAAAATAAACTTAACTAAACTAACTTTTTCACATTAAAGCAATGATAAACTTTGGGGGAAATGTGCTGAAATGCCATAACAATATAGTAAAAAAATATGTTAATAGAATTATGTTAAAATTAGTAAGTTATATTATTATAAATTTATAGAGAAAATTAATTTAAAAAATGACTGAAGCCATATCTTAGGGACATATCTAGATACTTCTGGCTAAGCAATCACCTAGAAACCACAAACAACACCCTAGCAACCACATATCAATGTGCCAAAAACTACTTTGAACACCTTAGCAACTGCATGGCAACAGCCTGGCAATTTTCAGGCAAAAAAACAATATATATATACAGTCTACATATTATATATAGTAACATACTTTTCCTCCCTCCCTTACTAACTAAGTAACCTTATCGTAATCCTTTCCCCTAAATCTGAAGACGTTTAATGAGTCTCTCTCCTCATCTGGCCTGTTTCCATGTTGTGTTTATTTCTGATGTAAAGCAGACGTTGCTCAGCAGGGCTCTATTCGCTGCTAAAGTGAGCGATCTGATAATATACCCAGAGCTGCAGTAACGCGGCTGCTAATTGCTGTCTAGGGCTTGCAGCTGCTTTGCTTGAACACAGACCAATCAGAAAGAAGCCAGCACATGACTGACAGGAGGATATTGCTACTACCCCCACCTCCCGAAGCGTCCCATTGGCTGACACAAAGAACACTGAGTTTATTTTACATGAGTTGCATCTGTGCAAACCAATAAAGCCTGGTAGAAGCACATGAGTGGCGAGCCAGATTTTCTTCAAGATCTAGAGCGTTGCTTAATCTCTGGCTTAACGCAGATGTCAAAAGGCCAGCGCGGCCTCCGGAGCAGATGTGCCGGCCATTGTTGTCCAGTATACACCATATGAACTACTTCTTGGAGAGAATCAAAGTGAAGAGATCATGACGGAGAGTTAATTAAGTGGACGCTACTTGAAGTGAAGAGCTCTTGCTTATAGGCTCTGTTCCAAGAACTAGTGAGCTGCCTAGCTGTTTATTGCCTACATAGGGAGCATAATAACCCAACAAGAGCTACATGAAAGCTCTACATTCTGTAGGCAGAAACTTTATGAGTTATACAAAAGCAAAGTGCTCCAGCAGAAATAATGTATTGCTATACTATAAAAGATAATACTCTAATAAGTTTACAAATATACATTTCTTTCAATATTTATTGTTCAAAAGCAGCTTTACAGGAAGATTGTTTTTTTTTTTTTACATATGTTATATACATACATACATAAAAATGTACACATTACATACATCTGTGTGTATTATGTATATTAATATGTACAATAAATTATTTTTTATTTTACTTATATATTATAATTATACTTAATAGATCAAATATATGTAATATAGAAATAGAATTCTAAGTAAGAAATAAAATTACATATATACAGTATATTAAATACATATATATATATATATATATATATATATATATATATATATATATATATATATATATATATATATATATATATATACGAAATAGAATGGGGTAATTCAATATACATACATATAAAAATTATTATAAGTATAAATTGGAATTATATATAAAGTGAATAGAATATAAAAATAGAATATTAAGAATGCAATAAAATTATCAATAATTTATTACACATATTAATGTACAAATAAACACACACACATACATAAATATAATTTATATACATACATATGTACACATATACATATATATGTGTGTCTATTAATATGTATGTAATATGTATAATACATTATAATTCTATTCTGTACATATTATAAAGATTATATTTACATATATACAAGACTATATTTACATATAAAATATATGCAATGCAGAAATAGAATTAGAAGTATGAAATAAGATTATTTATATATATATATATTTCATATATATATATATGTGTGTGTGTGTGTGTGTGTGTTTATTAATATGGATATTAATACTTATAATAAATGATTTGTAATTTAATTCCATGCTTATTATAAGCATATATTATAATTATTATAAGTATAGAATAAAATAATATTTTATAAAGTATCTTTATAATCAACAATCTTTATAATTGCCTTAAAGCATAGATACGATTATGTCTTCGAATTTAGATAAAAGAAGATAATATCTTAGAAAGATAATTATGCTTCCCATGTGGAACTGTCTTGGCATCTATAATGCTGTAAAGGGGTCATCGGATGCCAATTTTCTACAAGTTGATATGATTCTTTAGGATCTTAATGAAAAGTCTATAACAGTTTGGTTAAAATTTCTCAATGGCAGTGTGAAAAAACACCCTTTTTACCGTCGAAAACAGCTCTTTTCAGATCAAGCCGTTTTGTAGCATTTTCCTTTAAATGTTAATGAGCTCTGCTGACTCCGCCCCTCTCTTCCGAGCTGCTCTCTGAGGGACTGTTTACTTTAGCCGCATTCATCGTGAAACTTGCTAACTAGCACATTATTAGGAAAGGTGATTCGCAAAGATTTATTAAAAAAACCTTACACACTTCTTCTGTTGGTGAAGCTGGATCATGAATGATTTGCGTGAACATAGACGCATTTATGTAGATCGGGGGTTCATTCCCTTCAGAAACAAACGTAATCCACTGCGTCTCCAGCAGCTCAGATGTCGGGAGTAAATGACGACTGCTATGTTCATTATTACATCCAACAACAGAACACCTCAATCACTTAGGAGTCATTCTTGTCTACATCTGCTCCGGTGGTGAAACAATGGATGATTGATGACAGTCACTCAGGGCGGAGCTAAGGTAAGACACCAGTCCAGTCTGTGCTGAAACTCTACTCTCAATCAAACAATCATGGGAGGGGAGAGAGAAAGGGGTAAAGATTTAACAATATAAAAAAAAAAACACTGGGTGGATCTTTATCATTTTAGGGTGGTTGTGTACACACACTGCCAACGCACATTTCAGTTCAAACAACTTGTAAAAGTGCATTTAGCATCCAATGACCCCTTTAAGATGATAGGTAGGCAGCTCACTCGCTTTTGGAACAGAGCCCCAGTTTAGCACCCATGAGGTTACAGCACTGAAACACAAACGTTAAATAAGGGTGAGTCTTTGCCTGAGGCTGGATAAGCTCACAGTCCAGTTTTAAATTACAGCTGACCCTCGTGTTCGGCCCAGAGAGACTAAACAAACAGTAATATGGGACGTTTTGAAGAGGAGGTCCTCGAGCATGTGAAAGGAGGACTGCGCTGGAGACTATTTGACAAGGGCCCTTAATCTGTGGGTGGGGGTTTACGTCGGTGACCCAGCTGAGAGATTACAGCGAGTCTCGAGTGCCTCACCTCGACCCAGATCAATCCCTCTTAGAGGAGCTTTAGCCACATCTGAGAGTGATGCTGGGTCAGTGTGTGTGTTTTCCCACCATTTTACGGACCTTTGGCTGTGCAAAGGGATGTTTGTTTGAGTTTTAATTAGCCCTGGTAATCCTTAGATTATTAGACCTGAGGTCTGGAATGTTTACTCGGCCAAAGCCTGTGAAATATCTGGCTAATTAATTATTGATGCCTTAAAATTCCTCATTCATTTGATTCTCTCTTAAAACAAACAAACAAACAAACAAACAAAAAACATCTCCTATATATGTCAACAAACATCTGCATCATACATCTAACAGTCTCTAATAACTAGCTAGACTGGATAATTGACCATTGACCCAGGCAACGAAATGCATGCATTTGAATACAAAGAAAAAAAATTAATCTCTGCAATAAATAAATAAATAAAAAATTATATAATTTACAGATTAACAAAACATATTAATATTTTTTATATTAATAGCAGTTTTTCTTCTCAAATAAATGTATCTACTGGAAAATGAGACAAAAATATTGACTTAGAAAAAGCTGCTTATAGTGTTTATATATATATATATATATATATATATATATATATATATATATATTTCTATATCATATATATATATATAATATAAAATTATAGGAATATAGGAATATTTCTGTACATGCAACGTTATATTTTTATATATGCAACATTATATTTTTATTCCTACATGATTGTTGTTTTTTTTTTACATAAAATAATTTTAAGCTCAAATCAACATTTCATGTCTATTTTATATATATTTGGCAAGATAATCTGTACAATGTACTGTACATCATTACTGACTGTACGTTATTTCTTACTTATTTAACTTCAAAAGTCCGTAACAACAACGTCCTCGTTTTCGTCTTAATGAACTGACATGTATCCCACTAATGCACTATTATTTTCAAACACTGAAAAAGTTCAAATTCCCAGTCTATTTGTATGATTTGGTTTTCAGGCTGGAACACTGGAGCACAGAGACCTGAGAGCCAACTAACTCTCACCCATAATAAAAAATAAATAATCTACACTCACACACAGACAACACACTCGGCTCTGACTCCACAACAAAAGACCCAAACAGAGCACGGGCCATTGTCACTAGCGAAACGTTTCAATATCAACCCCGACGAATTCTGAGCTGAGAGAGGCTGAATCCTGCAGACTGAAAGAAATCGGTTAAAGGTCCAGTTCTGAGAACTTTTGTGGTTTGTGGGGACTATTACAGTAGAGGCTTCAACCTTACAGAAAATTATGAGACATTTAGAGCCAATTCAACAACCTTACAGAAAATTATGAGACATTTAGAGCCAATTCAAGTTTTTTTTTTAAGAGTCAATTTAAGTTTTTATGTAAAATATATACAATTAAATACAAATGTGCATATCTACCACTGTATGCGCCATGCAGCATTAAATACAAAACAAGCCTATATTAAAAAAGAACCTTCCATAGTTATACTGCAAAAAAAAAAAAAAAAAAATAATAAAAAAACTTAAAAAATTAATTATATATATTATAGTATATATATATATATATTCCCAATGTTCAAAAGGGAATGCTGTGACGTGCAGTAAAGGTGCTTTACCGAAAACCAGCCCCTTTAGAATGAGCTGATTCAACTTACTAATCAAACAGAGATCTGGAGAGCAGATGCTCAGACAGTAAATGTGAAGATTACCATAGAAACCATGAGAAAAGATCACCTACAGTCCAGGAGAACTGGAAGAACAACCCCAGAAACACGCACACAAACTTGTGCAGTTTGTTCCTTATTTTCATTTAGTTTAGAATAACTATAGACTAAAATAAAAACTATAGACATAAAATGACAACAACACACAACAAAATTAGTAAAGCTTTAACTAAAATTAAAAAGAAAACATAAAAATAGAAAATGTAAAAATAAACATTCAAAATATAAAAACTATATATATTGGATTCTAAATGCACATTACAACATCTTAGAACTGTGTTATCCAATATATATATATATATATATATAAAATATAAAACATGAAATGTAAAATATAAATTATATAAAAATAAAAATAATTAACTTATATTGACTTGATGTGCAAAAATAACTAAAATGTAAATAAAATTAATTATATGTAGACATATTTAAAGGGGTCATGAACTGCTTTTTAATTATGTTGTACTGTACTCTTATAGTGTTATCAAGATTTTTACATCAAAAAAACATCCTAATTCAGAAGTAATGGGCTATTTTCTGTGCTGTTTTGACCCTCTCATCTGAACGCTCTGAATAGGTGCGGCGGACTGTAGACTCAGAGGTAAACGCCCACTGCTCTGATTGGCTAACAGTTGTGTGTGTTTGACAGCTACATCCTTCACAGATGGACGCTTCTGTGATTTTAGGTTGAAAACGCATAAATACTCAGCACATATCAAACGATCTGTAATAAAAACAGTGGTGCGACATTACTGTCAGATCCAATATATTCAGCACAGCGTCGTCTTTTAGTTTCAATCCTTCTGAAAATCCTGAATCGAATTGTCCCTCGTTTGTAAATGAATCCGTGGTGAAATGAAGTGAACAAAGGACCAAGTTCTTACTGATGCGGTCTGGATCTTCATTAAAAATAAACTTCATCCACTCTTTCCTAATGTTGGGATCAGAAAGAAGGCGATGCATACTGTAGCTTGTGTTTTTCCACAGCTTGGCTCTGAACAGCTCTTTTAAGACTAACAAGAAAGTTTTGAGTTCTGAAACTTACAGGATGTTTTTATAGTACAATAAACTCTTAAATGTCAAAAGATGAAGGGAATTTTGATTTCTCAGTTAATGACCCCTTTAAATAAAAATAAAAATGACAACAACACACAACAAAATAACCAAAACTAATGAAAACAAAAAAAACATTTGTTACAAAACTAAAAAAATATATATATTTTACATTTCATATTTTGTATTTTTATATATTTTAGATATACTTTCACATATAGAGCTTCCTCTGATGATTCCAACCACATAAAAAAGTCCACAAAACCTCACAAACAGAAAAAATCTGAAGATGGTTTCTATAACAACAGCCTTTAACTAAAGCAAACAACACACAGTGACTTTGAAACATTAGATCGGGGTCAGACTCGTGGGCTTGAATGGCATACTGAAGACTAACGAATAAAACTCTCACCCACACAGCGAGACTCAGATACTATAAAGAACAAACCCTGAACAACAGTAAAGGAAGAACAAAACAGTGGTTTTGAAATATGCGCTGCGTGCCTAAGCATGCAAATGTCTAATTTTATCTGCTAATAGGGATTTCTCAAGACTTGCTTCACATTTGAGTAGATCCTTGATGCAGCCAGCGCTCATCAACAAACAGGTTGAGCTGAATTCCTTGTGCTGATCTGTGTGTGTGTGTGTGTGTGTGTGTGTGTGTGTGTGTGTGTGTGTGTGTGTGTGTGTGTCCAACCGACTCTGTTTACGTCACAACAACAGTCAGACTTTAAAGAGTGCAATGAAAAACCACTGCAGTGCTGCAAACTCCAACTCAATAAACAATAAAACAATAAAAAAGATCTCAATAATAACTATATTGTTTTTCCTATATATAAAAAACGAAATGAAACTTTTTCTTAAAACAGTTTAAAAAATAACACCCTAGCAACTGCATAGCAACACCCTGGCAAAGACCCAGAACAAAATTTCTCCAGGAAATAAAAAATGAAAGAAAGAAAGAAAGAAAGAAAGAAAGAAAGAAAGAAAGAAAGAAAGAAAGAAAGAAAGAAAGAAAGAAAGAAATCCCTTTTAAATATGGAAGACTGTTTCCTCCTCAGTATATAAAAAAGATTTACAAATATTTTTGTATTGGTTAAAAAAAATGAATGAATGAATAATGAATTAATAATTTGAATAAACAAACAAACAAACAAATAAATAACATTTTAAGATAAGAAGTTGTAATAACTTTGTTTTCTTTTTTTTGAGATGGGAATATGCTTCCATAGCTGAGGAACTGGAGGATAGATTAATTTAATATTTACTGGAAACATACGTGAGATATAACTCTGTCTGCTCAGTTATGAAACACACTGTAATTAAATCAAAAACAGCAAACATAAACACCAGCCATATCCAAATTTACAGCATCATTTCATCTCATTATGAAACATTTCTCATCAAATTCTTTCGAGATGCAGTTGTATTACCTGCTTTCATTTTAAAGCTCTAAACTCTTACTGTACATCAACAATTAAACACAAATGATAAAACAGGTGAAAAAACATAACGAGCCAGTAAATAACCACCTAGCAACCACACATAACACTGTAGCAACCGCATGGCAACACCCTGGCAAACAACACCCTAACATGAACTTTAATTTGTTTCTGTTTTTTTTTTTTTTTATAAGTAAAAAAGAAAATAAGAATATAAAGTTAAATAATATAGATAAATAAAATAACATTTAGAGAATTTTTTTATAAGAAATACAATTTTATAACATAAAGATAAATAAAAAATATAAATTAAAATCCTGAGATAGTTTTAAATAAGAATTAAAATAGTTTATACAGTAAATAAATTTAAATTTAAAAATTTAAAGATGAAGTTATATTTTGACATAATTAAATTGAGATAATTAAAATAATTAAAATAATATAATTCATATTATTTGAGGTAATATTTTAAATAATAAAATATATAAATAAATAAAAAATAATTAAACATTAAAATACAAAATGACATTGAGATTTTAAGTTTAAAATAAGAATAAAAAATTATATAAATAAACAAGTAAAATAAACTATTTAAAATATCAAATAAGATATTTAAAATAAGAAATAAAGTCTACAAATATATAAAAAATGAATTGTGAGATAAACTCACAATTATCTTTTTAATATTTTACTCTGAGGGGGAAACGGCTTCCAGCTGAATAAGAAATGAAGTTGGTATTTACTGAAAACATAACAGAGACATAAGAGAGTCTGCTCATCAAACACAAACACCAGCCGTATGCAAATATCCAGCACAAAGCCCGGCAGCACAGACCCATCGATCACAGTTGACGTTGTCCTGTCTTCAGCTCAATGAGTTCACACCGAGCGCGGTAAAGATTCATCGAAACACATTGCAGCTCTGAACGCACGGCTCCTCCAGGCAGGAGCAGTATCAGGCCTCGCGTCCTCAAAGCGTTCCCATCGGCCTCAGGCTAACACACAGAACTGGTTGCAGGTGTTTGACACCCACAGTCTTTCTCTCTTTCTCTGCCTCCGGCAGTCGTTCACCTGCTCCACCACCCACAACATTCACAGTTCACACATTGAGATTCATGTCTAAATGACTCCCATGGGTGACCCTCACCACCTCGCTCTTCAACAACACACTACATACGTGCATGGACAGGATTGCATGTATATGTTTGCATGAGAAACAGAACTTTTTTTATTTTTTCACAATTTACATTGTTTCAAAGCAGCTTTACAGAAAATCATGATGTTAGTGTTTAGAATATATTCATATCTTGATCTGATCAGAGCTGGGCAACAATATAGTTCACATTCTGCGATGATACAAGCAGATCCAGCATTTGAGATTTGCTACAGAAGTATGTTATTTTACTATAGTTGAGATACTATTACAGTTTTTATCAATATTTTGATTTCATTTTTTATTTTTATATTTTCTGTTCTTAGTGTAATCTTACTAAATTTTACACATTTTTTGTTAAATTTAAAATATAAAAGTAAAATTTTTAAATAGTTTAAAATAAGCAATACATTAGTATATACAGTAAATAAATAAAATAAAAATAATTGTATATAGTTTAAAATAAGAAATAAAATATTATATGCAGTAGAAATAAGAAATAAATATTAAATAAATAAAATTAATTAATTAAAATATAAAGTCATATTTAAAGATATTTACAATAAGAAATAAAATATTACAGAAATTAAAAATAAATTATATAATTTAAAATACAAAGTAAAATTTTTTGAGATATTTTTTTTTCTGAGGCATTTACATTGTAATTTTAAAGTTTCTTGTCAAAATGAAAATATAAAGTAACATTTTGAATGTTTAAAATACAATGTATTAGTTATTATTAACTGTAATTTTAGTTTTAGTTATTTTAGTACATCAACTCAACCTTTTTTATTGACTTTAAGTTAAATTTTTGTTTCATTTCAAGTAATGCAAATGTTTTAGTTTTAGCTTTAACTTAATAACCCTAAATTTAATTTAATATATACTGGCCTGTGCAAGTATGCTGTATGCAGATAAAGTTAGACTTACATAACTTTATATAAAGAGCTGTATGATAATACTATTTTAATAAAAAAAAAAAAAAATCAGGCATTTGAGATTTGCTATATAGTATATCACTTTTTGTGAATATAAGCGGATAAAGTTGAATACAATATATATCCAACTTTACATAGAGAGCTGTGCTAAAATACATTTTTGCAACGATATAAACAATAATCCAGCTGAGATTTGTTATATAGTATATACTGAGTGTGCTGTGTGTTTGCACATAAAGTTTGATGCAATACAGTATATCAAACTTTATATAGGACTGTGCAATGAAATAGTTTTCATATGTTTGTGATCATATAAACAATCACGCAGCCAAGATTTGCTATCTGGTGTGTATTGAGCATCCCTTTAGTTTAGTCCCATCAAAAGCTGAGACCCACATGCATACATTCATTCCCGCATTAACTATCAGCCACAAACTGAGTGATAGGAGCTTCAGTGTGTCTTTATCTGTGCCAGGGTTTCTTTTGTGTGGGCGGGACAAAGGGGCGTCTCAGAGGAGTGTGTGCTTACAGCTGCCGGCTGAGAGGCTGATGACAGATGGGTGTCTAATTCAATCAGGACGGAGCACACACTCTCAACACTGCTGGAGGACACACGCACGTGTGTGGGTGTGTGTGTGAGAGAGAGAGAGAGAGAGCATTATTAAACTAAAACCACAACCAGAACTGAAATATCAAAACACTTAAACTGATTTTATTTTTTCTTGTTGCCAAGGCAACATTTCTAACTGTTATTTTAACTTGATGCATGGTAACACTTTTTAATAAGGTTCCATTACGTTTATTAAGATTCTAAAGCATTTATTTATCTTAATGTTAATTTCAACATTTACTAATGCATTATTAAATTCAAACGTTGTATCTGTTAATATTATTTAAAGGACCTGAGATAATATGGACTAACAATGTACAGCTGTATTTTTATTTTTATTTTTATTAATTTATTGACAAGATTTGGGGGATCAAAACTAATATATTAAGAATTGCACAAAAATATAAATATAAATTGCATACATTTGCATGCTCCTTTTGTCTTCTAAGGTTACAAAATAAAAAATGAACTGAAACAAATCTTATGTTCATGTTCAAAGGTTTCTGAAGTACATAAATGTACATAAATATGTACATAAAATGTACATATATAAAAATATATATATGTACATAAAATGTACATTTCATGTACTATTATTATTTTTATCACAATAATAAAAAAAATCACCAAGTAATGTAGCATTCGCTAACTGTTGAATAATGCTTAAAGTTACAGAAAGCTGATGTTGATACTGAATGCTTTGACTGACAATCAAAAAAGATCAATATTGTATTTTTTTGACAGTCAACAAAACATCTGAACTCTTTGTTTGACTGTGTGTGATCAGAACCTGACAACATACTGTAAACAACATGCCATTTGTGGCATCTGCCCCACTGTTTTCCTCTCATTAAACTGATCAGCACATTTTATTATGCCAAATGCTAGACGTGATAGTCATGAGTCATCTGACAGGTTTCAAAAGGTTTCTCACGTATTGACTAATCATGGGGAAAGCTCAGACAGAAGATTCAAATAACAACTCCCAGAAAACATGCCAATGGAAACATCATCAACTTGATTTTTTTATGAAGTATTGCTGATCAATGCAGAAACTGCAAGAAAAGTATCAGGTTCAGTACAAGATCAGCTCTATGAACAGCATCTGTCAGTAAAGCTAAACATTTATTGAAAACAAAACGTTTTATATTTTATATTAACTCATTTTTAATTTAATAATTATTTGAACTGTAATTTTCTATCGTAGTAATATTCTTTGTGAACATGTTCTGACTTTAAAACAATCAGATGGAGGACAGATAGAATGTTATTTTGCACAGAGAGCGAAACGATGAGAATAACTCTCTCACTCCGTATGGCTTAGTTATCTAATTATTGACAGTGATCTCCAACAGATAATCAGAGATGACCGGCAGGTTATGGGTTTTATTAGACCTCGGTGAACCTGTGGCCCTGGACCGGCCCTCGCCCTGAGGATGTGCCACGCTGGAAAATAATTCTGCAATAATATAGACACTTAATGCTGCTGGGGAAAAAGAAAAACACTGGAAAACAATTTAAAAAATAAAATAAAATAAATGACAATAAAATCAAATAAATTTAATGAAATAATAAATAAAAAGAAAATATAATTTAAATAAAAAATACATTTTAATGCAATAACAGAGTACTATTTAAAACAACAACATTTTAATTAAAATAAAACAGAAAAAGGAAAACAATTTAAAAAACGAAAATTACAATTAAATAAAAATAATAAAAAATAAAGTACATCAAATAAGATAACAAAATTAAAAATAAATAAATAAAATAAAACAAAACAATCCATTTCAAAACCTAATGAAATTCTAGTGAAAATCACATGTGTCCTTTATGGAGAAGGCAATCACAGAAAACACTGCATTGAACTCAGTGAAAAATGTAACATAAATACATACATACAGAAAATTATAGACAAATGCACTTTAATCTAATTGACCATTTTTTATGCTTATGAGAATATTTCAATATGCAAACAGTAAACCAGGATCCTTTACAAATTGTAGGATGCTAAAACAAACAGAGCAACAAAACAAATCACTGCATATAGATAGATAGACATAATTTTTTTTTTATGTTTCAGAATAGAGATCAAAGTGCACTGAAAATACAGGGAAGTTTTTTCAACCACACACACATCTACCTAAATTGTAAAAAAATATATTTTTCAAACTTTGCAAAGACTATTGGAAGTAAATTTCACTAGAAAATGATTCAGTATGTGCCATTTCTTTCTAATTATTTGTGAATTTTACTAGCAACTTCAGAGTGAAAATGCTTCAAAGTTAATCCTGCACCAGTTTTTCTCCTCAGCGAGAAAGCAGAGCACACTCACAGCACTGTTTCTATACGTGGCTCTTTTGAACAGAGATTGGAAGTGAGTATAATTGTGGTGGGAGTCATAATCCGTGCGATGAAAGGCCGGGAATGAAAACACGCGACAGGGGCCAAAAAGAATCTCAGTCCGGCCGCCTCCGTGCACAATATGGGCTCTCATACAGCGGGGCCGGGCCATAAACCACACTGCGTTATTCACTGCGCTCTTAACACCCACAGACCTAATAAAAGATGACTGTCTGTGCCTCCCTCGCTCCCCTCTTCTGCCTCGTACTGTTATTTTCTCCATATATACTGTTCTGGCAAGCGCATGTGATTTTTGAGGTTCATGTTTCTATGCTCTCAAAACAGAACAGAGCCATAATTCTGCGTCCATCGTGCTTTACATTACAGCTCTGGATCCTGAACCAATGTCTCTAACAGGATTCAAGACCAGGATGAGTTTCCTATGCACTCTTTTATCAGATCTGATTTAGACTGGATAGAAGTCTTGCGCTTAAATGCACTTGTCTTCAGAAACTGTTCAAATCTATGCATTAAATAGAAGTGTTTATGTGTAATGAGAGAGCAAGGCTTTTCTTTCAGTGTATCCAGGGTTGAAATTCACCTGGCACACGCTCACACACACATCTGTTAAGGATTTGTAGATGTGAACGCTGCCCGGCCCTAAGAAGACTCAGTCTCTTTGAGTCTGTTTTTCACTTGACTCACTCCAGTTGTCATAACCACTCAAATTCATAAGTACCACCAGCAAAAAGGAAAAAGAAAAATTAGGCAGATATTCTAAAGAGGAGAAGAGCTCAAGTAGAGGGACAGACAAAAAATAGGGCTCATACTTCTTATTTATATATATATATTTATATATATACTAACAACAATCAATCTATCTAAAAAACAATCAAAATAACTAACTACCTATCTATCTATCTATCTATCTATCTATAATTAATTTCTCAAAAAAGAATTAAAAGTATTAATTTCTTTAAACACACACACATGCACACACACACACATATACATACATTTATACACATACACACATTATATAGAATATTATATATATATATATAGAGAGAGAGAGTTAATTATAATATTAATTGTATATTATATAATATTAAAAAAATAAATATTAATTTAAAAGTACCAAATGATGACACACACACACACACACACACACACACTACTAGACACACACACACACACACACACACACACTACTGTTTCAGATTTTTTTAAGCGAGGATGCATTAAATTGATCAAAAGCGACAGTAAAGACATTTATAATGTTACAAAAGATTTATATTTCAAAGAAGTGCTGTTTTTAATTTTCTACTCATCAAAGAATCCTGAACAAAAATGTATCACGGTTTCTACAAAAAATATATTAACTGTTTTTGACATCAATAATAATAAAAAATGTTACTGATTGATTTTTATATTATATGACATTATATGATTTCTGAAGCAAAATGTGACACTGCAGACTGGAGTAATGATGCTGAACATCCAGCTTTGATCACAGGCATACTTTACATTTAAAATATAGTCTCATATAAAAAGTTAGATTAATTTTTTAATAATATTTCATAATATTTTTTGTTTTTACTATGTTTTTGATTAAACAAACAAAGACTTGGTGATCATATATATATATGTATATATATATATATATATGTGATAAGTTTCAGATTTTATACATTTTCTCTTTATGTGTACATATAACATCATATTCTTATTTCAGTATAGAGCAAAAGGCATCCTATACCCATTATATGACCTTTTAAAACAGCGTTTTATAAAGCTAAAAAAAAAGACACGTTACAGACTTACAGACTCCTTATACACATGTACAGTATGACAGTAACGTCAAGAAGTGGAAACTCACACAAGCACTGTGGCTCGAAAACAGGCCAATGAGGGAAACAGCTTGAAGCAGAAAAAGCATTTCCATGTAGAAATGAAACTCTTAAGTGCTGTGCTGTCGTGAAAGGATGGATCTCTTACCCACGGCTCGCTGAAATGACACGGCTCTATCTGATGCATCTAATACAGCACCATTGACCGTAATGGCATTATTGGCATGGAAGAAGTAAATTGTCTTGGTCGAAAGATATCATAAAGCCAAACGGCGCTAACCACGGCAGACGCGGATGATAGCGCTTGCTCACACAAATCTGATAAGAGAGTTTCATGCACACTTACCTAATCAAATCATACGGTAGAGAAATGACTAGCACACACTCCTGCCCACAAATACACACTCCAACACACACACACACAGATCCCAAAGAGGAAAACTGTCTGAACGTCAAAGCATTAGATGAAAAATATCAGACAATACTGCAGGATCTTTTTTTTTTTGACTAACTTAATCATTATTGAGAAATGTCTTTTAATCAGCTGTGTTTTGGTGATTTTTAGTGGATGTAGGAAGTCAGTTTTCCTCAAGTTCACACAGGTTTCACAAACACAAACCTCCTATAGCCATACAGCACTACTTCAACCTCCCAACATTGTGAAAGCTACTTTAGCACGAGAAGCACCACTCATACTTTCCATATTTTAATCATATATAAATCATATATTTAAATTTTATATATATATATATATATAATATATATATATATATATATATATATCTATATATATGAAGCATCACATAACATCATAAAACATATTATAGTATCTATCTATCTATCTATCTATCTATCTATCTATCTATATATATATATATATATATATATATATATATATATATATATATATATATATGTATATATACATACACACAACTAAATCTAACTTAAATTATGAACTAAAAAATTTAAACAAAAATTGGAGTTAAAAATGATACAAATGCACACTTTCTTTTAACCTAAAAACATTAATAAATCTAATTTTAAACATTATTTCGATTTATAGTTACTTGCTAAAATCAAAAATAAAAACAAAAACATAAAAAATACCTGAAATAAATAACTGAAATAAAAATAAAATAAATGTTCACTTGTTTAATCATTTTGTAATTTTGATATTTTCCTCATATACCAAAATTGTAGACAAAAATCACGTTCCCACACTTTAACAACAACAACAAAACACGTGTATGTTCTTTCTTTTTCTATCATTTTGCATTCTGCAGTGTTTTCAGAGCTGTCATTATTCTGTCTGTGTGTCGATCACACCACTGCCTCAGGGACCCCGGCCTCACGTTGGGTCCAGATTAGAAAATGCCTGTGTCCGGCTGGAATGAACCCAGGAGACTAACCTCACTGCCAGCGCAAG